>NC_133391.1:43788154-44094212 GCF_047511655.1 Castor canadensis
CACAGGTGTCCTGGGTGACAGCCTGGAAGAGGACACACACACACACACAGGATAGGTGGCTGCTTCCTGCCACATGGTCCCTTGTGGGGTCCTCTGGGAAGAATGGAAGATTCTGGCCTGGCTCGGGGGTCACCATCGCCCCTACCCAGCCAGTGCTCCACCTGGGTTCCTTTGCACAGAGCCATGGGCAGCAGGCCCGTGAGCAAACTCTGGAGTCCTCATTGTAGAGACCTTTCAGGGCCTATGCCTACAGCTGTCCAGGGTCAGTAAGAGCTCATGGACCAGGCAGATGGGCAGTTTGGCACATGGATTATCTTACAGTAAATACTTATATTAACTAGTAAGTTTCCCCTAAGAGGATACTCTGCCAAGAAAGTACACCTACAAGTTTCCAGGGAGTCTTACACTACCACAGTCATTCCTTCAACAACAAAAGCTCCAACCTATTTCTTCAGTGAACTCCAAGACTTCTTTCACTCCACACAATGATGCTGAGCAGATTCTGACTTAATGGGGTAGTTTTTTGAGTCAATAGAGCTAGTAAATGACAGCCAGGTGGGGCTGTCCCACCAGGCCATGTGGCTTCAATGGGCAGATAAATCATTCAGGCCAGGTGTGGTGGATCACACCTATAATCCTAGCTACTTGGGAGGCAGAGATCAGAAGGCTCAAAGTCAAGGACAACCCAGACAAAAAGTGACACCCTATCTCACAAATACCCAACACAAAATAGGGCTAGTGGAGTGGTTCAAGTGGTAGAGCCCTGTCTAGCAAGTATGAGGCCCTGAGTTCAAACTCCAGTACCGCCTAAATAAATAAATAAATAAATAATAAATAAAAGTCAACTGAGAACTGAGTTAAAAATACGTCCATAAAAAGTATGCTCACACCACTCACACTCACCGCTGCTGGGAATACAAATTAGTGCAGTCACTATGCAGAACAGTATGGAGGCTCCTCAAAAGACTAAAACCAGAACTACCATGATCCAGCCACACCAATCCTGGGTATACACCTGAAGGAATCTGAGTTGGCAAACAACAGCTATACCTGCATACCCATGCTTATCAGTACGCTATTCACAATAGTCAAGCTATGGAATTGGCCCAGGTGCCCATCATCAGATGAAAGGATAAAGAAAATGTGGTTTATGTACACAGTGGAGTATTATTCTACCATAAAGAAAAACAATATCCTATCATTTGCAGCAAAATAGATGGAACTGTAGGACGTAAGTCAGCTGCAGAAAGATAAATACATGTTCTCTCATATAAACGTTAAAAACAAGTTAGTCCCAGTGGTAGAGCACTTGTCTAGCATTCTAGAGGCCCTGAGTTTGATTCCCCAGTCAACTGCCAACCTAAACACAGAATAATGATTCCTATAGGCTACAGAGGGTGGGACGAAGGGGGCTGGAGGGAGGCTGGAACGTGGGAGCCCATACTCAGAAGGAATGTGTTCTAGTATTCCACAGAACAACAGAGTGACTGTGGTTCAGAATAACCTATGGTAGGTTATGAACAACTAGAAGAGAGGGGCTCGAAGGCTCTAAGTGCACAGGGATGGCAAGGAACGGAAAACATTAACTACCCTGACTTGACCAGTATTTAACTGTTACCTATACCAAATTACCACACTGTACTCCACGAAGTTGCACAATTAAAACAATGATTAATAAAAAGGATGTCCATACAGTGGAAGGTACATAAAAGTATTAAAAACAATGATGGATCTGTACATGCATCTGTATAGAAGTAAGTCCAAAAGAGACTGAGCAGAAATTTCTATGCAAGTCTGAATAGGACAATCCTATCTAAGAAACACCTGTCTGCCTGGTAGAGTGGTACACACTTGTAATTCCTATACTTGGGAGATCTTGAGTTTAAGGCCATAGAGAGATCTTATTTTGAAAAAAAAGAAAAAAGTAAGTATTCCCTGTATATATGTGTTTACACACAGTATCAGGTTGAACCAAATGAAAACAGTCCTTTGTAAGACAAAAACAAATACTGGCAATTTCATAAGATTGCTAAACACATAGGGAATGAAAAATAGACAATAAACTTGCCTCAGGGAAGAAAGGAGGAAGCCAGGAAGGAGGCCCGCCACAACCAGGTCAGGCAGCCAGTGAGGACCATGGGCACTGCCCACCTCCCGTCCCAGGTACTCACAGTAACCTCAGGCACCCTGCACAGCTGGAGACTGACTCTGACCTTTCTACTGGGGAGTCCAGAGAAGGTGCCCCCAGGGCTGGCTTTGGCACAGATTGGCAGGAAAGAGGGCCAGAAGCAAACGACACAAGCATGTGTGGACAGATGGAGACACCAGGTCATTGGTTCAAGGGTGGCAAGGCTATAGACTGACCGGACTTCAAAAACCTGTTGTTTGCTGTCCTGAGAGGAGGAACCCAAACCTAAGACACACTGGCTTCACACAGGATGTGTAGGCATGTGGGAATTCCTCTGAGGAGCAAATGAGAAGAGCAAAGGCCATGGGCTCAGAGCCTTCATAGCAGGATTCAGTCCCACAATCGCCATCTGCGTGTGGCTTCAGGTGTGTGGTTCAGGAGGCTGCTGGCCCAGAAGTTGCAGGGTGCTACCGAGAAGCCAGGCCCCCCATTGATTACTTAGGGGCCTGTTTGGCTTCCTCTGTTTGGCCCCAAGTTGGAAACAGGAAAATTTAGGGAAGCTGTCGGTTTTCAACTAAATCCTGGCCACTTGGGCTGATTGGTAGTTCTAGAAGACACTGTTTGGGTTCCTGGATCGTCACTCAAGATAGCAATTTGGCTCCCTCAAGGCAGCCATGGCAGGCTGGCATCCTAGGCACAGCTGGCTGCTGCAGGCTGGGGTCAGAGTTCTCCTTCTGTATATGGGCTGGCCACTGTCCCTTTGTACCCTCAGTCTCTTCGTGTCCCCCAAATACCTTAAATTCCTGGGCCTGACAGGCAGTCACCTTCTCTACCACCCTGTAAGTCAGGGCCCAGGTCAGTTTTCCTGGGAAGGCTTGGTAGGCATTTGTCTAGAAAATCCACTTTAGTTCCTTTAAAAGTGAGTCATCACTGGTCATTACATGAGCTTCATTCACAAATATGTTCACCTAAGGAATGTTTGCTCGTTATAATCTAGCCTTTTTCTTAGGGGCACAGACAGCAATTCATCAGAAAATAAAATATAGAATTACCATCTAATCTAAACTTCTGCTTCTGAGTATATACATAAGAGAACTGAACATAGAATATTGAAACATATATATTCATAGTAGCATTACTCAGAATAACCAGAAGCAAGTGTTCCTCAATGCAGGAGAAATCCTGACCCATGCTGCATGAACAAACCTTGATGTCATTACACTAAGTGAAATAAGCCTTTCATAAAAGGACAAATATTCTATGATTTTTACTTCTCAAAGGTATCCAGAGACAGCTGGAGGTGTGGCTCAAGAAGTACAGCACCTGCATAGTAAGTGTGAGGCCCTGAGTTCAAACCTCAGTGCTGCAAAAAAGGGAAAGAACCTTTTTTTTTTAAAAAAGTACCTGGAACTGACGAATGGATTAAGAAAATGTGGTATCTATACACAATGGAATTTTATGCAGCCATGAAGAAGAACGAAATGTTATCATTCGCTGGTAAATGGATGGAATTGGAGAACATCATTCTGAGTGAGGTTAGCCTGGCCCAAAAGACCAAAAATCGTATGTTCTCCCTCATATATGGACATTAGATCAAGGGCAAACACAACAAGGGGATTGGACTATGAGCACATGATAAAAGTGAGAGCACACAAGGGAGGGGTGAGGATAGGTAAGACACCTAAAAAACTAGCTAGCATTTGTTGCCCTTAATGCTGAGAAACTAAAGCAGATACCTTAAAGCAACTGAGGCCAATAGGAAAAGGGGACCAGGAACTAGAGAAAAGGTTAGATCAAAAAGAATTAACCTAGAAGGTAACACCCACGCACAGGAAATCAGTGTGAGTCAATGCCCTGTATAGCTATCCTTATCTCAACCAGCAAAACCCCTTGTTCCTTCCTATTATTGCTTATACTCTCTCTACAACAAAATTAGAGATAAGGGCAAAATAGTTTCTGCTGGGTATTGAGGGGGGGGAGCGGGAGGAGGTGGAGTGGGTGGTAAGGGAGGGGGTGGGGGCAGGGGGGAGAAATGAACCAAGCCTTGTATGCACATATGAATAATAAAAGAAAAAAAAAAAAAAGAAAGGAGAAAAGAAAAATAAATAAATAAATAAAATTCCCAACCACTTGCACTTAGTGACAATACACATCAGAAAACAAGCCCAGAAGCAGAGATTTCTCACTCTGGGGTCAATAGGCTTTAAAAACACACACACACACACACACACACACACTTTTAATATGCTCAACTTCCAAAAATACCCTGAACCTTTGCAGAACAATATGCCTGACACTGGTGTTTGCAGCTACAATACTGAAGCAGATTTCACATGTATATCTGCAAACCTGATTCTGTGTGCTCAGGGCTAATGCACGAATGGAGGAGAGTTTGTCTTGTGTGTCATGCCACTCCATACCACCCCAGGATCAGTCCGTCTGGCTTACAGTACAACTCAGCTGCCTCTCCAGGCTCTCAGCCCTCACATGGAACTGCCCCCACCCCTCACCTTCAACTCCCACCCTCAACTGCCCTCCTCAGACCTGGCTAACACAATGGGGGTCTCTGAAAGAGAAATGGATAAGCTCAGTTTTATCTGTGGTTTTTCTCTTTTCTTTTAGTACTGAGGATTGAACCAGGGCTTCATACTTACTAAGCAAATAATCTATCACACGAGCTACATCCCTAGCCCTGTTTCTCTGTTTCTGTTTTGTGTTTTGAAATGGGGAGGGGTGTCTATGTTGCCCAGGCTGTCTGTAACTCAAGCAAAATTCTCCTGCCTCAGCCTCCTAAGTGCTGGGACTTGGGTCATGGAGCCCAGCTCTAAACTCATATTTTGTGTGTGTTAAAGACCAAACCCAGCACCTTACACATGCTAGAAAGTGCTCTATCATTGAGCTACATCCTCAGCCCAAACTAAGTTTTGATAACATAATCAGAAGAAGAAAGTTGTTTCTGAGTCTTGGAATGAATGTTCCTATGTGTTCAAGTGTATTGAACATCTGTCAGAGATTTTTGTTTTGTTTTGTTTTGCAGTACTGGTGTTTGAACTCAGAGCTTTCCACTCGATAGGCAGGCACTCTTTGCTTTAGATATTTTTCCAATAGGGTATCATATTTATGCTCTGACATTGACCCTCCTATTTGTGTTTCTCATGTAGCTGGGATGACAGCCCTTGCCTTTTATTGGTTGGAATGGAGTCTCGTTAACTTTCTTACCCAGAATGGCCTTCAACTACAATCCTCCTGATCTCAGCCTCCTAAGTAGCTAGGCTTACAGATGTAAGCCACCATGCCTGACTCTGTCAGGGTTTTTACCCAGCAAAACACCTGTACCCATTTTCAGTTTGATGGAATTCCCTGTTCCTGGGTTTGTTTTACTTTGTTGGTGGGGTTTTGAACTCAGGGCTTCACCCTTGCATAGGAAGCACTCTACTGTCTGGGCCACACCGCCAGTACATTTTGCTCTGATTATTTTGGAAAGGGGGATTCTCAAGAACTATTTGCCGTGGCTGGCCTCAAACCTAGATCTTCCTGATCTCACCTCCCCAGTAGCTAGGATTACAAATGTGAGCCAGTTAGCACCCAGCCCTTGAGTCTTGAAGTAAGGCAGTACCCCCACTTCCACTACTGAAGTTGGGGGCTTGTTTAAGCCAACTAAGAAGACACTGTGATAATGGCTTTTGTGATAGTGGAGACAAAAGGCAGTTAGGGATTCTTGGTAGCAGTGGAGTTGAGGGCCCAGCGTCACTAGGTCCCTCCTGTTTTCAATCCTGGGTCTCCAGTCTTCCTAGACATCGCCTGTCCCAATGTTCTGCCAAGTCCCTCTTCTGCCCTGGTCAGCCAGGACTGGTGCTGCAGTTTGTCAACAAGACCCCTCCCCTCTTTCACCCATCTGTGTGCAGGTGACACTTCTCTTAGAAGTTTTTATTGAAATAAAATATAAGGTCATTTTGCACCTTAAGCCAAAAAAAAGTACCTGGAGTACTTACATTTATGTGAACAGAAAGTACAATGATGGCTGGGGTGGAGAGGTAGGAAAGTGCGAACTTATTATTTAGTGCTACAGAGTTTTAGTTTAGAAAGATGAGAAAGGTTTGGAAACAGATTGTAATGATGGCTATACAACATAAATGAACTTAATACCACTGAACTACACATTTGGAAATGCTTAACATGATAAACCTTATCTATTTTACTATGATGAAAAGTGTAAGCTCAAAAAGGGACAGACCACCCACACAAATAACTATATCACTAGGAAAAAAACCAAGGAGTTAGTAATAAGAAGGAGGCCAGGGAGGAAGAGACCTCACTCTAAAAAGTTTCATTCTGTTTACCAGAGAGAGCCTGCTGAGTTGTTATGGGTTACAGACAGCGTAAGTGACCTCTCTGACGTACCTAAGACAGAACACAAACTTTGCCACATTCCAAGCAAATCTCAACAGTGTCCCCATGGGTGCCTCTGTCCAGTCAGCTGTGTTCTGCAGGATTGCCAGTTGGAGCTGGAAGTCCACTTTCAGTAAGCCACCAACTTCCAACTCAAGGAGAGCCCCGAAATCCTGGCCCAGTGCACTGGGGTGGTCAGATTGCTGTCAAGACGATAGCAGCTCAAAATCCTGGACCCAAGAGTCTAGTCTATTTAGATGATTTGCTTATTTATTATTTTTGCAGTACTGGGGATCAATCCCAGAGCCTTGTGAATGCTAGGTAAGTGATTCACCGATGAGCTACAACCCCAGTCCCTCACCCACTCCTCCACCAAGGTTCTACTTTCTTTTTGCTTTTTTTTTTATGGTGTTGGGGTTTGAACTCAGGGCTTCATGCTTGCCGTCAGGTGCTCTACCACTAGAGCCACTCTTGCCAGTCCAAAGAGTCTACTTTCAATTATTGCTACCATTCTTTAGAACCACCTTTCCACAAGGCTCTGACTCTGCCCCTTTGGTTGAAATCTCACACACACACACCACCATCATCATCTACAGATGACAGAGACTTAAGAGACTTACTGGCTGTGTTTAAGTTTAAGTTACCTCCCCAAAAAGTACAATGGAAGATAGTCCACTTATCTTTTGGGGTTATGATAGGTATGTAACTATCTCATAACAATTGATCAGTGTTTTTCATGATAATAAAAATATATTGTGAAAGCCAGAAGCCAGTGGTGGAGTTGCTCAAGGTTTAGGCCCTCAGTTAAAGCCCCAATATTGGAAAAAAAAAAAAAATATATATATATATATATATTATGAGGCTGGAGGTGTGGCTCAGTGAGACAGTGCTGGCCTAGCATGTGCAAAGCCCAGCATTTGATTCCCAGAACTACAAAAACTGAAGGAAAAAAATATATATTTAATTGGTTCTAGCTACTCAGGAGGCAGAGATCAGGAGGATCGTGGTTCGAAGCCAGACCAGGCAAATAGTTCCATGAGATCCTATTTCGAAAAACCCTTCACAAAAATTGGGCTGGTGGAGTGGCTCAAGGTGAAGGCCCTGAGTTCAAGCCCCAGTACTGCAAAAAAAATAAAAAGTATGTAATTAAATAAACATACATAGCTATATGTACATATATGTAAATCTATAACATAAATCTGCATAATATATAAATATACACACATCTATACACATACATATACAAATATAGAGAGACAGCAAAGGACTTCCCATAAAGTTTGCAACTTCTGGACTATTCATATAATAACATTTTACCCACTCAGTTAACCAAGAGAAGCCTGAGTGAGCATCTCTTCTGATTTGACAGTTACTCTCCTGTCCCAGCAGTTCTCACAAGTGGCACCTGAACAGTCTAGGCTGGCCCCTAGACCCCAACCCACCTCACTGCTCCAAGAGCCCCAGCCACACCCACAAGACCAGCATCTACAGCTGACCACCGACTTCCAAAGACCTCAGCCTGGAAACCTGAATAGATCCACATGCACGGATCTGGACAGCTACATAACACCCTCACCTATTTGCTACACTCCTTTTCCTATGAAATAGGTGGATGGATGAAAGTCTTTTGACTTGAAAAAAAAAATCTATAATTATTTTTGTAAGTTTTTTGTTGTGGTGGTTGTTTTGTTGTGGGGATGGAATCCAGGGTCTTACACATGCTAGGCAAGCACTCTACTACTGGGCTACTCCCTCCAAACCAGTATTTTTCTTTTTAAAAGGCAAATGACCAAATCTTTGAGTTCTTCCAGGTGTACCTAATGATAGCATTAGATGTAAAACATCCTGAAAGGCTGGGGCCAGAGCTCAATTGCACAGTGCTTGCTTACCTTGCATGAGGCTCTGGTTCCATCCCCAGCACTGAAATAAAAGTCCTGAAAAAGAATTTTTTCCCAAGTCTAATCTTTAGAAAGCAACAACAAAAGTGTTTTCAGAGGCAGCAGGACTCAGGATCCTATGCCTGAGAGACCAGACCTGGCTATTCATTAATGAAACTTACAAAAACCTTGGCTCTTTCATAAGTGCTGAGCCTTTGTTCTGTTCCCCCTTAAAAAATCAAGTATATAATAAAATCAGCATGAAGCTGTGAAGATAATTCTGCTATAGACCTCTGCTATCCAGGTGTACTACACAGGAAGTAAAGAATAATCTCATTTTCAAAGTAAACTAAGAAGGCAACCATCAAAGCAAGCAAGCAAGCTTTGCCAAAAAAATGTGACTTACTTCTCAGTTTTTCAGACTCAGGTATTATAAGCCATGGCAATAAAATTCAGTTTCCAAGTTTGGGCTCTACCATTTTTTTCCCCATACTCCAATACACACTGGAGAATCACTTGAGCACAGTGAGTCCAGGAGATCCTAGGTACCCAAGACCCTTTTCAGAGGATCCATGAGGTCTAAAATATTTCATAATAAGCCAGGTATGGTGGCATACCCGTGTTGTCCCAGCTACTTGGGAGGCTGAGGCAGGAGGACTGCTTGAGCATGAGAGTTCAGGCCAGCCCGGGCAACTTAGTGAGACCTCAAAACCCGTCTCTTAAAAGAAACTCCTAAGAATACTCACATTATTTCTTTCTCCAATCATAAAGGTACAGTGGAGTTATCCATGAACAGGAAGATTGTCTCAAAGCAGTAGGACATGAGAAATTCCTAGTTAAGCCATAAAATGAGTCCAGGGCTAAGACAAAAAGGCCCATGTAGAGTTAACTGCCCATTCCCACCTTCCTTTGTCTCCTTCTGTAAACAAACTTCCCAAAGCTTGGAAACAACCCCAGTCTCTAACCCTGCACTGGCTCACCTAACACATGCCTTATAACCTGATGCCCCGCACTGCCCTTTAAGAATCCCATGAATTCATTGTTGGGGGCCCAGAATTTTGAGTGTGAGCTCATCTGGGACCGCAGATGTAAAATAAAATCTGAGTTCTCCTATTGCTCCGAGTGTTACTTGGTTTCTCATTTGACAATATTTTCTCACATTTTTAGAGACTCCAGAGAAATACCAACCATTCTGGCCCCCTGAGCCACCAGCTGGTGTCTGGTGGGGCCAGAATAGGGAGGGACTCGGGACCGAACTAGGCGGTGTACCACCCAACGGTATTCCAGGTTCTCCTTCGCCCCTGAGTTCCAAGCTTCTGCCTAGTCTTGACCCGACTGGACTCCAAGAAGAAGTGGACCAACTTCGCCTGGCAATTTCAACCAGACTCAGTAAGCTCCCCACTCCACCCCAGGAAAGTCAGCCCTCAGTCAGGTCCTGTCCCACTGGGTGGAAGGGGAGTCCAATCAACTCCCAGGAACCTCCGAGAAGAATTCCATAGGTCAGGGACTTCCCCAAAAGAGGAGAAAGAAAACTAGTAACTCTGGTGTGAATGTGTGTAAATGAGTGGTCTGATTCGTCCTCACTTCAGGCTCAAGTTTGTGGCTCCACAACTGAAAACCTACGGAGTCTAAGTGGGTCTGTCCTGTGGTTCCATGGTGACCCTCATGTGGCTTAGCGTGGTGTCAGGGCAACCCAATCTAGAGTCACAAGGCTGACACCACTATTCATGCTAAGAGGCACCCAAGTTCCTTCGTGACGTGGCCAGGCAGACATATGATTGGTCTCGTCTCTTGAAGGGGCACCCAACCTTGTTTGTCTTTGTGCCATCGATGTAGAGGGAGAATACATAGGGTGGATATAGGGGACACTTCTAACTACCATGGGTGGAAGTTCCTCAAAACCCACAGCCCTAGAGTTATGCTTAAACATTTTAAGAAGGGATTCTCAGAAGATTATGGGATCAAAATGTCTCCTGGAAGGCCGTGCACGTTCTGTGAGTTGGAGTGGCCCACTTTTGGGGCCAACTGGCCCCCTGAAGATACCCTAGATTTGCCCACTGCCAGGGCCATTTATCAGATCAAAAGAGAAACCCCTGGATACCCCAGTCAGTTCCCCTATTACCAACTCCTGGCTTCGGGTAGCTCAGACCACGTCCTCTTGGGTCTGATTCTGTGCCAACAAAAAGGAGTAGAGCAGAGTTTTCATGGCCCAGACAATGATGCTTAAAGACCAGAAGCTGACCAAGCCTGTTCTGCAAGGGGATCCTGAAAATGAACTGCCTGTGTACCCACTGTACATTCCCAGCGCACCGCCACCATCAGAGCAGACAGACAGTGCCACCTCTCCCAGACAGTCTGACACATTCAGTGAATCCTTCTCTTCCCCACCAGCAGTCTCCCAGCCCCAGTGATGCCCCACACCCATCTCCGGCTTGGAGTCCAAATCCACAGCCCCTGAGCCACCGCCTTTGCTCGTCCCAGGCACTAGCCCCTCAGTCCAGGGCCCTGTAAATGTTGCTCTGCGAGATGCAAGAGCCCAAGCAGATTGGTGCTGACGGCACAGTCCAGCCCGGATGCTCTATCCTCTATTACCAGCCTTTCAGTACAACTGACCTCTTAAATTAGAGGAACTACATTCCGCTGTACTCAGAAAAAACCCAGGCCATGGTCGACCTTGTAGAATCCATATTTCAGACCCATCAGCCCACTTGGGATGACTGCCGATAGATCCTCCTGACATTTTTCAACACAGAAGAGCGACAGCAAATTCTGACTGATGTTTGCTGCTGGCTCCAAGGGCAGGCCCCGGCAGGAACCCTAGATGCAGAAACTTGGGCAAGAAAGGCAGCCCCTGATGCTCGACCTACCTGGGACTTTAATACAGCAGAAGGACAAGGAGTCCTCCCCCTCAATATCATGCTGCCCTCCTACACGGGCTCAGGGGCTGGAGCTAAGAGACCTACCGACAGGTCCAAAACTGCGGCAGTTATCCAGAAGCCAGAGGAAACACCAATTGATTTTTATGACAGACTCTGTGAGGGCTTCCCGGTGTACACCCACTTTGATTCAGAAGTGCCAGAAAACCAGCAAATGGTCAGTACAGCATTTGTGGCCTAGTCATATGCCAAAATTCACCCAGACACTTCAGAAACTTGAAGCCTTTGCTGGAATGAATGCCACCCAGCTGTTAGAAGTGGCAAGTAAAGTCGTTGTAAACCAGGAACATGAAGAAAAACGAGAAGCTGATGAAAAAATGAAAGCCAAGGTGTCCTTTTTGGTTGTAGCACTGGGGAAACCGGACCTGACCAAGCAGTCGGCTCTGCCACAGAAGGGGAGACCCAATGGAAGAACCCCACTCCAATGAGACCAATGTGCCTACTGCAAGGAGATTGGCCACTGGAAGAATGAATGCCCCCACCATGAGGAACCAGCATTGGAGACTAAGAAGATTGCTCTAGGAAAGAAGACAGGATGGCAACCTGAACCAGAGGCCCAGGACCTCATTGGCCTACAGGAATTGAGTCAGACGAGGAAAGACCGGGCTCCTTACTACTAAGCCCCTGAGAGCCCACGGTCAAACGCAAGTGGGGGGCCAGCCAATGACATTCATGGTAAACTCAGGTGCTGAGCATTCCGTGGTCACTAAACCTGTGGCCCCATTCACTGAGTGCAGGGCCACAACACTCAGAGCCACTGGCACCCAAACTGCCCAGCAGTTCTGCCAACCCTGGACATGCCAACAAGGAGGGCACAAGGTGACTCATGAATTCCTGTACTTACCAGAATGCCCAATTCCTCTGCTGGGAAGAGACTTACTAACAAAGCTCAGCATCCAAATCACCTTCACCCCGGGAGGCCTACAAGCCTTACAGTGAGAGGACCAAATGCCCTCATCATGGCAGTGACTACACCTACAGAAGACAAATGGCAACTCTATCGCCAGGAAAAGGGGGACTTGATGAAGCCCGTATACCTGCTGGAGGAGTTTCCTGATGTCTGGGCTGAAAAAGGGCCTCCCAGCCTGGCTCACAACCACACACCCATAATGGTAGACCTCAAACCTGGGGCTCTCCCTGTTAGACAGCCATGGGAAGCATGCCTCGGAATTCAGACCCACCTACAGTGGCTGAAGGACACAGGGATATTAATCGACTCCCAATTACCATGGAATACCCCACTGCTGCCCATCAAGAAAGCAGGAGGAAATGACTACTGGCCTGTCCAGAACCTGAGGGCAGTCAACAACACCGTTATCATGATGCACCCAGTAGTTCCTAACCCCAACACTCTCCTGAACCTTCTACTGCTACAAGCAAGCTGGTTCACCTGCCTGGACCTAAAGGACACTTTCTTCTGCCTCTACCTGGACCTGGTTAGCCAGCCTCTGTTTACCTTGAATGGGAAGAAACCACAAATGGCCTAAACCAGACTGTCTCAGGGATTCAAAAACTCATCCACTTTATTCGGGGAAGCCCTAGCGGAGAATTTGTCGACTTTCCCAGAAGAAAATCCAAGCTGTACTTTGCTCCAATACGTGGATGATCTGCTCCTGGCAAGTCACGACTGGGAAAAATGCTGGGAGGGGACGAAGGCAGGCTACAAAGTTTTGTGGAAAAAGGCCCAAGTTTGCCAGCAAGAGGTCCAATACCTCAGGTTCACTGTCTCAGAAGGACAACGCGTGCTGGGTCTGGAGAGGAGACAGGCCATCTGCTCCATCCCACAGCTGAAGACCAAAAGGGAGGTCCGAGAATTCTTGGGAGCTGCAGGATTCTGTCACATCTGGATACCCAGATATTCAAGCCTGGCCAAACCACTTTATGAGGCTACAGCAGGCTCCAGAAAGGACCCTCTAAACTGGGGACCAGACCAAGAAAAGGCCTTCCAGGAGATAAAGAGACTGTTAACCAGCGCCCCTGCACCAGGGCTGCCAGATGTAACACAACCATTCAATCTCTTCCTCTGTGAGAAAAATCACACAGCTCTGGGGGTTCTCACCCAAATGGTGGGTCAATGGCAGCGGCCAGAGGCTTACCTGTCAAAGCACTTAGACACAGTGGCCTCAGGGTGGCCTCCATGTCTTTGAGCCTTGGCTACCTCAGTAACCCTAATCAGGGAGGCCAACAAACTCACCCTGGGACAGGACATTATTATTAAGGTCCCTCATGCAGTCATGGTTCTAATGAATGGGCAGGGTCATAAATGGCTGACCAGTTCCAGAATGGCCCGTTACCAAGAACTACTACATGAGGATCCTCAAGTCAAACTTGAAACTGTATGAAATTTAAATCCTGCAACCTTCCTGCCAACAGAGGAAGGGTCCCCAGATCATGAATGCAAAATGGTAATGGACGAAGTGTACTCAGCAGGCCAGACCTAATGGATGCCTCCCTCTCAGATCCAGAGCTCAAACTCTTCATGGATGGAAGCAGCTTTGTCCAGGCGGGCAGGGAAAGGCCAGGTTCGCAGTCACCACTGTTAACAACATCGTACAGACTGAAGCCCTACCATAAGGATGGTCCTCACACAAGCTGAACTTTGGGTGCTAGTCCAGGCATTACAATACGCAAAGGCAAAGTGGGTGAACATCTACACTGATTGTAAGCATGCCTTTGCCACCCTGCACGTGCATGGAGCAATATACAAGGAAAGAGGACTGCTGACGGCAGGGGGAAAAGAGATTAAGAACAAAGAAGAAATCCTCCAACTGCTGGAAGCAGTCTGGGAACCGTCTCAAGTGGCTATTATGCACTGCAGAGGCCACCAAAAGGGCACATACTATGAAAGTAGAGGAAACCACCTGGCTGACCAAGTGGCAATAAGGGCAGCAGAAGAGCTAAAATGCCGAAGCAAACTGCCAAACTTCTGTTGGCTCTGGAGCTGCCTCCCATCCTGAATTACACCAAAGAGGAGAACAACAGGGAAAAGATGAAAGACGAACTAAAGAAAAGAGAGGCTGATGGAAGTTGCCTGACCACAGACTCTTTGTCCCCAGTGTGGCAGTACCCCTCTGGTAAAACAACAACATGAGATAACACTCTGGAAAAACTACTGGACAGATACTATTTCCTTCCCAAGCCTCCCACCCTGTGCACCCGAGTAAGTGCTAGATGCATCAGATGTGCATGAAACAATGCAGATCAAGGGCCTAAGCCAAGCCCTGGGTACAAACAATAGGCACCATGCCTTTTGAGGACCTGGGAGTGGACTTCACAGAGGTCAGGCCCTGTTGAGGATACTGGTACCTCTCTGTTCTTGTCTGCATTTACTCAGGGTGGGTTGAAGCTTACCCCCCACATACAGAGAAAGCACGAGAGGTAGTAAAGGCCCTTTTAAGGGAAATTATCCCCAGATATGGATTCCCCCTTTCTATCGGATCAGAAAAAGCACCAGCATTTGTGGTGGAAATAGTTCAGGGCCTGGCTAAAATTTTAAAAATAAAATGACAGCAACATAAAGTGCACAGGCCTCAGAGTTCAGGGAAAGTAGAGCGCATGAATTGAACCCTTAAAATTATCTTAGCCAAAATCTGCCAAGAAACACAATCCCCCTGGATAGACATGCTACCATTTGCCCTGCTCAGGGCATGCTGTATCCCTAGACCCTCCAGCTACTCAACCTTTGAGATTCTGTATGGCAGACCCCCTCCCATAATAAACAGGCTCAGAGGGGGCCTCAGGCAAATTAGAAATCTGGACATGTGCTGACATCTCCAGGCCCTAGGAAAAACCCTATGCCACATCTCCCAGGAAGTCTTGGAAAGGACCCCAATACCAATGGGTAACTGGGCCCATCCCCACAAGCCTGGGGATATGGTATGGGTAAAAGATTGGAAAAAGGAACTACTCCAACACAGTTGGATGGGTCTCCATCTAGTAATATTAGCAACTCCCACTATTAAAGTTGCAGGTATCACTTCCTAGATTCATCACTCCTGGTAAAGAAGGCAGCAGCCCCTGCAGACCCCAACAACTGGCAGGAGCCAACTAACCTCCTCAAATTGAGGTTCCAGAGGATTCACAACAGCACACCATTGCCCAAGAGAGCTTCAGCCCTGCTCCAGCCACCTCCCAGAAGCTGGATGGTCAATGCATGGTGGAAGCCTGAGGATTTGCCTGCCAGGATGTAAATGTATCCCCTTTTCTGCCACCCTTACCCAATCTTACTGATTAGCATTATTGCAATACTGTTCGCACTAGGACTGGCCATCACTGCTCCCCAGGATTGGAACATAGGTCAAAGAATACTGCTGGCCTCCTGTTATCTCCCCATAGTAGGAAGCCTTACTGCTGTTTGGTGCTATCTGCGCCCAGACCCCAGTCTCAGGCATGAAGTCTCTGATATGTTTTTCCTGGCTCTTATTACATTTTAAGGTTGTCCCACCTAGAGGCCAGGATGACTGCTCAGCTTTCGTAAAACCTCTCTCCTTCCAGGGAAAGTTACAATATGCCTTCACCTATTACCAATACCTGTCATCCGCATGCAGCACATCAATTTCTGAATGTACAGAGGAGGGACAATTTACTGTAAGGGAAAACTGACAGGCCTGACAGGGTCCTGCAAGAATAAGGCACTATAGGGCAGATGGTTTGTTGGTAGAAAGACGGGGACCCCTTACAGGAATGGAATGATGAAATGACAGGGGGATAAAATAAACCTCTTTACGTCTGGGCACCCTACCCATCCAACCCATCCCCATATCAGTCTACCAAGGGAAAAGCCGCAGATATAGACAGGCCATCCAGAGATGATTACCTAGAAGGCTATGAGCCTATAAAAGACATTGATCTGCCACCACCACGACCCCCATTAAGGCTTCCTTCTGGGACAGGGAACTTTAACTTGGAACCCCAACTGTACAACCTTTTAAATGCAACTCACCGCCTCAAAAATCTTATGAACCCACCACTGGTGGGTGATTTTTGGCTCTGCCTGTCCTCAGGTCCCCTCCATTATGTAGTGACCCTGGTAGCCCCCTTAACCAGAGGGTGCATGATGCTACTCCTAACTCTACCAGCACAAAACCCAATGTAAGCAATACACAGCTATCTCAGAGGGCTCCTAATTGTATCTCCAACTCAAGAGGATGCTATCCAGTGGGGATCTGGCTGCTAGCCAATGTGCCCAAATCCAAAACTTGTACAGCCACTGCCATTAGATGTATAAGTGACAGACCATGGTGCAACAACCCAGGAATCTTCTTTGTATGTGGGACCCTTGCTTATCACTGCTTGCTAGCTAACTAGAAGGGCATTTGCCATTAGCATTCCTCACCCCCCAGATAAACATAGTGCCTAACAATCAGACCCTCCCTGTACCTTTGATGGCCCACACATGGTCAAAGAGAGCTATTCAATTTACTAATTGGATTAGGGATAACAGCTGAAATAGGAACAGGACTCTTACTATAATCAATTATCTGCAGACCTAACAAATGACATAGAATAAGTGGCTAGGTCCATAGTGACCATGCAGGACCAACTGGACTCCCTAGCATCAGTGGTCCTCCAAAATCAGAGAGGGTTGGACTTATTCACTGCTAAAAAGGGGGGTGGGGGAAGGGGTTTCTACATTTTCCTAAATGAAGAATGTCGCTCTTCTGTGAATCAGTTGGGAATAGTCAGAGACATGGCTCAGCAATTACAGGACCAGGTCACACGTAGGAGACAGGAATTAGTAAATTCCTCAAACAAATGGAGCAGCATCTGGAATTGGGCCTCATGGCTTCTTCCCTTGGCTGGTCCTTTTTTCATGCTCCTATTGGCTCTCATATTTGGCCCTTGCATTCTCAATGCCATAACTCACTTCATTAGCTCGCAAACGGAGGCAATAAAGTTATAGCTCTTGGTGACCCAATACAGACCTTTGTGACAGGAGGAACCTAATGGAATCCCTGAAATTTAGGATTAATGCTTGTCCACAGTAGGAAAAGCACCGAAAAGGGGGAGTTAATAGGAAGGAAGATTGTCTCAAGCAGGCCATAGGACATGATTCATAAGCCATAAAATGAGTTCAGGGCTAAGACAAAAGGCCCCATGTGGAGATAACTGCCCATTCCCACCTTCCTTTGTCTCCTTCTGTAAACAAACTTTCCAAAGCAGACCTCCCCTGCTGCTCCTATCTAAACAACCCCGGGTCTCTCACCCAGCACTGGCCCACCTATTTTTTTTTTTATTCATATGTGCATACAATGCTTGGGTCATTTCTCCCCGCTGCCCCCACCCTCCCTTACCACCCTCTCCGCCCCCTCCCTTTACCCCCAACCCCTCGATACCCAGCAGAAACTATTTTGCCCTTATCTCTAATTTTGTTGAAGAGCGAGTATAAGCAATAATAGGAAGAAACAAGGGTTTTTGCTAGTTGAGATAAGGATAGCTATACAGGGAGTTGACTCACATTGATTTCCTGTGCATGTGTGTTACCTTCTAGGTTAATTCTTTTTGATCTAACCTTTTCTCTAGTTCCTGGTCCCCTTCTCCTATTGGCCTCAGTTGCTTTTAAGGTATCAGCTTTAGTTTCTCTTCATTGAGCTGGTCCACCTATTAACAACTAACACATTCCTTGTAACCTGATGCCCCGCACTGCCCTGTAAGAATCTGGTGAATTTATTGTTGGGGGCCCAGAATTTTGAGTGTGAGCTCATCTGGGACCACCAGTGTTAAATAAAATCTGAGTTCTCCACTTCTCTAAGTGTTGCTTGGTTTCTCATGTGACAATATTTTTACAGCATCCATACCAGGATAATACAGAGTCAGATATTCAACAGATATGCAAAACACAGGAAACAATGCTGCTTTTCCCCTAAAATGTTTCATTTTTGTCAAATACAGTTGTTTTATAAAAAATACTGTTAATAAGCAGTTTCAAACATTTCAAATAAATGAACTAGTTTCAAAAATTCTGTTTTAAAACTGGGCAAAGTAGTTCCTACCTGTAATCCCAGCACTCTAGAGATATAGGCAGGAGGATCTCAAGTTCAAAATCAGCCTGGGGTACACAGTGAGACCCCATCTCAAAAAAATTAACATTTCTGATTTAATTCCTTTTTTTTTTTTCAGTACTGAGAATTAAACTCAGGCCTCCAGTTGCTAAGCAATTGCTCACAACTTGAGCCACACCTTCAGCCCCCCTTTTTCTATTTGTGTTTGTCTTTGAGATGGGGGTCTTACTAACTTTGTCAGTGCTGGCCTCAAACTAGCAATCCTCCTCCCTCTGCTTCCTTGAGTAGCTGGTATTACAGGCATGCATCACTAGGCCGGGCTTCTCTGTTTTAATTCTTAAAAAATATCAATAGATAAAACCCACTTAATCAAAGAATTTTTTGTTCCTCAATAATTTTTATGTATAAAAAGGTATAGTGCAAGCCAGGCGCCAGTGGCTCACGCATGTAATCCTAGCTACTCAGGAAGCAGATGAGGATTGCAGTTTGAAGCCAGCATGGGCAGTAGTTTATGAGACCCTATCTTGAAAAACCCCTTCACAAGAAAAGGGCTGGTGGAATGGCTCAAGGTGTAGGACCAGAGATAAAGTCCCAGTACTGGAAAAAAAAAAAAAAAGGTTTAGAGCTGATGGAGTGACTCAAATGGTAGAGTGCTTGCCTAGCAAGCATGAGGCCTGGGTTCAAACTCCAGTACCACCAAAAACAGGGAAAAAAAGGTCTAGAGATTGAAGTTCCAGGAGAAAAAACTACCCTTTTTCTTTGAAAAATAAGAGGGGGTAGGTAGCACGGGTGGATTGAACTCAAAGCTTTGTGCTCCACCACTTGAGCCATGCCTCCAGCTCTTTTTGCTCTGGTTATTTTTGAAATAGTACTTTACATTTTGCCAGGGCCAGCCTGGACTGCAATCTTCCTGTTTTATACTTCCCAAAGAAGCAGGGATGACAGGCACAAGCCATCGTGCCCAGCTATTTGTTGAGATGGAGTCTCATGAACTGTTTTGCCCAGGCTCACCTGGAACCACAATCTTCCTGATCTCAGCCTCCCAAATGGCTAGGATTACAGATGTGAGCCACTATGTCTGCCTTAATTATAATTTTCAACCAAAGTAACTAACTCGTGTTTCAAAGAGAGCTGGTGGTGGGGTGATGACAAGTGAAAGCTGTCTGACACTCTGACATATTTGAGCTATGTGTTCATATGCTCATGAACACATAACACAACTTTGCACAGCCACATGGCTACACAAGTCCCTTTCATGCTTTCTCAAAATGGGAAACACCATCCAAAGATACAGTTTCCTTTTAGAATTTGAGAAAGTGTAAAAGTTATACCCACGTTTGAGTATTTTGTCTTAGAAATTAAGGGGTGGCTGGGCATGGTAGCACATACTGATAATCCCAGCATGTGGGGGCTGAGTCAGGAGGATCACGAGTATGAGGCCAGTCTGGGCTACACGTGTGATCCTGTCTCAAAAAGGGCAAGCAAGCAAAAAAGAAAGAATGTGGGTATACAATGATTATTCATTAATTAGCTTAATATCAGTCAAGGTTTTTAAAGTTACCTCAAATTGTACTTTGGAATGCTGATAAAATAAAAGCATTGTCAGGGCTGGGAGTGTAGCTCAGTGGTAGAGTACATACTTAACATGCACAAGACCCTGGATTCAATCCCCAACACCCAAAGAGTAAACAAAACATTGTCAGAATGATGATCCAACTTAGCTGAACACAAACTTACAATTTTCATAGTGGCAAACATTATATTAAAAGTAATATTAGCTTATTTGGTAAGAGGGAAAAAAGCAAGTAGAATAACATGTATAACTGTATTACAATTAATACTGATAAAGAAAAAAATACAGCATTTTTTAAACCCAAATTATTCTCATTTGCCAAAGATTTACCTTAGTTATGTGAACTTACATTCTGAAAAGATTTCTGAATGCTGGAGGTATGGCTCAGGTGGTGGAGAGCATGTGCACAGCAAGTATGAGCCTCTGTATTCAAATCTCAGTTTTCAAGAATAGTTGAAAATGTCTAGAATCTGCCAAAGCTGCTGAGCACAGTGGCTCATGCCTGTAATCTCAGCTCCTTGAGAAGTAGCCATAGGCAGGACTGCAGTCCAGGCCGGATAGAGCATGAACATGAGATCAAAAAACAGCTAAATCAAAAAGGGCTGAGGCATGATTCAAGTTGGTACAGCACCTACATACAGGCACAAAGCCCTGAGTTCAAATCCCAGTACTGCCAAAAAAAAGAAATAGAAAAAGACTCTGACTTAGAGAACCCAAGTCTCATACAAATATGAAGCATCAAGATGGGCATGTCAGAGATTTCGTTTAGCTGAAGAAGGAACCAGTGAGATCACACAACCACTTTCCTGAAGGTTGCTGTTTTCTTTTCTGTGATACCGGGGATTAAACCTGGGCCTCATGCTTGCTAGGCAAGTGTTCTATCCCTGAGCCTGTCCCCAGTGACCACTTCCCATATGGTGTGGACTGCTAGGTGCCTGCCAGCACTAATGGCTACTTATGAATATAAAACACACAGTTCAGAGCTGCAAGATGATACTCCCTGCCCTCGGGGCGGTGCAGTCCCGTTACCTGGGATGGACAGGAACAGGAAGTGGCCCTCAAGCCCTTGATTGTTCACACGCAGGCTTCCCTAACCAGCTGACTTTCTTCCAGTTTTGATTCCAACCAGTTTCATCAAATGGGCTTTTCCCACCCTTTTCCCCCCAAGAATACAAGTGAGGGAGGCCACAATTCTGTTCACTCAACCTGACTGGAACTCATAAGGAAAGGAAGAAGCTGGAGATTAGGGCACAGTTCCAGTCCAACTCCTTTGTATCTCAGCTGAGACTTAGCTCCCAGCACTGGGGTTTTCCCTATAGCCCTTAGGGAAGCTCAGGCATGGGAACCACTGATCTGATAACTCCATCCTGACTGCACACTGTAATCAACTGGGAGGCTCTAACACAACTGCCAGACACAGCTTAGATCCAAAAAGCTGGGGGAGCCAGGCACCTGTGGTTCACACCCATAATCCTGGCTACTCAGGAGGCAGAGATCAGGAGGACTGCGGTTCAAGGCCAGCTCAGGCAAATAGTTCTTGAGACTCTGTCTCGAAAAAACTCATCACAACAAAAGGCTGGTGGAGTGGCTCAAGGTATAGGCCCTGAGTTCAAGCCCCAATACCAAAAAAAAAAAGAAGAAGAAGAAGAAAAAAAAAAAGCTAGAGGACCCAGTAAAAATTATTGGAACCAATACCTGAGTAAACCAATGTTTCAGGTAAAAACAATTGCACTAACAATAAACAGCGCAAACATGAAATCAAGAAAGCAAGTGCTTTATAACAGTACTAAGAAAACTAAAATATTAGGGGTCTGGAGATATAGCTGAGTGGTAAACTGCTTGCCTAGCATGTAAGAGTCTTTGGGTTCCATCCTCAGCACTGCTAAACACACAGACACACACACATAGAACTAAAATATTTAGGTATAAATTTGACACAGGAAGCATCAGGTCTGTACCCTGAGTGAAAACCACAATGACTGTTGAAAGCAAGTGAAGAAATTAATTTCTTTTCTTCATGGTTGAAAATAAATAAATGAGAAGCTATCACATGTTCATGGATTGGAAGTCTGCATGTTAAGATAGCAACACTCGCCAATTGATCTGCAGATTCAATGCAATTCTTATTACAACCCCAGCTGGATTTTTTGCAGAAAGTGACAAATGGTTCCTGAAGTGAGCTTTTTCTCACTCCTGTTACTACTGAACCTAACTGGGGCTAACTGGGGGCGACAGGAGACGCAGAAAGGACAAAGGATAGACAGACACACAGACAGTGGGATCAAGTGTCTTAGGTGCTCGGATGGAGATGCACAACAGCCTCATTGCTTTTTTTCTGTTACTCTCTTCAATTACTCTGCTTCTTTTCTCTATCTTTATTCTTTAAGGACTGACTCCTTTACAATTCTTTAAAACCTTACTTCTAAAGTCTTCTTTTCTGTACTTTACAGTCTCTTTCCTTAGACTTGCTCTGTCCCATGTTTTCTCTTAGCTTTTCTTTAGCTTAGCTTTTCTAAAGCCTAGGTATAAAGTTCTTGGTGCAGACTTGCACTGTCCCATGTTCTCTCTTTACCTTTCTTAAAGTCTCGGCCCTCAGACTTGCAGACAAACAACAGCGGCAGTCCTCTTGCAAGCTGCCAACCAATTCTATTAACCCCTCTTTAGCAGTTCCCCTTTAGCAATTCTCCTTCAGCAATTCTTTTCCCTTCAGCAATCTCCCTTCAGCCAAAAACCCCCATGAAAAAGCCTCCCCCATCCATAAAGCGCCCCCCCATCCAAAAAGCCTTGTGTCCTCCTTCAGTGAGTCTTTTATATCCAGTGGTAAACAAGGAGGTGGAGGAGTGTGACATTGTAACAAGAGGAACCTGCCTTCCTGCTTCTAAACAATTTAGGAAAAGCAGCTGAGCTGCATCCTGCCTTCTCCTTCTCTTCTGCTGCTGGGGCGGTGCCAAATCTCAGCCCATAGACTATGTGACATAAA
Organism: Castor canadensis; assembly: GCF_047511655.1. Classification (NCBI taxonomy): domain Eukaryota; kingdom Metazoa; phylum Chordata; class Mammalia; order Rodentia; family Castoridae; genus Castor; species Castor canadensis. The sequence continues at coordinate 43,811,039 of NC_133391.1, forward strand.
CATTTTAGGAAAAGCAGCTGCTCTGCATCTTATTCTTGCCCTATTCTGTGGCTGGGGCTGTGCCAAACTCAACCTGAAGAACAGTGAGTACAGCTGTGCTTATGTCCTCATAGACTTCTACTCCGCTCTCCACAGGTTCCTTAATTCATATGGGAATACAAGGGACATTTTCAAAAATAACCTATTTTGCAAAGGAACAAAGCTGGTGGACTCACATTCCTGATTTCAAACTTACTACAAGGACACAGTTAATAAAGACACTGTGGTACTGGCAGAGGATAAACAGATGAAATAGATTTAACAGCCCCAAACCTAATATTTATGGATAATTATTAGTTTTCTATTTTGCAGTATTGGGGTTTGAACTAAGGACCTTGAATTTACTAGGCGGGCACTCTACCATTTGAGCTATGCCTCCAGTCTGGTTAATTACTCTTTGACTAAGGAGCCAAGACCAGGGGAAAAAATGGACTTTTCACCAAATGGCACTGGGACAACTGTATATCTGTTCATGAAAGCAGATTTGGGCCCTGCTTGAAGTCACACACAAAGATTTACTTCTTGAGGCTTTTTTTTTTTTTTTCAATTTGTCTCTTTCTTTTCTTTCTTCCCCCTGACACTGGGGATGAACCCAGAGCCTCCTCCCATATGCTAGGCAAGTGCTGTACTACCGAGCTGGAGCCCCAGCCCATTGGTGAGCATTTTCTGCATGTGCTTACTGGTCATTTGTATATCTTTATATTCTTTGGAGATACATCTACCCAAGGCTTCTGACATGAAATAACACTTCACATGGACCAGGATGGCTACAATGAAAAAGGCAGATGACACCAATTAACTGTTAGCAAGGATGGGATAGGCCTAAATGTAAGGGCTAAATCTATAAAACTCTTTGAAAAAGAGAACACAGGAATAAGTCTTCATTATCTTGGGTTAGGCAATGCTTAGACATGACCCTAAAAAGTACAAGTGATAAAAGAAAAAAATTGGTAAGTGGACCTCATGAAAATTAGAAACTTTTGTGCTTCAAAAGATACCATTAAGAACTAGGCCCCAGTGGTCAGTCTGGGCAAAAAGTTACCATGACACCATCTCAACAAATAAGCCAGGTGTGGTGGTGTGCTCCTATCATCCCAGCTACTGGGGAGGCATAGGATGGAGGATCTTCTAAGGCCAGCCCTGAGAAAAAACATGAGACTCCACCTAAAAAAAAAAAAAAAAAAAAAAAAGAGGCTTAAAGCAACAAAGGGGCTGGGAGTGTGGTTCAGGGAATAGAGTTCCTGCCTAGCAGCAAGTTCAAATCCCAGTACCACCAAAAAAAAGAGAAAGTAACACAAACTGGGTGTAATGGAAGGAAGGAAGGAAACAGCCCACAGAATGGAAGCAAATAAAAAAAGGCAGATGACAATTTTTAGCAAGGCCATGAGAAACTGATTGCTAGTGAGAATATTAAATGATGGAGTATCTTTGGAAAACAGTTTGGCAATTTCTCAAAAGATTAGACAGAGTTATTATATGACCCAAAGATTCCATTCCTAGGTATATATCTATGAGAAATGAAAAATATTAACAGGAAAATTTGTAAATGAATGTTCCTAGTAGCATTGTGCATAAAAAAAACTAAAAGGAGAAAGAATATAAATGTTTATCAAATTCAACTAATAAATCAATTTTTAAAAATGTTATACCCCTTTCAATGGAATATTGTTTGACCAGAAAAAAAGAAACACTGGCACCTGATACAACATGGATGACCCTTGTAAACATTTTGCTAAGCAACTGAAGCCAGTCACAAAACCACCACAGGGTCTGATTAAATAGACATGCTGTGTCCAGGAGGAGCCAACACAGCCACATAGACAAGGGCTGGCCCCAGGGCTGAGAGGGTGCAGGATGGAGAGCAACTAATAGTACAGTTTCATTTTGGAGTGTTGAAATGTTCTAAAAGTAGCTGGTGGCAAGGCTGCCCAACTTTGTGGATGTACAAAACCGACCTGCACACTTTTAGATGGCTGAATTTTTTTTTAATCCCATGGATTTTTTTTTTAAAAACCTGATTATAATGGTTTTAAAAACAGTGCCTGGAGCTAGGGCTGTAGCCCTAGCCAAACATACACAAGACTCTAGGTTCCATTCCCAGAACTGCAAAAGTAAATACGTAAATATACATACATATATACAAACTACATACAGCAACTGAGGGTGGAGGGGCCTCTTTACAAGATAGCTCCGTCATCCCCTCAAGCGGATATGCACGTCCCTTGGGCTCTCAGAAGTCAGCCATACTGGAAGCTCAAGGCCCCCAACACCTAGAGTTCTTCCCCTCACCTGCCCAGGCCCTGGGCTTCTGAAAGGTCAGAGGACACTGGGTAGGGCAAGATGGAAAAGCAAGGAGAGAGACAGGTGTCCCAGAAGCCACTCCAAAATGTCTATGTGAGTCTTTGTCCCACTGCTCTTCTCATTTATTTATTTATTTGTCGATACTGAGGTTTAAACTCAGGTTTCCCACTTGCTGTACAGATGCTCTACCACTTAAGCCACACCTCCAGCCCTTTACCCTATATTTAGAGCCTCATCATAAGAAAAAGGGATGCTGCCTAGACCAAGCCAGAGCACAGAACCCCAGCTGCTCCCACACTGCCCTTGGGCCAGAGGTGGCAGGGGCAAGGACATCAGCCAGCACAGGTGAGGGCCTGCACCTGGTTAACAGCAGTCTTCTGCTGCACACTCTGGCAGAATATGTCCTTTCTCACTTGTGAAAGAGGACAGTAACCTACATTGGGGAAAACAGGGTGGCTGCTGAGACATACAAAGTTGGCACTGCTGTAGTCACCTCAGCTGGTGAGACAACCTGGAGAGATGTGTTCCCAACGTGGCCCTGTACCAGCTCCCTGGCCAGCCTTAGAGATCTCCAAAGGGCCTGGCAGATAACCAGGGCACTCTGGATGTCTCACAGCCAGAAGCTGGTCTGGCTTTGTGTGGAACTCAGGGGAGACAGGTTTTCAGCATGAGAGAGGATGAGGACATTTACCAGGCTGGGGAGGGTGTGATGGGCTACAGAGAAGCCTCCTTCCAAAGACAGCTGTGTTTTCACCCAGCGCCAGTCTCAGTCTTTCCAGGACTGGGTGAAGAAACCACTGCCAAAAGTTTTAGAAGTTCCTAAAGAAGCCCCAGGCAAAAGTGTTCAATCTCAACCCCACCAGAGCCTGCCTTGATGGATTCCAGGGTCCCCAGAAGCAGAGTCTGGTCGTGGTCCCTCTGCCCCCAATCATGTACACACACAAAGCTGCTGGGCCTGGGGAAAGGGAGACCATCTAAATGCAATAATAAAGCACTGAGATCTCAGGGTCTCTCCATGGAACCCCAGAGGCAGCTTCTCCTCTAGTTTCCAAGGAGATGCCCGTCTGGGGCAGGGGCCTCCTCCTGCCTGCTCTGATGCCAGACCTGATGTGCAGGTGGCAACCCTGTTTCTAGCATGCTGCCTAAACTGAGTGTGGCTGTGGTGGGCATGGCACAGTTGCCAGCTGGCCTGCTGCATAGAGAAATATAAACTCCTAGGGCTTCTTACAATTCTTACAATCACAGGACCAGACCTTCCCACAGGAGCGAGGCAGGTCTAGACCTCCCAGGTGCCCTGGGGCCACAGCCTCCATATGTACCCTCTGCCCCCCTCCCTGGCCCTGTCCTGTACCTACTGCCCCCAACTCCTAAGGGCTCTCCAGCTCCCAGCTGACTCCAGCCAGCTCTCCCTGCTGAAACAGATCTGAGCCCCAAGAAGTACAAGTGAAGCCTATGTGCACTTTAAGAGGCCAGTGCCTTCCCTGGCCAGAGTAGAACCTAAAGTGGATAGGTGTAACTGCCTTTGAACTTGCAACACGCCATCACCTTCTCCATCTGTAAAAAGGGACACTTCTGCCTTGTGAGGATCAAATGGAAAAACAGGGAAGGTGCTCAACAGGTAATAAACTCAAAGGTTTTTCCTTCTCTGGCTTTGGGGGATAGAGACCCAAACAGGAGCTCCTGGGACAGGTTGTGGTCCCAGTCACTGGCCTAGACACATGCACATACACGGGGAAACATCACCACCAATGTTGCATATGTGCACAACTTCATAGAATTAGCATGGTATTAAAATGAAAGATGGATGGTCCCAACTTAAAGATTTTCGACTTACTGATGACTGGTGTGAACCAGTCATACAACACAAATTAAATGATATGTCAAATGCTTTAGTATCAAACAGGCTTTAGGTTAGGTGATTTGACCCAACAGTAAACTAATGCATGTGCTGAGTGTTCTGAGCACATGCAAAGTGCACTGAACTTAGCTGGGCTGGGCTGTTTGGTATGTTAGGTGCATTAAATGCCTTTTTAATATTTTTCAACTTATGATGGGTTTATTAGGACATAACCCAGTTGTTAAGAGGAGCACCTGTATATAGATACTCAAATTAAACCAAATATGGATGTAGAGATGCCTGAAAGCAGAAATACAGGCACGTCATTGCTAGCCTCAGATAGAAATGGGCAGGGCCCATAGCAGACAAGCTGGGCACCCCCAGTGCCTCCGTACACACTGCATTTAGAACTCCAAAGGCAGCCTGCACCCATGCACTCAGCCACAGTACTACTCCCTGTTCTTCTGCTAAAAAAGGTTTGGCCAGCAAAGGAAGAGGGAATCCAAGCCCAAGGCAGATGGTGACCCCTCTCGCCTTCAACCCAGCCATCAGCATGGCAAAGCTGACTAGCTATAGGCGGGATCTCGGCCAGACAGGAAGAAGCTCAGACAGGAAGTTTTGCAGAAAGCTCCATGGTGATCTTGATTATGAGCTGGACTGGGGCCTAGGACCCAAAAGGTGGGCATCTTCTCACACTGTGGCTGCCTCACTTCTGAGAGATCCGTCCCTGGGTCAGGGCTGCCACCAAGGCCACCTACACCCTTCTACTGCACAGAACAACTTTCCAGTCACTGCCAGCCTGAAAGCAACCAACCTCCTTTTAAAAGCTGGTCTGTAATCAGCAGTGTTCCATGCCCTTCAGAACTCCTCCAAGATCATAGGATTTAAGAATCTCCATTTACATTACTGAGGTGGGGGGAAGATAATTTAAAACAAACCACTTCCTTCTTGGTTTCTTTTACTTTTTTTTTGGAAGTACTGGGCACCAAACCCAGATCATGGGCACAAACATCCACAAAGTCAACCAAGAATTCAATTTTCAAAGCAACAGTACCTTCAGAAATGGTTGCTTTGTGGTTCATAACAATGAGCCATGTGTTGGCCTTTTCTCTGAAACATCTCCATTTGGACCAAAGGAGGCTGACAGAAAAGAGGAAGAAGAGGGGCAAAGACTGAATTAGGGCAGAGGAGCTATGGTAGCCTCCAGGATGGTTCCTGGGGGAAGTCCCACCAAGCGGAACCTTGGCACTGTCTCCTAAAGCTTTGCCTGCTCCCAGTGCACCTCACTAGCTGCTTTGGAACCTGGAGAGCCGCACCTCCCTCATAGGGGTTAGTAAGGGAGGAAGAGTTTACAGAAACCATGTGGGGGTATGGCTCAGCAACAGCACACTTACATAGCATGTGCAAGACCCTGGGTTCCATTCCCAGCATGGAAGAGAAAGGGGAAGGGGGAAAGGGGAAGGCAGAAGGGAAGGGAATGGAAAGGAAGGGGGAAGAGAGAAGTGGGAGGGGAAGGGAGAAGGGGGTACAAGGGAAGGGAAGGAGGGGAAAGGGGAAGTAAACTTCTGCTCTTGTTCACCTCAGGCTCTGAGATTGACAGCAAGTCATCTTTCCTATCCTTTCCCAGTATGCCCTGCACTATCTTGACTCCCCCTTTTCTCTTTCACACTCCTACTCATCCTTCAGAACCCACAATAGCCTGGACTCCTCTGCCAGTCCTATCCAATTTCTTCAGACCAACTAATAGCAATGCACCCACAGCTCTGCACCAACCACCATCAAAGCCTACAAGTTCACATCACAGTAGCCAGGACCACACCTGTTCCTCAGGAGCTTATGCCTGATGCTGCCTTCTAAGCCAGGCTATGAGGTGCTGACCCTGTTCCCAGCAGAGGGGAGCACACACACTGCCTGCAGAAGAGATTTGGCTGGCACGCTCATCTTTTTTTTTTTTTTGGGGGGCAGCACTGGGATTTGAACTCAGGGCCTCATTCTTGCTAGGCAGGCACTCTTACTGCTTGAGCCACTCTGCCAGCCCCAACATCCTTATCCTAACAAAGCTTCCATAGAACTGGGCTCACTGAACTCCCCACAGTGGAGGACACTCATAGCTGGAGGGGCAGCCCTCCACATCTCAGAGGTGCCAAGTGCCCTGGCTGGGTAGAGATGGAGAAGTGAAAAAAACACATCCTTCTTGAAGCTTCCCCAGCTCCCTTCCACAGCAGGGTCAGCTGGGATCTGGCTTTGAGGGAGACTTCTAGAAACTACAGGCAAGCCAAGAAGCTCTGGGTTGGGTTCCCAGCCTGCTCCTCACTGCCCCATCCCCTGCCTGATGAGAGTAAATCCCATCCCAGAAGGCTCAAGCCCACATCCAACCCTACAGAGGCCTCCACTGTTCCTCAGCTCACCCCCTCACTGCCCCACCATGGTCCCACCCTGACATCCCCCACCAGCTGCACATTCCTAATAGTTGAATGAACGAAGAATGAATGAATGAGCCCTTGCCAGCCCAGCCATTTGGTGGCTGAGGGTTTCAGGTCTCTCCTAAAGTCCCACGCGGTCATTCAGCCACTCAATCAACTTTTCTACCAGCAGCGAGTATCGGCACATAATTTAAACCATTCTGAGGCACTGGCAAGGGAGGCAGTGGGCAGCCGCTTCCCCACTGTTTAGCCACTGAGCTCTGAACTTCCAAGCGCTTGCAGGTGTAGGGAAAGGGCCCCAGCCTGGTATCCAAAGTCTGGGTTGGGGTTCGGGGTCTGCCAGGGAAGAGGTGTGTGGCCTGCACGGGTCCCTCGGTGTGGGTTTTTAGATCTCTGGGCGTGGCTCTGAGGGTGGCGAGGGAGTAACAGCCCACGGAAGCGCTCCGGGGCGTCCAAGGCCTCGCGCCTCGCTGAGCCCCGCGCACCTGCTCCGCCAGGCCCCCGCGGAGAGGAGGCGACCCAGCCGCTCCCGCCACCCTGCGGGAGGGGACGCCCGGCGGTGGACAGAACCGAGGAGCCGCGCGGGCTCCGCTCGCCGGCCGGGGGCCCCCGCGCTGGGCGGACGGGGAGGCCGAAGACGCAGCTCCCGCGGGAGGGGGCGGACGACACAAGAGCGCCGGGCGAAGCAGGTGGGGGCGCTCCGACGCCGGGGCCGCTGGCGGCAGGAGCTAGGGCGTAGCACCTGACCCCCGCACCGCGCCTCTCATCCAAGGTGCTGGCGGCCCGGGACCCGCCAGAGACCGGGCGGGCGGGCGGTGCTGAATCGAGCCCCGTGCAGACCCCCGAGAGGACGCCACAGGGGAGCGCGGGGAGGATGCGCTCAGGAGAGAAAGCCGACTCACCTCCTAGATGCCGCGGCGGGAGGCCGAGCGGGGCACGTGAGGGCTGAAGCAAAGTCCGGAGGCACCTAGGCAGTGACGAGCGACAGACGCTCCCCAGCTTCCTTGCCTCTCGTCCGTCCGCCCAGCCCCCATTCGCCCCTGCCGCCTGCTCTGGCCCCGCCCCTGCTCCACCCCTGCCGCCTGCTCCGGCCCCGCCCCTCACTCTTGCCGGAGGCCCCGCCCCTACTCCTCTCCTGCCGCCTGCTCCGGCCCCGCCCCTCACTCTTGCTGGAGGCCCCGCCCCTGCCCCACTCCTGCCGCCTGCTCCGGCCCCGCCCCTCACTCTTGCCGGAGGCCCCGCCCCTACTCCTCTCCTGCCGCCTGCTCCGGCCCCGCCCCTCACTCTTGCCGGAGGCCCCGCCCCTACTCCTCTCCTGCCGCCTGCTCCGGCCCCGCCCCTCACTCTTGCCGGAGGCCCCGCCCCTACTCCTCTCCTGCCGCCTGCTCCGGCCCCGCCCCTCACTCTTGCCGGAGGCCCCGCCCCTACTCCTCTCCTGCCGCCTGCTCCGGCCCCGCCCCTCACTCTTGCTGGAGGCCCCGCCCCTGCCCCACTCCTGCCGCCTGCTCCGGCCCCGCCCCTCACTCTTGCCGGAGGCCCCGCCCCTACTCCTCTCCTGCCGCCTGCTCCGGCCCCGCCCCTCACTCTTGCCGGAGGCCCCGCCCCTACTCCTCTCCTGCCGCCTGCTCCGGCCCCGCCCCTCACTCTTGCTGGAGGCCCCGCCCCTGCCCCACTCCTGCCGCCTGCTCCGGCCCCGCCCCTCACTCTTGCCGGAGGCCCCGCCCCTACTCCTCTCCTGCCGCCTGCTCCGGCCCCGCCCCTCACTCTTGCCGGAGGCCCCGCCCCTACTCCTCTCCTGCCGCCTGCTCCGGCCCCGCCCCTCACTCTTGCCGGAGGCCCCGCCCCTACTCCTCTCCTGCCGCCTGCTCCGGCCCCGCCCCTCACTCTTGCCGGAGGCCCCGCCCCTACTCCTCTCCTGCCGCCTGCTCCGGCCCCGCCCCTCACTCTTGCTGGAGGCCCCGCCCCTGCCCCACTCCTGCCGCCTGCTCCGGCCCCGCCCCTCACTCTTGCCGGAGGCCCCGCCCCTGCTCCACCCCTGCCGCCTGCTCCGGCCCCGCCCCTCACTCTTGCCGGAGGCCCCGCCCCTACTCCTCCTGCCTCCTGCTCCGGCCCCGCCCCTCACTCTTGCCGGAGGCCCCGCCCCTACTCCTCTCCTGCCGCCTGCTCCGGCCCCGCCCCTCACTCTTGCCGGAGGCCCCGCCCCTACTCCTCTCCTGCCGCCTGCTCCGGCCCCGCCCCTCACTCTTGCCGGAGGCCCCGCCTCTACTCCTCTCCTGCCGCCTGCTCCGGCCCCGCCCCTCACTCTTGCTGGAGGCCCCGCCCCTGCCCCACTCCTGCCGCCTGCTCCGGCCCCGCCCCTCACTCTTGCCGGAGGCCCCGCCCCTACTCCTCCTCCCTCCTGCTCCCTTCCACTGCTCGGGGCTGGAAATGCCTGCCCCGGAAACCTAGGCGCGGCAAGAAAGGTTTCCGGAGCCGCGTCACTCGATGGTCCCCAAAGCGTGTGACAGGGATGGGGAGGGACCAGATCCGGGCCCCATGTATGCGCCTGTCACAGGAGAAATGACATTGCACCCTCGGACTATTGTCTCTGTCACAGTTGGCCACTTACTCCCGCGATCCTGGGACAACGCCTGAGGTTTCTCGTGGGCCACCGCACTCAGAATCCCGCCCCACAAGCTGCTTTTGGAGTGGCTATTTGGGTGGCAGTTCTCCGTCCTCGCCGAACCAAGAAGATGGAAAATTGAGTAAAGTCACGTGGGCCGCAGATAATTTGGGGCTTCTCCAGTCCCCGTGTGCAGATTTGGGGCCTCAGAGGACAGACACGTGAGGCCAAGGAAAGAGAAACAGGAAAGTGAGTTTCTGGAGAAAACAAGGAAGTAAATAGAACCAAGCGAGCTGCTATCCCCAACAGAGGAACCAAAACTGTAAAAACAAAACAAACCAGAAATCACATGGTTACATTGGCATAATAAAATCACAGGGGTTTTCTTCTTTGCATTTTCCAGCTTTTCTTAAATGATTGTGGCACTCGTTTTACAATTAATAAAAATCACATAATGGAATAGTTTATTAATTTAGGCAGAGTTATCTATATTCAAATTGATTTATCAGAGTTAAATACCCAGATAGAGAATAAGTAACAATATTTTTAAATGGATTTTCCCAGGTTCCTAGCAATCAAAGCAAAAAGAGAGAGATTAATTTCGCAATTCTGCCAAAGAAAGGTGTTAGGGTAAACAAAAGGGAAGCCATGTTAGGAGCAGACCCCCCCACACACCCTTGCAAGCAACTTAATGGAAACACCCTACCACTTACTGGAAGGACCATATCTAGCCTCAAGGGAATGACAAACTCTCACTTTGCCCCTGAGCGTTGAGGGTTGAGCTGGCTGAGCATGCATCTCCTCTAGCTTCCCATTTTTTCCCCACCCAGCTAAACTTCCCCTCCAAAGTACACCCCCCCCCATATCTACTCCAAGTCTGTAAGTGGCAGTGGGATTCTGGCTTTGGCTGGATACTCCCCTGAGCAGGGCTTCTTCCTGAGTAAAACCTGTGCTGGCTTTTGAGCCATCCTCTGCCTATCTGTTCTGTGCCTCTTTTAGCCTAATGGAGGGTGCTGAAACCTGGGGTAGGTCTTGTAGGATCTGCTCTCAGCTCTCCACTCTTGCAACCTGGGAAGCAGTGGACAAGCGGTGGTTCTTCCCAGGCTCACTCCCCATTCCCTGCTGCCTCTCCCCCTCTTTTCATCACTCAATCTCCCCCACCCTTTCCTTTCTTTGATGGCTCCAACATTTTCCCATTGTTGGGCTTCCATCCCACACAGGCCTTCAATTTTTCCCCTTTCCTTTTTCCAGGAAACACTGCCAGAGTTTAAGACTTCACTTCCAAAGCCCCAGCCGGTTGAGAGATTCCCTCCATTCACCAACTGAGTGGACTTACCTGATATTTTCTAAGGTGCACACATATCATAGACTATCAGGTAGGACCACTGTGGGGATTACTTACCACCTTTTCCTGTGTGGGATGGAAGTCCAACAATGGGAAAATGGCTCCTGTTGTCCCCATGGGATGTCTCCTCCAAAACCTTCAGACCCTGGGTCTCACAGAAATTGTAACACATCCTGGCCCCAGTAACTATTGGCCCAAGCAGGGCACTTTCGCTTTCCAAATCCAGCATGATCTCAAAAACTTCCTCCAGCACTATGGGACGTGGACCAAGGTCCTCCTGTATTTAGGCCTTTGTTTATCTCCACTCTAGACTCTCTCTCAATCTTGTTTGCTTCATCATATTCTCCTCCTCTGACCCAGCTCTATGTCATCCTTTCCTCTTCCGTCATCTCTCAAGGTGTAAAAAGTCTCTAACTTTAAGTCTGACAGAAGTCAGAGTTACCTCTGGAGAGGGGGGTGTAATATAAGAGGACAAATGTAAAAAAAAAAAATGTCTCTAGAGATGCTTTTGTAAATAACAAAAGTAACTGTTTTAGATAAAGAAGACAAAAAGACATTCAAAAAAACCCAGCTTCACGCAGAGGTTCTGAGACACAACGGTCTTTCCCAATATAAACAAAATATATATTTTGGGGTCTCACCAAAATAATGAACAATAGTAATAAAATATAGGTGACAAGACTCAAGAACAAAATAAACTAATGAGGCCCTTAAAATGTCTGGTCTTATAAGGATGGGAACAACTAGATGACCAGGCTTGACCAAAAGTCAATTAAAACTAGCTAAGTTTTAAAAAAAGAATGGTAAATAAAAGAAAAGAGGGGAATTGTGAGAATCAACTTGGGTTGGGTCTTTTCTCTCAAAAGATTTAATCAGTAATCACTGCTGTTACAAATGTTAGTCTCACTAACTCACTTCCCATACACTCGCTTCATGGACTCTGCTCAATATGATACAAGTTCCTATGAAAGACAAAGTGTTGTTCTCCTCAGCAGGGGCAAGAATTCCACTAGATGCCCTGATGCCCTGGTTCTGGAGCTGATAACCAAAAACAGTTATTGCTTCCCTGAACTTTTAAACTTCTTTGTTCCCAAAGCCCCCTCCCAACCTGGCCCCCTTCTAATTAGCCAACCATGTAGACTGTGAGCCCAAACCCTGCTCAATCCAGGGGCAAGAGAGGGACAGCATGGTGTGAGATGAAACCCCTTCAGACTTCCTGCCTGGTGTGCACCCTTCTATAGAAGTAAATTTTGCCTTGCCTATTGATTTCTGAGTAGTGTCATCTCTCTTATGACACCCCAATATCTTAAAGATATTTCTAACAACATGGAGGCTCGTCCGGGATCTTCGTGTCGCCCAGGGAGCCATGGAGACCCCCTCCTCAGAAGATGCATCTCGCTGTCTTGCTGCAATGGCCTCAGGGCTGGGGGGATCCACTATCTCTGTGGCCAATAATAAAGTCCAAATCATAAGTCAAAAAAGGGCCGGTCCAAGCAAGCACCTTGAAGGACCAGGTTAACTCTGTACATGGACCATGGTAGGAAAGTTGAGTACCACTTTGGTGGTCTGGACATCTTGGAGGCTGTGTGGGTGTGACTGGGACTTGTCTCGGACACAAAGCTGACTCCTGAGGCAGAGGAAGCACTTGGGTAAAATATAAGAAACCTCCAATGCAGGAGGTTGTATATTCTCCCAGGGATATGAGTAAAATATAAGAAATCCCCAATATGGGGTATTGAATAGTCTCCCGGGGATATGGGTAAAATGCAAGAAACCTCCAGTATGGGGGTTGAGCCTTTTCCCAGGAAAACACACAGCCAAGATTAAGGGATGGGTAACAAAAATTCAGTTCCAAAGAGTGAGATTCACAAGAGAATAGATGTATCATCCACCATTCCACCAAATAGCCCTCTGAATATAATTTAAAAGATTTTTCTGGAAGTGTCATTTTTATGTGTTATTTTGTTTATATCTCTAAAAGAGCAATGGGCAAAATTTAATTTGCTCCTGGAATTCCAGCTTATCTTACATGCACTTAAATTGACATTTTTTTGGCATGCTTAATTTATAAAACTTTTATGTGTATACAAACATCTTCAAAATGGTTCTTAGAGTTCTGTTATAAGGTTAATGTGATATTGAAGGTAACAAAACAAAACAAAAAAGCCCAGGATGTTTATGTTGGAGATCTCTGTTGTAGACTGCTTAAGACCTGTGTTTTTTTGTTTTTTGGGTTTTTTTGAATATAAATATATAAACATCTTCAGGATGGTTCTTATTATACAGTTATATAAAAAAATTGTTACTTCTGTTATATTCTGCTGCTACTTAAAAAAATAGTTTTCAACCTTATGTCAATCAGGTCTCACTAAAATGCAGGCATTCAGGTGTTAACACTTGGGCTCAGACTAGAGAAAAAGGAAAGGGCCAGGCAACAGGCTGCAGCAAAAATCTTAAATTTTAGATAGTTAAAAGATAGTTTTAGATAGTTAAATGACCTTGGCCTGTTTTCATTCTGTGGTAAATAAAATTTGAGATTTAATTCTCTCTTATAATACATGGGTCTATTAACAAATGGGCTTTCTGTAAATTGTTTTGTCAAGATAACTTTCAGAGATTTTTGGTGCTACAGGTTGATCCAAAAATTTATCAAGATACAAGAGATCATTAAAACACAGAGAGGCAAGAGGCAGCTGAGCACAGGGAATGCTGCTGCACTGATATGTGTGTTGAAACAAATTTACTTACGTAAAACAAAGTAAAAACAAAGTCAGTACACCCTCCAGGTAGGATTTAAAAAAAAAAAAAACTCAAAAAGAAATGCTACACTGGAGGTCTTGAGACCTCAAGTTTTTTTTTATTAAAGTCAACAGAGCAGAGGTGTTAGTCCTACTCCTTCCACATGTCGGGTGGAGGGAATTTTTGGCCTGGAATGGCCAGATTGGGCCTGTTATTTTAGGGGGCTCCATTGACTACAGGTTGGTGGAACCCTGCTGTATGTCATGAGCCATGTGTTAATGTCAACAATCTGGGATGTGATTCCTTATGAACACCTCAGCCATGATTCTTGGCCACTATGCTTCCTAATTCCACACTTAGTCCCCATCAATATTTACTTGTTCTCTGGTGATTTATGTCAGGGTTTTGACTACTGAGGTAACTGAGTCATAACTAAATAAAAATTTATTTAAGAGTTGATTTATGCAAAGTCTTCCAGATGACATCATAATTATGGTTAAACAACTATTGCCTTTGGTGATTCTAATGCTGTCAGTAACCTATATGTTTCTGTGACTAGGCTATTTGGGGTCACTAACACTGCTCCCCCCAACTGATGAAAATTCTAAGGTTTTACTCCAAGAGTAACAACTAAATTCTTATAGTTGTTACATTAATACATAAATTAAAATATAATATATAAATTCACATACATATCACCTCTATAGAGATGTGATGCTGTTGCTGGCTCCTGTATATTAAATATGTTTGTGTTTTTCAAGTATATAAAGCCTTCTAAAATACAAAATTTAGATAAACACTAACAAAAAGTTAATGGTACTGATGCACAGTTCTGTTAGCTGCTAAATTGTCCAACAAAATTTTAACCATGGCTCTTTCAAGTTTTTGTCATTACAGTTCTGATCCTTCTGGGGCATTGACAATCGAGTCCATAAAAAATGGCTCTAATTGATATGATCCTATACCTTTAAAGACCCAAAAAACTCTGTTCAAAAGCTCCTAGACACCATCAACACCTATAGCAACATAGCAGGATATAAAATCAACATAGAAAAATCATTAGCATTTCTATACACTAAAAATGAACAAACTGAGAAAGAATATATGAAAACAATTCCATTTACAATAGCCTCAAAAAAAAAAAACCGAGGTGTAAACTTAACAAAGGATGTGATTGACCTCTACAATGAAAACTATAAACTTCTGAAGAAAGAGATTGAGGAAGACTACAGAAAGGGGAAAGATCTCCCATGTTCATGGATTGGTAGAATCAACATAGTAAAAATGTCTATACTCCCAAAAGTAATCTACATGTTTAATGCAATTCCCATCAAAATTCCAATGACATTCATTAAAGAGATTGAAAAATCTACCATTAAATTTATATGGAAACACAAGAGGCCATGAATAGCCAAGGCAATACTCAGTCAAAAGAACAATGCAGGAGGTATCACAATACCTGACTTCAAACTATATTACAAAGCAATAATGATAAAAACAGCATGGTACTGGCACAAAAACAGACATGAAGACCAGTGGAACAGAATAGAGGACCTGGATATGAAGCCACACAGCCATAACCAACTTGTCTTTGACAAAGGCGCTAAAAATATATGATGGAGAAATAGCAGGCTCTTCAACAAAAACTGCTGGGAAAACTGGTTAGCAGTCTGCAAAAAACTGAAACTAGATCTATGTATATCACCCTATACCAATATTAACTTAAAATGGATCAAGGATCTTAATATCAGACCCCGAACTCTAAAGTTGGTACAGGAAAGAGTAGGAAATACTCTGGAATTAATAGGTATAGGCAAGAACTTTCTCAATGGAATCCCAGCAGCACAGCAACTAAGAGATAGCATAGATAAATGGGACCTCATAAAACTAAAAAGCTTCTGCTCAACAAAAGAAATGGTCTCTAAACTGAAGAGACCACCCTCAGAGTGGGAGAAAATATTTGCCAGCTACATATCAGACAAAGGACTAATAACCAGAATATATAGGGAACTTAAAAAACTAAATTCTTCCAAAATTAATGAACCAATAAAGAAATGATCAAGTGCACTAAACAGAACTTTCTCAAAAGAAGAAATTCAAATTGCTAAAAAACACATGAAAAAATGCTCACCATTTCTAGCAATAAAGGAAATGCAAATTAAAACCACACTAAGATGCCACCTCACCCCTGTTAGAATAGCCATCATTAGCAACACCACTAACAAGTGTTGGTGAGGACTCGGGGAAAAAGGAACCCTCTTACACTGTTGGTGGGAATGTAAACTAGTACAACCACTCTGGAAAAAAATTTGGAGGCTACTTAAAAAGCTAAACATTGATCTACCATATGATCCAGCAATACCACTCTTGGGGATATACCCCAAAGACTGTGACACAGGTTACTCCAGAGGCACCTGCACACCCATGTTTATTGCAGCACTATTCACTATAGCCAAGTTATAGAAACAGCCAAGATGCCCCACTACTGATGAATGGATCAAGAAATGTGGTATTTATACACAATGAAATTTTATGCAGCCATGAAGAAGAACGAAATGTTATCATTCACAGGTAAATGGATGGAATTAGAGAACATCATTCTGAGTGAGATTAGCCTGGCCCAAAAGACCAAAAATCATATGTTCTCCCTCATATGCAGACATTAGATCAAGGGTAAACACAAGGGGACTGGACTCTCATCACACGATAAAGCGAGAGCACACAAGGGAGGTATAAGGTGCCCTCAATGCAGAGAAACTAAAGCAGATACTTTAAATCAACAGAAGCCAACAGGAGAAAGGTACCAGGAACTAGAGAAAAGGTTAATTTGAGAAGAATTAACTTAGACGGTAACACACATGTACAGGAAACCAATGCAAGTCAACTCCCTGTATAGCTATGCTTATCTCAGTTAGTAAAAACCCTTGGTCCTTCCTATTATTGCTTATACTCTCTCTTCAACAAAATCAGAGATAAGGGCAAAATAGTTTCTGACTGGTAGCAAGAGGGGTGGGAGGGAGAGGGAAGGGGGGAAGGGAGGGGGTAGGGGCAAAGGGGGAGAAATGACCCAAACATTGTATGCACATAGGAATAAAATAAAAAACATGGCTCTAATAAGTACTGGTGTGTCAACCAGGTTAGCTTTTTAGATGTCTGCTTTTGTTGGATTTTGTTTTGTATTATCCTTGTCTGGAAGCCCACTGCCTAAGAGCCACTCCTTCTAAGCCTCTTTGTTGCTTAAATTTGGCCAAAAAGGTCTAGTTGGTACTGATCTGCTTGTTACTCCCCGATCCCACCTTCATGTGGGACCAAAAATAAAAAATCCAGGAAAAAGCAAATCCTCATGACAAAAAAATGAAAATGATTAAACGAAAAATATCTTCAGTCTACGGCCATACCACCCTGAACACTTCCAATCTCATCTGATCTCGGAAGCTAAGCAGGGTGGGGCCTGGTTAGTACTTGGATGGAAGACAGGTCTTCAGAGGAGATTGCTCAGAGACAAGCAGTTTGTAGACAAGGGGGAATGCTGTCAAAGTTCAAATAGAGTCACAGATGCCAGACCTCTCAAAAATAACCAAAGCATTAAAGCCCTTCCAAGCACAAACTCGTGTTCTTAGTCAGGGTCTTCTACTCTAAATAGAGACAAAGTGACTATTTTTACTGGCTCTAGACATGTCCTTTGATACTTCAAGATGGTGTTTTTAACTTTTTTTTACAACAATGGGTTCTTCTTGGAGATATATGTGTGTGTGTATATATATATATATATATATATATATATATATATATATAGTATCATTGCCATGGTAATTCTACTCAATGCAAAACAAAACAAAACAATAGTTCAGACATTAAAAAAATGTAATATAGCCAACACCTCCTGCTACAACTATAAAAAAAATTAATCTTGACTACCATCACTAACCTGGTTCCTCCCTCTACTCAGCCCCTGGTCTCTTAATCTGTTTGTCAAGTTTGTTTCTTCAAGGTTAGAGACAATCAAGCTGCAAATGGTGATGGAGACAAAGTCACACACACCAGAGATCCCCTCCTGGTACCATGGACCCCTTGACAGACCCCCCCTTTGACATCTTGAAAGAGACCCTGACTGACTGTCTGGGGACCCCTTGACACAACGCCACTTTTCCTGACAGAAGTCAGAGTTACCTCTGGAGAGGGGGGTGTAATATAAGAGGACAAATGTAAAAAAAAAAAATGTCTCTAGAGATGCTTTTGTAAATAACAAAAGTAACTGTTTTAGATAAAGGAGACAAAAAGACATTCAAAAAAAACCCAAAAAAACCCAGCTTCACGCAGAGGTTCTGAGACACAACGGTCTTTCCCAATATAAACAAAATATATATTTTGGGGTCTCACCAAAATAATGAACAATAGTAATAAAATATAGGTGACAAGACTCAAGAACAAAATAAACTAATGAGGCCCTTAAAATGTCTGGTCTTATAAGGATGGGAACAACTAGATGACCAGGCTTGACCAAAAGTCAATTAAAACTAGCTAAGTTTTAAAAAAAGAATGGTAAATAAAAGAAAAGAGGGGAATTGTGAGAATCAACTTGGGTTGGGTCTTTTCTCTCAAAAGATTTAATCAGTAATCACTGCTGTTACAAATGTTAGTCTCACTAACTCACTTCCCATACACTCATTTCATGGACTCTGCTCAATATGATACAAGTTCCTATGAAAGACAAAGTGTTGTTCTCCTCAGCAGGGGCAAGAATTCCACTAGATGCCCTGATGCCCTGGTTCTGGAGCTGATAACCAAAAACAGTTATTGCTTCCCTGAACTTTTAAACTTCTTTGTTCCCAAAGCCCCCTCCCAACCTGGCCCCCTTCTAAATTAGCCAACCATGTAGACTGTGAGCCCAAAACCTGCTCAATCCAAGGGCAAGAGAGGGACAGCATGGTGTGAGATGAAACCCCTTCAGACTTTCCGCCTGGTGTGATGTACCTTCTGTAGAAGTAAATTTTGCCTTGCCTATTGACTTCTGAGCAGTGTCCTCTCTCTCATAATATCCATATATCTACATATATATATATTTGTGGTACCAGGGCTTGAACTCAGGGCCTACACCTTGAGCCACTCCACCAACATTTTTGTGCTAGGTATTTTTGTGAGACTGGGTCTCGCAACCCAATTTCACTGGCTTTGACCCGTGATCCTCCTGATCTCTGCCTCCTGGGTGGCTAGGACAAGTGAGAGCCACTGGTGCCTGGCAACACCCCAATATATTCAAGATATTTCTAACAATGTGCACACAGGCTGGAGGGACCAAAGACAGAATTTCAATTCTGACTAAGTTTTTCTTTATTTCCTATAAATTCCCCATGTATTTAAAAGTAAAATTTCAGTTTTCTAGGTTATGACATTAGCTAAAGGGCAGCCTTCTTGAGTTCTGCTATGGATTCAATAAAGCATCTGGATTTTTAAATTAGGCCCCTTACCTAAAATTAAGTCTTGATGGGCTAATTCATTCTACTTCTTTCATGCTTAAGATAGCCAGATATCACCAGTTTCAATAGAGATGAAATCCTTTTTACACCAGTCTGCCGCTTTCCTAGGCTGACATACAAATTCTAATTTAAAAACAAATTCTTGATATAAAATAAAAGAGTGGACTCATGTATCCCATATCCTTTGTCTGGAGGAGGATATGGGATGCCAACACTACACCCGAGACTAGGCTCCCTAAATTTATTTTAAAGGCTTGGCTAATAACAAAGTTACTGTAGCTCAAGGTAAACTATTGTTAAAGATTATTAAAAACAGCCTCTAGAGGTAAATCTAAAGTCTTCAATATCTAAGCGTGTGCTTGGAATTAACGTAATTGTTTTGTGGGTCATTGTGTGAATTCTGCGTATGTCTATTGTATGATTAACTTCTAGAATCAAAAATCTGAACGCTATGGCAAAAGTCTTGTTGAAGACTGAGCCTGACTCAAAACACTTTTGTAGCATTGACTCTTGCTTCAGCTATCAAGCCTCCCAAGTACCTCCTCAATCTGCTCCTAAAAATTTAAAAATAACTGACCAACATACTTGTTAATTTCTGCATGATCTTGAACTCTTGACTCTATGTGATAGAACAATGGCGCGCCATTTTATAAATCAGCAGCACCTCTTGGAAAATGGAGCCATTCCCAGGAAACAGCCCCTCCCTTTAACAAGGTTTCCTGCACTCCCAGACAAGCTCCACCCAAGCTCCACCTCCTTCAGGGACCCCCCCCCCGCGCATGCGCCAGCCCCTTACCCACCCCTACCAGAGACTACTGCGCAGGCGCTAACTTCCTTACCCTCCCCCTTCTATAAAGGCCACTCCTCGCCCAGACCCAGCGCTGTGCCATATTTTCCGTGGCCAGCCTGGCAGTTTGGGCCTGCTATTAAACTTAGCTCTATGGATGTGAGACTTTTCTCCTGAGCTTTCTTTGTGAGTGGCATTTTTCCTAACAGTATGCACTGAAATTGACATTTATGGCATGCCTAATTTAAAACTTTTTTTGCACATATGGTTGTATGAATATCTGCAGGATGATTCTTATTGTAGAGTTAATGTAAAGGAATTGCTGCTTCTATTCTCTTCTCTCCCCTACCTCTTCTACTGCTACTTAAAAAAAACAACCCAGTTTTTCAAGGTTTTATGTCAACCAGGTCTAACTAAAATACAGGCATTATTTTATGGATGGTAGCCTTAATCCATTTCATTTTGTTGTAAGTGTAGCTTACATTCAATTTCTTTATCAGATTAGTAACAAGTGTGTCTTTATAAATTGCTTATTGCACAGACAAACAGTTTAAGATTACCTTTCTTCCTGGGTCTATATATTAAAAATATGAGGCTAATTGTATATTTTATTTTATTGGAAAACTAATTTTATTTAAACTTTAAATTCTTGTAACAAGGCTATCTTAATATTCTGCTTTGAGTAACATCTATAAAAACTGTCATAAGGAAAGATTTTATCAAAATAATTATTTGTACTTTCTTATCAAACTTTTGAATAATTAGGAAACTAAGCCTTAATTAAATCATAGTTCATTTAAGTATTTTTTCAAATGAAGGGTTCTTAAATGACCACCTTATAACTGTGGGATGAAATAGCTATTATGTTAAGTAATTCTTACACAATTCATTCACTATAGATTGGTGACTAAAAGCATGTAGTGTCTAGACTTCATCTAAATATTTGCAGAGTTAAAAGGTTGTCAGTGTAATATATGAAAAATGAACAGCTAAAGCTCTCTTTTATCTAAAAGTATTACATCTAAACCTTTGGCATATATAATGGTTAATGAAATTTTTGATAGTTTCTGCTGTTTGTAATTGGTAACATTTAGAAATCCTGTGATTTAAAACCTTGCCTATGTTTGTTTTAGCAAAGTGAGTGTTACTGTATCTATAAAATGTACTTGTGCATTAAGAAATAAGGCTATGTGAGATCACTAGCACTGTCCCCCTATCTTGTAAGAGATCTAAAGTTTTGACTTTTATCAGTGGTGTACACCTGTTATCTAACCCAGTCAAAAATTCTAAATTTTACTCCAAGGGAAAAAGCTAAATTAATATGTATATATGGTATCTTGTAACTGTGATGCTAATTAATTGTAGCTGGCTCCTTGTAGTGTATTTATACTCCCCAAACACACAAGTCTTCTTAGGAAGAAACCTTTACCCATATCGACATTCTTCAAATTAAAATTTTTGTGACGCTAGATTTTGCAGACTTGAGTCCATGTGTTCCTACTTGTAACAAGGAGCACTTAGTGTTGTTTTAATGCTGTCAGCCATAATTATTTTCCCAAAATGCTGCCTATAATGGAAATAACTAGATGCTCTGACAATTCCTAAACTCCTTTTCAGCATTTTAACCATGGCTATTCTAAATCTTGTCATTTGTAGTCTGGGTCCTTCTCTGGAGCATTTGCAATCAAATCCCCAAAATGAAAAAAGTGCATTTTTCAATTGAGTCAGCCTTTTTTGGATATTTGCTTTTGTTGGCTTTTTGTATTCTCCTTGTAAAACTTTTAATTTTTGTCCACTGACATTCTGCAGCATTTTTAAGATGTCAGGATATTATGTATAGTCCAGACAGAACTAAAAATGGATGCCAGGTGTTAGAAGTATCTTTAAGATATTGGGGTGTCATGAGAGAGAAACAACACAACTCAGAAGTCAACAGACAAGGCAAAATTTACTTCTGTAGAAGGGTGTGCACCAGACAAATAGCAAGCACACCCAGTGGGGAATCTGCTAGGGTTTTATCTCTAATGCAATGCTGCCCCTCCCCTGAATTGGGCAGCAGTCCAATGAATTTGGGTTCACAGTCTATGTGGTTGGCTAATTGGAAAGGGGACATCGGGAGGGGGCTTTGAAGACAAAGAAGTTTAAAAGCTCAGGGAAGCCTGACTCACCCTTTATTCTTAATAGAAACTTTTATTAGGTTAAGCAGAATCCATGAAGCGAGCATATGGGAAGCGAGTTGGTGGGACTAACATTTGTAATGGCGGTGGTTACTGATTAATTCCTTTGACAGAAAAGACCCAACCTGACTTTCACACTAGGTAAGCCCACTTCTTCTAAACCTCTTTTGTTGCTTATAATTTGGCCAAACAGGTCTTAGTTGGCACTGATTTCTACTGGACCTGTCTGATGCTTCCCCTTCAACATGAAATCTGATCAAAATATCTGGAAAAAGCCTGGTACTACTGGTGACTCACGCCTGTAATCCTAGCTACTCAGGAGGCAGAGATCAGGAGGATAATGGTTCAAAGCAACCCCAGGCAAATAGTTCAGGAGACCCTATCATGAAAAAAAAAAAAATCCTTCACGAAAAAGGGATGGTGGAGTGGCTCAAAGTGTAGGCCTTGAGTTCAAGCCCCAGTACTGAAAAAAAAAAAAAAACTTGGAAAAGCTATTCCTGGCAATGAGAAACTTTCATTAACCAGAATGGCTAGTTAGCCAGATCTTCAGAGGAGATTGTTCAGAGACAAAGTTTGCAGACAAGAGGGGAAAGACGGAGTCATTGTGCCAGACCTCACAAAAGTTAAGAGTTAAAGCTAAGAGGTTTTAAAGAAATGATCTTACACACAGCTACTAGACATCAAAGCCCTTATAGGCACCTCTGACAGAAAAGTAAACTCATATTTTTAGCCAAGTCCTTCTAATTAAGTAAAGACAAAAATTACTATTTTTGCTGTCTCCAAAGGTGTCATGTCAATGCTCATGGAATTATTTTAAAATGGGTTCCCCCTACAGTCTATTTAAGTGGGAGTCTTCTGACTCTTACTTACTCTGTACTCTACTTTATAAAGGTGTTTCTAGTTACAGACTTAAATAACAAGTACTTTTGACTTAGCTCTCAGCTATCTGTCTCCTCCTGTACAAATTTATCACTGGCCAAGAAACCCTAATTCCTCTCAGCCATTCTCTCTGCAGTCACCTTGCAACCACCTTGGAATCAAGGAAGAACAGAAATGATGGACAACATCTTCATGACAAGAGACTGAATCTACCCCCAACAATACACTCTGCTCAGGATGGGCCACCCTCCAGATAACAACTCCAGAACCTCTCCCAAAACAAGAACTGAGATAACAACCAACCAGGTCACACCCGTGGCTGGGACTATTTACCACCCATACCTTTGTTCCCTGTGCCCAGTTCTTTTGTCTACTTAAACCCATAGCCAATGCCTGTACCCCAAGATTACTTGGTTTTCCTTCTCATGCTGATTGCCATTGGCCCATGTGTATTTAACTGCATGTCTCACTTTATCTTCCAAAGCCTACATTCCTTTATATAGGTTGCCACTCAAAACCATGTCGCTTATACCCATGCATGGGTAAACATCCTGGGGCTTGGGACTGGCTTCTGTAATGGGGGGCTTTGGGAGTGAGCCCATGGAGTCTGATGCTTTCTCCAGATAGTGTCAGACCAAATGGAATCAGAGGACACTAAAGCTCTGCATGTGTGGTGGGCAGGAAACCCACTGGGTGGCAGTGGGGTCTGTGCTGAGAACTGTAGCAGAGCTGAGCCTGGTTTCCCATAGCCTCAGAGCCCTGGCATTCTGCTGCAGCTCCAATGGCCTCAGCACCTTCTCTGGGCTTTCATTTTCCTGCACAGTATAGCAGGGAAGAGGATCAGAAGAAAACAGACTAGGCCTGAGTCCTGATAAAGTAGCAGGGGGGAAGGGATGGCATAGCAGAGAGAGAAAACCTAAGAATTCAAAGGTGAAGAAGGTGACATAGCACTAGGGGTAAAAGGGCATTAACACTAGGCTGAAGTAGCCTATAGAACTGCATGGAACCGTATATGGGTTAAACCTTGTTTTTTAATTTTATTGCCTCTGTAACCTGCTTGCAAGGGTATATAAGGTGAGACCCCTTTGTTTCTGGGGCTTAGCCTTTGGACACAAGTCCACTGGTCCTAAATTGCCTCAGTGTCTCCTATCTCAGCTAAAAGCCTCCCGCAACATTTCTTGGGTGCTCATATCTGGGATTGCAGAGATGGTGAGTTATCACCTCCCTTGTCACGAGGGTGCATCCCCCTGGACTGCTGGGAGGAGACTCCACCAAGTGCCAACGGACAGCTTGATCCGAAGGGGGGATTCATCTTCCCGGTGGGCTGGGGTGAGGGCCTCGGATGCACAACGGAACCCAGTGAGGCACAGGAACCAGCAAGGGGAGGGGCACACCGTTCATCAGACTGGTAAGAATCCAGATTCGAATTCAGGCCTGCCTCAGGAGGCAGAAGGGGGAGATTGATCACCTCCCAATGAGACATCCTAGTAACTGCCATTTTGGAGGTGAAGCCGTGTGTCTCAGGTTCAGGGAGTGGGGTGGAAGTACTGTGCTGTGTGCGAATGTTTGAAAATGCAAGCCTGAGCAGCCCAGCTGTGAAGCAAGTGAGGAGTCCCGATTCTCGGTTCCATGGTGAACTCATAAGGTCAAGGGTGAGCCTTAACAGGGCTCCATCTGTAGTGACCTTACAGATGCACTACCATCAGAGAGATGCCAAGTCCCTGTGAGGGGAGCAGCAGGAGATGGACGAAGCAGCTGCTTTTCCAAAACCCCTCCCGCTCTGTGTCTGGCAGTCTGGTAATGGGAGGAGATGGGTAGAGCCCAGAGTAAGTACACTCTCTTGGAGTGTATGGTTAAAAACTTTAAAAGGGGATTTAAAGGAGTTAAGTTTACTCTTAACAAGCTAAAGGTCCTTTGTGAAGTAGATTGGACTTCTTTTGGTGTAGAATGGCCCCCAGAAGGGTCACTAAATAAAACTGTGGTTAATGAAGTTTACAGAGTAATTGTAAAACAAACAAACAAAAAACAAAACCCAAACCTAACACCTCAGAGAATGGGAAAAGCCAAGAGGCTAAAACTGGTCTTCAAAAACCAGACTCTTGTTTATTTAAATTCAGGTAGCAATTTATTGGGCGGACTGAGGAGAAATCAGAGTCTTCCAGTCTTAATGGGTAGCTTTGGTGCCCCAGTTTGCACATCTTCACCCAAAATGGGCATCCTGAAGAAGAACTGAGGTTAAGCACTAACTGAGCTCTTACAAAAATTAGCAAGAATAGACTTGCACTGATAAATAAGATCTGGTCAGACTTGGAAGAAAAGGAATGTTGCAAAAGGATTGTGAATGTAGAGAGGCAGAAGTGGAGGAATGAAAACAAAATTGGGATGAGGTCTTCATGAATGAAGTGAGGAGAGAGAGAGAGAGAGAGCGAAAAAAGTGAAATGTCATAAAATGTTTGGAGACAGAAAATGATGAAAGGTTTAATACACTCTTTCAGTTGAGTTTTTATGTCTGAAAAATAAAAAGTAAATAGCAAACAATTTAGGATTATTAAAATATGCCAGAAATACCAAACTTGCTGGCACCTTTACTTCTAGGGAGTATAAACAAGGAGACCCTACATGAAAGGGTGGGGAAAAAAAGGAGCAACTTTGTTGCTAATAAAAAAAACTGTTCCAAAAGGTTGGCACAGTAGGCTTGATCTGATACTGAGACAGTCATGAGATGCTTATGTTTCCCTTGCTAATGGCTGGTCAAACTATGCATCCATCTGATGGTGTGCTCACAGTGCGTGTGCGTATTGTGTAAACATCTTCAAAATGGTTCTTAAACTGCTGCTATAAGGTTAATATGATACTTAAGTTGACAAAAAATGGTATTTATTTTAAATACCTCTGTTATAAGCTGCTTAGGCTTTTTACACATAAATATGTAAACATCTTGAGAACAGTTCTTATAATAGAGTCAATGTAAAAAATTATTACTCTGTTCTACTGCTACTTTTTAAGAAAACCAGTTTTCAAACTTATTTCAATTAGGTCTCACTAAGATGCAGGCATTCAAGGGTTAACACTCCAACTCAAACCAGAGGAGAAAAAAAAAAAAAAAAAGCAAAGGGGAGCCACAACCTGCAGCAGGAATCTTAAAATTTGGGTAAAGAAATGACCTTAGCATGTTTCATTCTGCCATAAATACAATCTGGAATTTAATTCTCTCTTATAATACATGGGTCTATTAACAAATGGACTTTCTATAAATTGCTTTTATACAAAAATAATTTCAAGGTTGCTTTCTTTCTTGTTTTAAGTTAAAAGACTTTGTTCTAAGTTAAAAGATTTTATGAGTTAATTTCAGCAAGCAACATACATATATATGTATATGTATATATATATATATATACATATATATGTATGTTTAATCATATATATATATATATATATGATTAAAGGTATGTTTTTTAAAGTTAAAAAGATAAAAAACACTTAAAAAAAGATAAAGCTCCCTCGGGGGTTACAAAATAAGTTGTCATAAAAAGATGGAGCTTATAGATGCTTATGTAAGTGTTATATTACATCTAAGAGTTACATTAAAGGTTTTGTAAGGTCAAAATTTAGTTACTGATTTTAAACTAAAACTTAATTCTCTAAGCTCATAACAACAATATGAACTTATACAATTAAAATATTGTATTGTTCTTGATAACATTTACAAAAATTGTATTAAAAATGTTTTTTGTTTTGTCAAGATAACTGTCAGGAATTTTTGATGCTACAGGTTAATCCACAGATTTGTCAAGACAAGAGTTTATTAAAACACAGAGAGACAAGAGGCAGCTGAGCACAGGGAGTACTGCTGCACTGACATTAGGGTTAAGACAGATTTACTTATGTAAAACAAGGCCAAAGTACACCTCCAGATAGGATTAAAAAAAAAAAAAAGAACTCAAAAGGGAGCACTACACTGGAAGTTAAGACCTCCAGTTTTTATTAGACTCAACAGAGTGGTGGTGTTAATCCTACTCCTTCCACATGTTGGATGGAAGGAATTTTTGCCCTGGGATGTCCAGATTGGGCCTGTTATTTTAGGGGGGCTCCATTGATGGGATCCTGCTGTATTTCATGAGCCATGTGTTAATGTCAACAATCTGGGATGTGATCCTTTATCAACATCTGAGCCATGATTCTTGGCCTCTATGTTTCCTAACTCCACACTTAGTCCCCATAAATATATACCTGTGTTCTCTGGTGATTTTTGTTGGGGTTTTAACTACTAAAGTAACTGAGTCATGTTCACTTAAGAGTTGGTTTATGTTGGGGTTAACAATGAGGACAGCCATGTTAGGACTAGAGCCCCTCCCCCTTGCAGAGGCTTACCTTTATCTCCCTGGATAGATGCCAAGGACAGTTGGACAGACAGTAACCTAACTACAACTTATCCTTCTTGCTTGCCCAGAAACAATATCCCTTAGTGACCTTCCTGGTACTTTTCCACTAGCCCCCTATATCTAGCCCAAGCCTGTGTATGGCAATGGGCTCTAGCTCTCTTGCTGGGATCCCCCTCCACAGAGCTCCTGCCTAAACAATAAACCCTGTACTGGTGTTTGAGGATCGCTCTGCCTCTTCCATGCCTCTTATTTTCAACAGTTGATATAAAACTTTCTAGATGACCTCATGGTTAAACAACTGTTGTCTTGGGTGATTCTAATACAGTTGGTACCCTATATGTGTCTGTGACTGGACTATTTGGATTTACTAAAACTGTTCTTTCCCCCTACAATTGATAAAAATCTAAGGTTTTACTTCAAGAACAACTAAACTAATATGTATACATAACCTCTACAGAGTTGTGATGCTGTTGCTGGTTTCTATATAGTAAATATATTTATGTTTTTCAAGTATATCAAGCCTTCTAAAATACAAAATTTAGATAAGCATGGTAACAAAAAGTTAGTGGTACTGATATACTGTTCTGTTAGTTGCTAAATTGTCCATCAAAATTTTAACCACAACTCAAGTTTTTGTCATTATAGTTCTGATCTTTCTGGGGCATTTGCAATCAAGTCCACAAAAAAATGACTCTAATAACTACTTATGTGTCAACCAGGTTAGCCTATTAGACACCTGCTTTTGTTAGATTTTGTTTTTTATTGTCCTTGTCTAAGAGCCACTCCTTCTAAGCCTCTTTGTTGCTTAAATTTGACCAAAAGGGTCTAGTTGGCACTGACTTCCACCTGATCTGTTTGTTATCCCCCTGCCCCCCCAACATGGGACCAAAACCAACCAAACAAACAAAATCCAGAAAACAGCAACCAATCAAGAAAGATCTTCAGTCTAAGGGCATACCACACTGAACATGCCCAATCTCATCTGATCTCAAAAGCTAAGCAGGGTCAGGCCTGGTTAGTACTTGGTCAGATCTTCAGAAAAGACTGCTCAGAGACAAGCAGTTTGGAGAAAAGGGGGGAATGCCACCAAAGTTCAAATGGAGTCACTGGTGCCAGAACTCTTAAAAATAACCAAGGCTGAGAGGATTAAAGAAATGGCTCTTACGCATGTGTGGCTATCTGGCATTAAAGCCCTTCTAGACACAAACTCATATTTTTAGACAGGGTCTTCTACTTAAATAGAGACAAAATAACTATTTTTACTGGCTTTAAATATGTCCTTTGATACTTAAAGATGGTGGTCTTAACTTTTCTTTAAAACAATGCATTTTCTTGGACATATAAATTGATAATATATTGTTACCATGGTAATTCTACTCAGTTTAAAAAAAAATTGGGTTAAAAAAAATCCACCTATTAAAACCCCATTGGAGGGGCTATTTTTGTTGTTATTTTGTCTATTCCCACCACAGTTAAAGTAGCCAAGATTGCTCCTTGGATCCACCACAGTTGAGTCAAGCCAGCTTCTCTCAAATGGAGATGCATCCCTGATCTGGCTTCACGGTGTGAGATCACCCTCTGCAACCAGAGCACCCTTCCTCAGCAGGACTCTGTTTCCCAGGAAACACAGGAGACCAAGAACAGTGGAATGACAGCCCTGCTCCAGTCACTCTGAAAGCTGACTAGTCTACATAAGGCAGAAGCTTGAGGAGTTGACTCTCCAACAGGACAAATGGGCTGTTTTTCACACCAGTTATTTCACTATAATACATTGTCACTCCTTGTCTGTATCTGGTGCTTTAGGCTTGGCAGAAACCACCCCCGCTTTTTAGTCTCAAGGTAAGTTTTTATTTGCTCTCTTCTATCTCTTTCGAGCAGGATGCATAATTACTATTTTACAGGTACTGCACCCGGAGCACCTGCAACCCTGTAAATTCCGCTGTACTTAAGCCATCTGACTAAACCCGGGGGAAAAGTAATTAGTATAAAAACAGACAAAAAGGGTCTTGACTTTGAATGTCTGATACACCTCAAATTAGTAACTGTTACCCATGAGAGTTCCTCATACCAAGTTTTTCACCCCTTTTACAAGGAGTTGAGGAGTAAACTTTCCATTTCTGATGAAGCTAAAAACTTGTTCCTCTCTCTGGCTATCTCTAGCCTAGACACTAAATGTCACTTCATGCTATGTTTGTCACCTCATGCTCTCACCAACATGGGAGACCATTGAGCTTGGGAAAAAGATGACAAATGGCCTCCTGAGTAAATCATCCAGTACTGTGGTCCTGCCACCTGGGCAAAAGACGGTCCTGGGGCTATCGCACCCCTATATATGCTCAACCGTATCATCAGGCTGCAGGCTGTTGTTGAAATTATAACTAACGAAACTGAAAGAGCCCTCGATTTGCTGGCAAAACAAAGCACTAAGATGCACAATGCCATCTATCAGAACTGCTTGGCTTTACACTATTGGCTTCTGAGGGAGGAGTTTGTGGAAAATTTAACCTAAACAACTGCTGCTTACAGATTAATGATAAAAAAAAAAAAGTTCATAAAAGAGGTCACAGACAAAATGAGAAAGTTTGCCCGTGTCCCTGTCCAGACTTGGAGAGGATGGGATCCCAATGACCTGTTTAGAGGGTAGTTTTCTGCTTTAGGTAGATTCAAAACCCTGATGCTTAATACTGCCCTGCCTGGTTCCCCTGGTGCTGTGGTTTGTCCAGACTATTATAAAGGCCTTATAGAAAAAAAATGGCCGCACATGTAATGATGCTATAAAAATACAAACCCCTAAATTAAGATGATGCTCTTTGATCCTAGGAGGGTCCAAGCATCAAAGAGGGGAATAATGTAGCAGGGAGGAAGGATCAGAAGAAAACAGACTAGGCCTGAGTCCTGATAAAGTAGCAGGAGGGAAGGGATGGCATAGCAGAGAGAGAAAACCTAAAGAATTCACAGGTGAAGAAGGTCACATAGCACTAGAGTGGAAGGGCACTTAGACTAGGCTGAAGTAGACTATAGGATTGCACATAGCCATACATGGGTTAACCCTTGTTTTTAATTTTATTGCCTCTGTAACCTGCTTGCAAAGGGATATAAGGTGAGACCCCTTTGTTCTCGGGGCTCAGCCTTTGGACACCAGTCTGCCGGGTCTGTGCTGGCACAATAAAATGTTGCTTCCTGCTAATCTGCCTCAGTGTCTTGTATCTCAGCTAAAAGCCTATCAAACAACAGTACCTATCAAAACCAGAAATATTATCTAATATTTGTCTGTAATTTGCCTCCCCTGGCTGGAAATTGATCTCAATGAGGCAAGGGCTTATTTTCTTCATGTTCTTGCCTCCCTGTGTGTCACTCGTGGTGCTCAGTAAATAGAATGAATGTAAGAACAGGAGACTCATCAGAGGCCAGGCATAGTGGTTCATGCCTGTAATCCTAACACCTGGGAGGCTGAGGCACGAGGAGCTCAAGTTCAAGGCCAGCCTGAGCTATAAAATGAGACCTTGAGAAAGAAAGGAAGAAAGGAATGGAGGAAGGAAGGAGGAGAGAAGGGAGGAAGGAGGGAAAGACAGAAGGAAGGAAGGAAACCGACAGACACTAAGAAACCTTAGAACAAATGAGATGGAATAGAAGAAACAGAATGGGTGGGTAGGACAGAATGTGCCATGGAATCAGTGAGTAAACAAGAAAGCTGATGGCATTAAGAGCTGCCACAAAACTAACCAGGCAGAAGCACAGCTCAGAGGCAGAGGCCCTGGATTTAATCCCAGCACCAAAAATAAAGAAAGTCTCACAGATGCTGAAAGGACAAGTGACCAGGTAGCTGAGATGGGGTCATCTGCTGAGGTGATACTAGCATTGTAAGTATCCAAAGTGCCCAGGTATGAGAAGAGAGGGAGTGCATCTGGGTGCAGGAGACACCGGCTTGGGGGTCCCCAGGTGGGAAGTAGCCCAGTACAGCTGGTGCACAGGACGGAGGTGGGCAGGCAGGCAGGGAGGCATGTGAAGCCTGGGCGAGCAGTGGGGTTTTATCCTGAGCATTGTGGGGGGGCCACTGACCCCGTTGTGCAGGGCAGGACCTGTACCAGTTGGGCCACAAAATTCTTTGCATTTCCTGTTGGCTTTTTGTAGGTCTCTGAACACTTCTTGCAGCCCCAGTAGCTTTGCCCTTGTCTAAGACCCATCCTCATTTGCTACTTCTGTTATGTTTTGGGCTTCAGAATCTGTCTGCAGTGTTAGCAAGCAAGAGAGGATAATGTTTCTGACTGTCAGAAAACAGAGCTGTGGTTGCCACAGACCAGGACGGGGAGGGATTTGCTGTATATAAAAGGGCACGGGAGAAATAGATATGAAATAGGACCTTTGGGGTCTGGGTGTGTGGCTCAGTGGTACAGTACTTGTACAGCATGCGTGAAGCCCTGCTTCCATCCCCCAACATCAAAAAATCTGTGTTATTTTGTTTTTGCATCTTTGTTCAAAAGTTCTTTGTAGTAGTGAAAGTATAGAGGTGGTAAGCATAGAAGTATTAGTTTGCATCTTCCAGAAAGTAGGCGCTGAGACTAAGGAGAGAAAGAAGTTTGGGGGATGGTAATGTTTGTGAAAGATACAAAAGGAAGAAGCCGATTGGACAGCTGATGTCCCCTGTTAGATGCAAGGGGAGGAACAGAGCTGACAGACAGGATGTAAGATTCCTAACGAACTGTGGCCACAGTGGAGAGTTCTAGGGCAAAGAAGGCCTGTCAGAGGAGGAAGGGACAGACTGTGAGCCATCCTGTTCCTTCATGGCTGGAAATTCCTGGACTCTTGGGAAGATCCCAAAGGGTGCAGCTAAAGGCTGTTGTCATTGTCCTACTGGTAACAGAGTTCTCAGTGGACAGGAAATCTGAGCAGTGAGTCTCCATGCTTGCCCCACGTGCATGCTGCAGTCACAAACTGAAATCTCAGGTGTCTTGAAAGATGTTTCCAGTTCCACCTGACATAGGCAGAGGGACCCCTCCAGAGGTGAGACTGAGATCCAAGGTGGTTTTCACCAGTTATGTGGCTGACATGAGTTCTTCACGTCAGGGCTGAAGTTGAGGACACTTTTTTTTTTTTTTTTTTTGCTGTACTGGGGTTTGAAATCAGAACCTATACTTTGAGCCACTCCACCAGCCACCCTCCCTTTTTTGTGATGGGTTTTAGGGTCTCATGAACTATTTGCTTGGGTTGGCTTAGAACCATGATCCTTCTGATTTCTGCCTCCTGAGTAGCTAGGATTACAGGCATGAGCCACTGGCACCCATCTTGAGGATACTTTATTTAATTTTTGCCCTAATCTTTATTATTTCTTTCCACCTATTAATTTGGGGCTTGACTTGTTCTTATTTTTCTAGGAGCTTGAGATGCAGCATAGGCTATTTATGTGAGATCTCCCTTTCTTTCTTTTTGGTAGCACTGGAGTTTGAACTCAGGGCCTCATGCTTGCTAGGCAGGTGCTCTTACTGCTTGAGCCACTTTGCCAGCCCAGATCTCTCTATTTTTTTAAATATAGGCACTCACAGCCATCCATGAACTTTCCTCTTAACACTGCCTTTGCTGTATGTCAGAGGTTCTGGGAAGTTGTGCTTTTACTTTCATTAGATTCTAGGACTTTTTAAAAATTTCCCTCTTATTTCTTCAGTTGGTCATTCAGCCATGTGTTGTTTAGTCTCCATGTGTTTAAATATCTTCTGTAGTTTCTTTTGTTGTTAAGTTCTAGTTTTCTTCCATTGTGGCCTGATAGAGTACAGGGGGTTATTTCAATTTTCTAAAATTGATCTAAAATATGATCTACTTTAGAGAAAGTTCCATGGGCTGCTGAGAAGAATGTGTGTTGTGCAGCTGCTGGATGAAATATTCTGTAGATGTCTGTTAAATTCATTTGGATTATGGTGTTTAATTCTGAATTTTCTCTGTTGATTTTTTTGTCTGGATGATGTATCTATTTGTGAGAGTGGGGTATAGAAGTTTCCTACTATTACTGTGTTGGGATCTATCTGAGTTTGTAAGTCTAGTAGTGTTTGTTTGATAAATTGGATATGCCAATGTTTGGTGTATATATGTTAACAATTGTTCTCTCCTTTTGATGGATTGTTCTCTTTATTAATATGAAGTGATCTTCTTTGTCTCTTCTGACTAATTTTGGCTTGTAGTCTTTTTATCAGATATGAGTACCCCTGCTTGCTTTCAGCATCCATTTGCTTGGAAAATCTTTTTCCATTGCTTCACCCTAAGCCAATGCTTGTCTTTGTCAATGAGATGTATTTCTAATATGAAATACATGGTTGGATCTTGATTTTTATTTTTATTTGTATATTTATTTATTTTTTGTGGTACTAGGGATTAAACTCAGGGCATAATGCTTGCTAAGTAGGTGCTCCACTACTTGAGACACTCCACCAGTCCTGGGTCTTGTTTTTTAATCCAATTTACCATTCTATGTCTCTTGATTGGAGAATTAAGACCATTAACATTTAGTATTAATATTGAAAGGTATATAGTATTTCCTGTTATTTTGTTGTTTTTTGACGTTTGATTCTTTCCTAATCTTCATTTGCTAATCTATTTGTCTGGGGGATTTATTCTGTCTTGTTTTTTCCTGGTTGCATTTATTTTCCTCTTCTGTGTGTAGGATTCCTTTAAGTATCTTCTGCAGTGCTGTTTTGGTGGTCATGAATTTCCTTACTTTTTGTTTATCATGAAAGGCTTTATTTTTTGTGTGTGTGTGTGATTTTTTTTTTTAAGATAGGGTCTCATGCTCTATTTGCCTGGTCTGGCTTTGAACCAAGATCCTTCTGATCTCTGACTCCTGAGTAGCTAGGGTTATAGGCATGAGCCACCAGCACTGGCTCATGGAAAGTTTTTATTTCTCCTTCAATTATAATGGATAGCTTGGTTGGATACACTAATTTAAGTTGACAGTTGTTTTCGTCCAGAGCTTAGAGGTCTCCTTGCTTTTAGAATTTCTGCTGAAAATTTTCTGTTATGTTGATGGGTTTACCTTTTTTTTGGTACTGGAGTTTGAACTCAGGGCCTTCACCTTGAGCCACTCCACCAGCACCCTTTTTGTAATGAATGTTTTCAAGATAGAGTCTTGCCAACTATTTGCACAGGCTTGCTTCAAACCACAATCCTCCTGATCTCTGCCTCTTGAGTAGGTAGGATCATAGTCATGAGCCACCAGCGCCCAGCAGTGTTTGCCTTTTTATGTGGCTTGGCTCTGCCCTCTTGCAGCTTTCAATATTCTTTTTTTGTTCTGTATATTTAGTATTTTAACTATCACATGTCTGGGGATGTTTCTGATCTTGCCTGGTTGGTGTTCTGAAAGCATCCTTTATCTGATGACCCTCTCTTTCTTAGGATTGGGGAAGTCTTGTGCTATTATTTTATTGCATTTGTTTTCTATGTCTTTGCCTTTACCTTTTCTTCTTCTATACCTGTGATTCACAGGTTTGGTCTTTTGATGGTATCCAAGAGATCCTGCATGTCCTATTCATATTTTCTTAGTATTTTTTTCTTTATCCATTTATTGGTTACTGGGCACCTGGGCTGATTCCAGTTTGACTATAAAGAGCTGTCTATATACAGGTATCTCTGTTGTACACTGATTTACATGTCTTCAGATATATGCCCAAGGGTGGTATTGTCTATTTTTAGTTTTTTGAGGAACCTTCACACTGATTTCCACAGTGGTTGTACAAGTTTACATTCCTACCAATGTGTATGAAGGTTCCTTTTTCCCAAATCCTCGCCAGCATTTGTTGTTGTTTCTTTTGTTGATCATGGCCATTCTGACTGGAGTGAGAGAATTTTAGCATAGTTTTGATTTGCATTTCCTTTATAGCTAAGGATGTTGAACATTGCTTCATGTATTTATCGGCCTTTTTTCCTTTTTTCTTCTGAGAAGTGTGTATTCAATTCATTTGCCCATTTATTAATTAGATTATTTGTTCTTCTGCTGTTTAGTTTTAGTTTAGTTTAGTTTTGTCTTGTTTTTTGGTGGGACTGTGGTTTGAATTCTGGGCTTTATACTTGCAAAGCAGACACTCTACTACTTGAACCATATCTCCAGTCCATTTTGCTCTGATTGTTTTGGAGATGGAGTCTCCTGAGCTACTTGCCCAAGCTGGCCTCAAACTGTGATCCTCATGATCTCAGCTTCCCAAGCAGCTAGGATTACAGGTGTAAGCCACTGGAGTCCAGCCCTGTTTAGTTTTTTTGAGCTCTTTGCATATTCTGGATATCAATTCCTTATCGTTAAATAGCTGGCAAAGATTTTCTCCCATTCTGTGGATTGTCTCTGGATTCTGGTAACTTTTAAAAATTACTATTATTGTTGTGCTGGGTGGGGGTACACTGGGGCATTTACAAGAGCTCTTACAGTATATCAAATATATCATACTTGAATTCACCCCTTCCACCCTTCTCCTTCATCCCCCCCTTGTCCTATTCCTGGAATAATTTCAACAGGTCTCATTTTTCCATTTACATACATGTGTACAAATTATTTGCACCATATTTACCCTATTACACCCTTTCCCACCTCCTCCCTGCCCACTGGTTTTTGTTTTGTTTTGTTTTGAGTTTCTATGTATTGTTTTTTCTTTTTCTTTATTTTCTTGGTGAGATTGGAGTTTGAACTCAGGGCTTTGCACTTGCAAAATAGGAGTTCTACTATTTGAGCAACACCTCCAGTCCATTTTGCTATGGTATTTTGGAGATGGGGTCTTGAGAACTCTTTGCCTGGGCTGGCCTCAAACCATGATCCTCCTAATCTCAGCCTCCCAAGTAGGATTATAGGCATGCGCCACTGGGGCCCAGCTTTTCATTTTTTTTTTTTTGTAGACAGGGTCTTCATAAGTAACTCAGACTAGCCTAGATCTTATGCTTCTCCTGCCTTAGCCTCCTGAGTGCTGGGATTACAGGCATGTACCACCATGCCTGGCTCTCAATTTTTCTATTTTATATATTTGTAATTTTATTTTTTACATGTAGGTCTTTAATTCATTTATATTTAGTGTAGTTAGGAAACTAATTCTCATTTTCTCTATTTGGTGAGCTCATTTTCCCAAGACCCTTCATAGGACCACTCATCTTTCTTCATTGGCTCTTGTGTGGTGCCTCACCAACTGTCCCTATATATGAGGGTTGTCCTTATGAGGGCTCTATTCAGACCACTAGGTCTTGTGCCCACACTGCTCTGCTTTTATTGCTATGGCTTTGTATTGGGTCTGTTTTGAAACAACCTGGTACCAGTGCATGAGGAACAGCCATACGGTGCTGTGAGACCCAAGAAGGCGCATAGGTCTAGGACTTCACAGTGCAGTTTACTGGGGACTTACAGAAGCATGGTCCTGGTGGTCCTGGGTGGCATCAGGATCCAGTGGATCCCTGCAACTTGGGTTACAGGAGCGGCCTATAAACTGGTTAGGACAGCAGTGACTTCATCCAAGCTGGAAAGAGTCATGTGTGGTGGCACATGGCTGCACTCAGGAGGCTAAGGCAGGGAGACTGAAAGTTCAAGGCCAGCCTGGATTACATAATGAGATCCTGTCTAAAACAAAAACAAAAACAAAAAAAAACCTACATTAAAAAAAAAAGAGGTACATTCCTGGTGGCAGGCCCTGGTAGAAAAGCCCCATATGCCACTCTAATTGTTTCTGGGGAACAATGTGGCAAAACCAGACTATGGTTACTATGGGGCAATTAAGATGGCTGCAGTCATGTCATGCTGAATCCTATGGGTCCTAATATAGTTAAGGCAAATCCTCTCCTCTGCAAGTTTTTTCTATTTATGGGTCATATTCTTTTATATAAAGGTGAATGAGCTTCAGATCCCTCCCAGAGGACAGGCTCTGAGAGAGAGCCAGGAGTGACTGGGGCTGGGGCTGGCTGGGAGCTTGCTGGGTGGGGTCAGCACAAATCCTGAACAATTGAACAGGGAGGACAATGCCCTGAAGAGACAGCACGTTTTAGACAAAGCATCTGGGTATGTAGAGGGCAGCAGGACACATGACGAGGGTTCTGGACAGGCCTTCCAGAGAGGTCAGGAGAAGTGAGGCCTCTTGCTCAGCAGTTAAGAGCTTAGCCTTTGGAGTTTGTTTTTTCACAGTTCCATCCCTTACAAGTTGTGAGGCCCTGGACTCAATACCTCATCAGCCTGAGGCTCAGTTTCCCCTTAAATTGGGGACTGTAATGGGGGATAATAACATCTCTGATCCCAGCGTCTGGCACAGAGCTTGGCCTCTGAGGATCATGTATTACCTGGAGCAGGGGAACGGCCTGTGTTAGGCAGAACATCAGGAAGTGCAAGGGCAGTTCTCAGGAGCATATGGAAACCAGGCAGGCACCTAGTGTGAGACCTTGGTTTCCTGGGTCTGCAGCTATCAGAGACCTGAGTGGCAACCTTGAGAAAGCTGGCATTGGCTCACCCCATCAGGGGCCCCAGAGCTCCTATTTCTTGCCTAAAAAGGAGGTGATAATAGGTGCCTCAGATACATATTATGGATAAATGAAGTATGTAAAGTCTCAGGCACTGTGCCTGGCACATAGCAAGTGCTCAGTGAATGGTGGCTGTTATTCTACTTAACAGTCTGTCCGGAGGCTCCTGGCAGTTCCATGTGGGGTGAGGGTGGAGGGCTGGGAGTCAGGGCTCCAGGGTGCCAGGAGGATGTTTGGAGCCCAGGAGCTCTCCAGCTGGGGCTTCTGAAGGGGCCTGAAGAGGAAGCCGGGAGAGAGGTGCTGCCCATTCACTGACTCCCCTTTTTGCAGTGCGGGGGTTGAACCCAGTGCTTTACACATGCTAGGCAAGTGCTCTACCATGGAGCCACATTCCCTGTCCGGTCCCCCTTGCATTCCAACACTAGATAGATTTTCACAACTCCTCACCCCTTCTCCACTAAGCACCCCTGCCCTTCCCTTCCCCAAGCTGTCGCCATGGGGCCTCCTTTGCCCCAACAGCCCTCCCCCATGACCCCCTCAGTTTCTTCTATCCCACTCACCACCCTGTCTTGATAATTACCTTTTTATTCAGGTGTCCCTCATCCTGGGCAGGGCCAGTACTGAGCTGTCACCAGAGCTTAGGTGTTCATGGGAAACAGGAGGAATGAAGGAGGACAGAAGGGCAAGTGCATCCCTTAGCTTGGTGGCTGAGCTGGGAGTGGGGAGTGATGAGTGGGAAGGGAATATGGCCCAGTGCCTGGCACATTGTTGTTACACAACAGTGACTAAGAGGTCACTTCTCACTCCTGCTTTTGTAGGCATCCTTTAACTGTAGGCAGTAAAGCCTGCTGTGAAGACTTTGATCTCCCTGGGACAAATCCTATAGGCCAGAGGCTCTGGATGATCCCTGAGCTGTGGGGTCAAGGCTCTTCTAGGATAGAAACTGACAGGACAACTCCTGTCAAGATGCAGTGTGGCAGTGTGGCATGTACCACCTGTGGAGCTCAGGGAGCCCCCAGACTGCCCATGGTACTCATTGCTTGTAGTGCTCAGTAGCTGCTGGTCACTGTTGACAGGGCTTGGGGCTGCAGGGATGGGTCCCCAGGGCTCTCTTGGCTAACACCAAACTAGCAGAAGGCAGAAGGTGGTGATTCATTTCTCAAGACCACAGCACCTCCAAAGACTCAAACAGAGCAATCACCCAAGAGCTGCCCCTATGTTCTCTGGACACAGGATTCTGTCCTGTAATCCAAGGGAAGCAATAGGCTAGTGTCACACCATCTCCAGTGGACATGACTGACAGGAAACAGTGAGGGTAAGGTGCTTAGTGTGGGAGAAGACCAGGCAGGGAGGGCACGGGTGGGTTGAGGGAATGTGCTAGAGGCAGAAGTGGCTGGGCTGTACACCTGGAAGGTGTATAGAGGCTGGCATAGCATGGGAAGGAAGGAGCCCTGCATGGGAGTTCTGGCCTGCGTCTCCACCTCTAGGGTTCCTTCTTATCACTTGGTCCATGGCCCCTGGCCTTGAAAGAGGTGGTTTTGGAAGGCAGGACTCTTGGAAGAGGGAAGGCAAACCAATGTTGCTGGAGAGGGAAAGATCTAGGACCAGGGCTTCTGGGGCAAAAATGATGCCCCTGCTCTGTGCGGCTGAGTGGTTCTAGGGAAGGCCATCGGAGTCCTCCCACTTCCTGTTGTGCGTTGGGGTTGGGGACGGTGGGTGGGGCCCTGTCCAGCATAACTCAGCTCCTGCAGTGAGTTAGAGCCCAGGCTGGGATTTCCCAAATTATGTTACTGTTCTACTCCATCTACTACAACTCTCCTCCAGGAAGTAAGGCAGAGACATAAAGGACTAACTCCCAAGGCCGAGGAAGTGAGAAAACCTCAGAAATGTCTGGCCAGGACTAGGATGGGCTCCTGGGGAATGGGGGTGGTGGTGGCGGCGGCGGTGGTGGTGATTTTCTGTGAGGGAGGGGGTGTGGGGATGACTCTGCCAAAGTGTTGGACCTTACAGCATTGGTCCCCTCCCCTCCCCTTCCTGGCTGGCCCAGTCACAGGCTCCAGGGACATTTCTGTCTTGCCCTTATCTTTTCTGAAGCCAGCTCTTTGGATGTTGCCTGAACCCTATCAGCCAAGGGAAAGGGAGCAGGGTCCTGAGGTGTAATGGCTATGATCGGCTTAAATGCATTCCATGGTAATTGTTAAGAGGAAGGGATGGTAAGAAAGAGGAGAGCAAAGCAATGTGTCTGGGATTGTATTGAAAGGTGTAGATGAAGAATGGCAGAGGGTGCAGTATGGGACTGTCCCATGGGAGGCAGGCCAAGTCTCCCATCTCTGCATCATCCTGCACAGTGGGGCTGGACCTGTGACAGCTGAATTGGAAATATCTGGGTATGAATCACCGAGGCCAGCAGACACACATCTCCCCTCTGTCATCATTCCTTCTATGGGGTTTTCCAGAACCTGGGCTGGAGCAGCTGTTGCTCCAGTTGTTGCTGTTGCTATGTCCTGAGGTGGGTGGGGCTCTACAGTCACAGGCATGTGACTGTGTGACTCAACAGAGGGACAGGCCACGAACACAATACAACTCAGAGTCCACAGCAACAATGATTTCTTTTCAGTCCTACTACCATTTTATGGGGCAGAGAAATGAACCTTGTTTTCGCATTTCAAGGGTAGAAAGCAGGTTTGGAGAGCTAGGTCCAAGATCAGCCAGGTAATAGCCAACCTGGGCCAGATCCCAAGTCAGATTTCTGGTTCAGTGCCAAGTGACTAGCAAATAATTTTCTTCCTGGAGAGGCGAGCAGACTCATGTAGTCATCTTTAGAAGAGTGTGAGAAGGAAGGAAAGGGGCTGGGGAAAAGTCTCCATCTGCTGGGAGGAGAGGAACATGAGAGAGTTTTAAACCA
This sequence comes from Castor canadensis, assembly GCF_047511655.1. Taxonomy (NCBI): domain Eukaryota; kingdom Metazoa; phylum Chordata; class Mammalia; order Rodentia; family Castoridae; genus Castor; species Castor canadensis. The sequence goes on from NC_133391.1 coordinate 43,851,390, forward strand.
TGAACCCAGTCAGAACCAAGGACACCCCCAGGACTGCCCAGTTCCCAGTGTAGTGAAACCAGCAATACTGTGCTGGCCACTGGCTCTTCCTTGGCTGAACTTGTGGTTCAGCTCTCAAAACTAGTGGAGCTCTTTGGTGCCTGAAGATCCAGCCATGTGTCTATGATTAAGCACTCCTCAGTTGCTGGACCTAGAGGCACAACCCCCACCACAGCTGGAGGACCGCTCAGAATCCTGGTGCCATCATCAATGGGCAGCACATGTACCACAGTCAGGGGCACACTCAGTTTCCCCTGGGTCCATGGAGACCACTTTTTTGGGGAGGAGGGAAGAACCAGGGCTGGGATGAAGGCCCCTGGGGTGGACACCATCGTGGCTTCCACTTGGGCTTGACTGGGTGAGAGTAGGAAGGTACAGCCTCCCTGGGGCAGGGTGTGCAGGGCAGCTAGGATGTCTTGGGACAGGCAACAAGCTGTCTTCCCCCTCTCAGCACCTGATGGGCTTTGGCAGACCAGTCTACTCAGGGTTGATATCTTCTGCTTGTTGAGACTTTGTCTCAGGTCAGTCCATCAGTGCACTCCTTACCACAATTCTGGCTGGAAATAGGATCCTCATGTTTCATTCCTGGTCACACAGCTGGGTTTTGAGCTCTTTTTTTTTTTTTCTTGTGGTGTTGGGGATGGAACTCTGGATCTCAAGCATACTAGGCAAGAGCTCTATCACTAAACTTCACTCCAGCACCTATGAGACATCTTTTTATTGCCCCAAAGACCCCTCCTAACCTAGCAGAAGGGCCCTCCCCACATGAGTACTGCCATCCTTTGCTACGCTGGAGCAAAACTTCCTGACCACAGAGGTGAAAAGGCAGGAGCTCATCACAACACGATGTTTTCCCTCTACTCACTCTTCTCAGGTGTGGGGTGTGAGAGAACTTACCTTTTCTCAATACTTCTTAAAGTATTTGTCCATAGGAGAATTCCACAGGGCTGGAGCTGCCTCCTGAATCTTCCAGGAACAGGGACCCAGGCCCTCTGGGATGGCTGGCACCCCAGGAACTGAGGTTCTGCCAACTCCTGACCCCTTGACTGTTTGTTAAGGTGGCTGAGTGACCAAGTGCTACCACAGGACAAGGATTGGAGCTGCAGAACTGAGGGAGATGGGGCAGTCACCTTAGTTGGCTACTCCCTATAAGACAACCAGAGAGGACTCAGTCCCACAACTGTCAGCATTGTGTTCAGAGCAGTCCAGGAAGTGCGGGTCTCAGGTGTGAGCCCTACAACCAATCTGCCCTCCTGATTTCCACAGGTCAAGTTAAAAACTTTGATGAAAGCTGAAAACATTTATTACTGGGGTCAGAAGCATGCTCAGTTGAAGCATGAAGCTAGCATGCAGCAAGTCTGGCCCTAGTGATATTTTTAGAAAGATATTTAATTTTTTGAAAAACCTGAAGCTAAGTGAGGGTTGGGTGTGGTAGCACATGCCTATAATACCAGCTAGTTAGGAGATGGGAGGTAGAGGATCAAGATCAGAGGTTAGCCCAGAGCAAAAGACATTGGACTCTACCTGAAAAATAAAGTGAAGCAAAAAGGACTGGGGATGTGGCTCAAGTGGTAGAATGCCTACCTAGAAAGCAGGAAGCCCTGAGTTCAAACCCCAGTGTGGCCAAAAAAAAAAAAAGTTAGTTGAAATGCAGCTGAGAGGTGCTGGCTGATGGCGACTGCTGCTGCTGCCAGCATCCCTTTCTTCTTTCCTAAGCAGAGAGATGTGGCATTCAGACCATGGGGGAGATGACCTAAGGCAAACTGGGAAGCCAAGCCATGGGTTGTCTGCAGGATTCTCTCCTGGGAAATGCTTGTTATTCCCACTGCTCCCTGGGCCAGTCACCTGTATGTGAGCCCCTGGCTTCTTTGACCCTTGGTCAGCACTCTCATACCAACACACCCTCACCTCCATCTGGATGACACTTATGCTGGACAACAGCTCTGTGGAGGATGGGGACCTGGAGCTGCTGCTGGGACAGCAGGTCTGATGGCAGACTTCAGGGAGGCCAATCTGAATAGTCTACACTGTCTGTCTCCAGTGACCTATAGCTCTCAGTTCATGAGAGTACCAAAGAGGATTTGGACCAGTCCTTAAAATAATTAAAAATAAACTAATATGGTTGGCTCAGCAGATAGATAGGAAATAACCTTGGGCATCTGCCTCTTGGTTCTCCTTAGGGCTTATGACCCCTTCTTCAAGGTGAACAAATCACTACTGGGAAAGATCTACGCATCCTATAGACTGGTGACAGCCCCACCATGGACAGGAAAAGTGAGGCACTGACCAGTTAATTAAGTGAGGCTGGCGTTGGGGAAGAGGGTCAGACTCTGCCACCCCACTCATACCTTGCACCCACTCATACCCCTCCCACTCTCCCCTTGGGTACAGCCATCAACCTCTCATTTCACACAGCTTCAGAGGGCAGCTCCACAATACTGAGCAGTTACAAAGGGCCTTTCCCTGGGTCTGGAGGTTGCCATAGCTACCTACTTTGGAGACCATTCAATGCAATATGCAGTCTTGCTAGGGTTCAGGCTTGCTAGGGTTCAACTTGGATCCTGTCTAGTCCTGGGACCCTGCCACCTCCACAGCTGACCCACAGGCTGCAATCCATACGTTAGTCAACTCAGATCAGAAAGACCATGGGGGGCATGAGAAGGAGGAACAGTATGTAGGGATAATATTTGCCCCGCACTGTTCGCTAATAGTAGCATCTCAGGTGGAGGAAGAGGCAAACTCAGTTGACCACAGAAACTGGCACTCCAACTTCCTGTTTGTTTAAGTCCCAGCTACCAAAAAACCCCAGGGCAGGGCACATAAGTAGTAGAGCTGCCAAAAATGTTACTGGTAAACTGAGGACCAAGTTGGCTGGGAGTATTACCCTGGAGTCTGGCCTCACCCGCTCAGTATGCTTTGGCGACACCCTGAGCTGGGCTGGCCTTCAGGCAGGTCATAGTCCACCTGCCCTTATCTCTGCGGGAGGACCACCTGAGCAGGTGACACAAAAGAGGGTCTTGTGAAGTGGACCAGTCTGGACACTAATGAACTGAAATAAGATGAAATATTCTTGCTCTCCAGTTTTTAATCTGACTCCTAAAAAGGGACTGAGAGAATTCAGGGTCCAGGAGGGATTTTGTAGACATCAGCTGTGGTGGTTTCTCTGAGGTAAAAGGGGGCTCCTGAGGCAGCTCCACACTATTCTTTTCTGGCTCCCTGGCTAAAACCATCACCATCATTTCCTGCCACCTTGGGTTGCTTGAACTGCAGCCACATCTTGCCTGATGTGAGCTCTGATCAAACAACCCCCTGTGGAAAGAGAAGGTAGCTGGGCGATGTGCCTGCCAAGCTCTACTCTCTTTTTCAGTGGACAGGGACATGAGCCATCTTTCCTTTCAGGAGTCTAAGGCTGCAGTGTTCCCTCTTGAGCTGGTTGTATGATGTCCTCATCTTTCCCACCTAACATCTCACACTGGTCCTAGTCATGTCTGCATTCTTTCTGGTAACACAGAAGGTCTTGCTATAGCTTCCTCCGCAAGTGACTCCAGGTCACAACGCTCAGCTCCTGGCTGCTGCTTCTTCAACACTTTTCAGAGAGAGGCAGGGACAGAAGTCCAGGATAATGGATCAGTTCCCCATGGGATGGGGAAGGAGTGCTGGAAGGTGCCTTGAAGTGTCTTGGAGTAGCTCTTCTTCTGTTCTCTACAGGGATGACTACAGGCTAAAGCAGTGTGACATTAGCACCCTCCAGAACCCTATGCACTGAATGAACTTGGGGTCATTGATAGACCTGACCAGTTTGGGCCTGGAGGCTGCAGACCCCAAGGCACTGAGTATCCTGGCCAAGCTGGAAGGAGGTTGTCAGGAGCCAGGATTGCTCCAACTTGGAGAATGTTTCAAGAAACATGTTTTTTTTTTTTTTTTTGTGGTGCTGGGGTTTGAACTTGGGGCCTACACCTTGAGCCACTCCCCCAGCCCTATTTGTTTGTGATGTCTTTTTCGAGATAGAGTCTCACAAACTATTTCCCTGGGCTGGCTTCGAACTGTGATCGTTCTGATCTCTGCCTCCTGGATAGCTAGGAGTACAGGTGTGAGCCAACAGTGCCCAGCAAAACACGCTTCTTTGTAAGAGGCTAGAGGGGCTCAGTTCCAAAGGTCAGTTTCTTACCAAAAGAGGTTGCTTTATATAGTTTCTCAAGTGCCAGCTATTGATGGCTGAGTCAGGATATGAGGGGATTCAAAAAATATCATAAACTAAAAAGATTCCATTTTTTAAACAACTCTGTACACACCTACATACACTAGACTCTGATTTGCATGGACACCACCTACTTGGAAAGGTGTCCTGGCTCACTGCCAATTATAGTGAAATGACTTAAAAAATACACTATTTCTTTTAAAAACTTTTATTGCGCATAAAACAGACCATTCCCCTTTGTGGGTCTGATATTACCAGCTTTTAATTTTTTTTGTGTGTATGGTGCTAGGGATTGAACCTAGAGCTTCATGCATGCTAAGCATACACTCTTACCACTGAGCTAGGATCCTTAGCCCCTAATTTTTTTTCCTAATTCATTTTTCTTCCTGCCCCACTGAAAAATGTCTTCTCTTGTGAAAGGGTTAAGAAATGATCTACCTCTGCTGGTCAAAATCAGCTTGAGGATGGCTGCTGAGGCAAAAGCCCAAAGACATCAACTGAGCAGGATTAAAATCCCACACAGAGCTGCCAGTTAGCCTCAAACTCAGGAGTAGGGGCTGCCTTCTCCTGCCCCCTTTGATATGCAGAGTATGGGTCTCCACTGCATTTGAATTCGCTTGAATGAACTCTGCATCTTACCTGTGTGTATGTGTACACATACCCTGCTTCCCTGCCTTCAAGGGAAGACTTCTCGGAAAGAACATCTGCCTGGAGCTGCATGCATTTCCAGAGGTGGAAAACAAGTCTCCAGACTACTAAAATGTATTGCAAACAAGTGGTTACAAACTGGGAGCTTTAAAAAAGTGCTCTAGGAGAACTGAAGTCCTAGCACTGTCAGGGTGGAGCTGGGGCACGTTTCGCAGGCTGGTGGACTTCTGGGGTCTCTCTGCAGTCTTCAGTCCCCTTCTGAGTGACTCCAGGCAGCAGTGTGTGCTTTGGAGGACACAGCGATGTCATGGCCGACCAGGACTGGGCAGCGGCAAGAGGCGAAGAGAACAACTGGTGTTTCCGCTACACAAGGCCACTTGAAGCACAGCACTACTTCCCCATCCCTTACCAGTAACTTTGGAAATGGCTTCCTTGTTCTGGGTTAGCAGGAGTGACAGGAACGCAGGCAATGCTACGGGTTTGCAGATGGCATCTGAGAGGACAGGGTTAGGGAAAAGGCCACACAGGCAGTGAAGGTCCTGTCCAAAGTCCAGTTTGATTGGCAGATTGGGGTTGAAGATGGAATCCAGAACACCCTCTTCTCTTCCTTTTGGAGAGAACAGAAATGGAGACACTGTTTTGTTAGAAAAGAAGTAAAGATGCTGGAGCTGTGATGGTTGCTAGCAGCACATCTGGATTTCCACAGGAGAGATGGCAGTTCTTAGAGAAAGCGAAGAAGACAGGTTCTTTGCTCCTTTGTGGTTAGAATGAATGTTCAAGTTGAGGCACAATGTGGTTCCTGTGGGAAGGTCCAAGGTCAGCCTGGGCCATTGGCCTGCTCTGCCTTGGGATGCTTTGAAGAGCTGCCACAGAAGGCCTATTCTCTACACTGGCCCTTCCCCACGGGGAGTGGCTGAAGTGCCCCTTCTGATTGGTCTGGTACTGATGGACTCATCCCTGTACTGACCATACACTGATTCTTCTCATAGACAAGCACCTAGGCCTCCAAATTCATCAGTCAGTGGCTCGATGAGCTACAAACAGAAATGAATATTTTGGCTCATGGATCTGGTTACATCATGCTTATTTAGCCCTTGCCAAGCCAAGAAGGTCCTAGTATAGGGCAGGGAACAGAGTCTGGAGTCAGAGTCTGTCTGTCTGAGATACCAGCCTAAATCCCAGGACCTGTGGTAGGTGGCACAAACATTCCTGTGTGGCTCAAGCAAGGGCATCCTCATCAGCCAGACTAATGACAAGGTCCAGCCACACACGATTTCAGACAGCCATCAGATGGCTTATCCTCAAACATTTTTCATCATATGTGTGCAGGGAAGTAAAATCCTGGCACCAAAACAGGGGAAAAAAACGGGTTCTACAGAGCCAAGAACCGAACAGGCAGAGACCAGAGTGGCACCTTTGCCTGGTCTCCCATGGTGCTGAAATACATCCTGGGCAAGTGAGTGTTCTAATACAGAAGTCCAGTGCCACAGAAGAGCAGAGTGCAGGGTGAAGGAAGGGGCCAGACAGCAACAGGAGGGGCCAGACAAGCTGTGCGCAAGGACCCGGAGGTTCCTGAGCTGCTTCCTGATGTCAACCAGGTCATGAAGAAGGCTAATAAATAGAGGTGTGTAACAAGTGTTCAGTTTGGGATCAGACTGCATGGGATGTAGCAGAGACTTCTCTGTCACTCCTATATGCAGGTGCCAGGTGATCAGTGTCTCTAGTATAGATATAAAAAATGAAGTTGCTTCAAGTATTAAAAAATAAGTTAACTGACAAAAAGGTCCGAAGTGGCTGAGTGTCTAGCAGGGTCATCAGCTTTGTTTCAATGTGCAAACACAGGAAAATGTCTAGAAAGGTCTTCTGCCCAACGTGGGTACTGACAGGGACAATGCCTGTCTGTCAACGGGGCACTTGACATGTGGGGCCTCCCTGGCTCCCCAAAGTCAGTACTTTCCAGTGTCAAAATGGTTGTGAACTAAAGCAAAATGCAGCAATCCATGGGCCTCAGGTCACAGCTAGTGAGAGGCCTGGGGCATTTGGCCACTGGGGGTGGAGTATGTGGTGTAGGGCTGGGGACAGATCCCCTACTGCACCCTAACTTGCATAATGATTCAGAGGGGCATTGCCCCTCCCTAGTTTCCATCCACATCTTGCTTTCGCGGAGTGTCTTTTTCTTTGGTGGTGCTTTAAGGAACATGAAGACGGCTGCCCTGCTCCGTGGGTGCTCTTTGTGGTGGTGGTGGCTTTGAAGAGAGGGAGCTGTCTCCTTCTCTTACCAAATGTGCCAGCGGAAAGAAGAGGCACCAGGCAGTGCATCATCAGGGACCATTTGGAGTTCTCTCTGCAGCATACATCAAATGCACCTTGCTCCTCCCTCCAGAGCAGGAAGTTCAAGTGGCCTCCTCCCAGGAGGTGGCGTCACCTCAGATAATCATCATCACCTGGGAGGGTCTTCCCATAGCACACCAGCACGTGTGTGTCTGAGTGCAAACTCCCAGGGAATGCCAGGCTCCTGCATCTTGATCCACGTAGTTTGGGAGAATGCAGCCAGGTTAGCTGGATGCCAATCCACCAAGGGCAAGGACAGGCCAGGCTCAGGACCAGTCCAGGCTGAAGCCCTTGCACAGCATGGCGGCCTCCAGATCCTTGTCCTCCTCTCTCTCCCGGAGCCGCTGTTCCTCCAGAAGGGCCACTAGGGAGTCTCTCTGCTCCACCACCTCTAGCATCTCATTCAGGATCTTCTTTTCCTCCAATAGCTCCTCCTCAGTCTTCAGGTGATCTGGGGAGTGGCCAAAGATATTGGATATGCAGCCTGTGGGCACAGTCACCCACACCACCTCCCCAAGCCCACTGGCTGCTCACCTTCCACAGCCATGCGCTCCCGTAGCTCCTGCTGCAGACGGCTTTGCCGGTCTTCCAGTTCTAGCTCTCGGGCACTGGGGTGAAGAGGGAGACAGGGTCAGTGACTTGGGAACCAGCCCTCTAACCCCACCAAGCTAGGATGGGTGTGTGTGCCTGCTGTGACATGTCAGGCACTGATATCCCCTGTAGTTGGGTTCCCAAACCTCAGGCTACTCACAAGATCATCAGTTCTGATTCATAGCGCACCATGGCATTTTTTTCCTGTACCAGTTTGAACCACTCCTGCATCAGCTTGGGGTCATCCTTCTTGCCCATGCCTGCGAGAGAGAGTGAGTATCAGGCCACAGAGGTGGTTTCTGTTTGCCCGGCCGGAGGGATCATCACACTGGGGCAAATGTGCAAAGAGAGCTAAGTAAGATGCTGCCGGAACACTCCCAAGCCACGTCCAAAGTTTGCCTACAGCTTTGGGTGGGGGGCAGAAAACAACAGGCCCCTGCATCATGCCTACCCCAGGATCTGACAGAGCCTATACTTTATATTTGTTCTACTAGGCTCTTCCCTCACCTCTACCAGTAACCCTGGCCAGTGGTGACTGTTCTCTCCTTATAGACTCAGTAGCTTTGTTTTGGTTTGTCTTAAATTGCTTTGCCCTTCCCTTTTAATGCTGACATTCTTCTAATGTCTACTTCTAATGTCTACTTGTTACTTGCTGGGTCTCCTTAGAGGAAACTTATAATCTATGTGCAGTCAGTCTCATTTAACCCAGATCTTTTTTGGGCTGTTGCCTCTTAGTAACACTGACGCTTCATTCCTGTTTTGTATTCTGACTAGGAAGACAGCACTTCTTTTTTTTTTGGTCGGGGCGGGGTGTTACAGGAGTTTAAACTCAGGGCTTTGAGCTTATGAGGCAGGCACTGTACTGCTTGAGCCATGCCTCCAGTCCTTTTTGCTCTGGTTATTTTATAGATAGGGTCTTTTTGCCCAGGCCAGACTGGACAAGATCTTACTATATTAAGCTTTCTGCTGTCACTGGGATGACAGGCGTGTGCCACCATGCCCAATTTTTTTCTGTTGAGATGAGATCTTGCAAACTTTTTTTACCCGGGCTGGCCTAGATCCATAATCTTCCTGATCTGAGCCTCTCTCATAGCTTGGGATGGCAGGTGCATGCTGTTGCACCCAGCTATTAACCAATAGCTGAGAAATTGGGATCTCCCAAGCACCCTGCCCAGGTGATCCTCCAGATCTCAGCCTCCCAAGTGGCTAGGATTACAGATGTGAGCCACCAACTACTTAGTGTGCAGCTTGCTAAGCTTCCAACAAACATTCCAGTGACCCTGTGTAGCAGGGATGGCACTGCAGTGGCTATTAGCTTTCTCACCAGCAGACCCTGGAGACTGAGGAAGGTGGCCTCTTCCTTCTCTAATCCAATCCCAGCAGCAGTTTTTGGGAATGGTGGCACCTGTTGACTTGGGCTACCATGAGACAACACACAACTGGCGCCTAAGCCTCCATTAGAGCAGCTGGACCCTCTGGGCTTAACTGTAGTAGAAGGATGGAGGAAGAACTTTCCAAGGAAGGAACAAATTCCTCTTCCTTGGAACACAAAACTGCTCATGGCAAGTGTGGACTTGCCTCAGAGATTGTCAGAGACTCCTTAATATTTTTGGATTACAAACTGTTTTTTTTGGACTGGGATTTGAACTCAGGGCTTCATGCTTGCCAGGCAAGGCATTCTACCACTTGAGCCACCCTCCAGCCCCCCACAAACTGCTTTGAGAATCTCATGAAAGCTAAGGACTCTTCCTAGAAAACTGCTTACATACACACATATATATATAAATATATAAATTTTTTTAATAGCACTGGGGATGGAACCCAGGAACTCACACTTGTTAGGCAGGCACTTTCACACTGAGCAACTGAATACAGAACTTCAGGGTGTTCACAGGTTTCCTGAAGTCCATCCACAGGCCTCAAATTAAGAGGTGTTGGACAGGGAAATCTCTTAAAGTCCTCTCCACTTTGTGAGTCACCTGGTTGGATGGTCCAGCCCAGTGAAGTGTCCTAGCACAGGAAAATGGAGCACATCCTATGGTGGGCACCTCTCTCACTCTTGCCTGCATTCTGACCTTGACTTTCTCACACACCAGTCAAAGGCAAAGCTCTGCAGTGTTTACTAGATGCACATCAGGCCTAAGTCAGGTGTCTTTAGCCAACAACCACACTCAGGAGGCAGAAGTGACTTGCATTCAAACAAGCAAAGGTTAGTGTTTGCTCTGTGCCCAGTGCACATGCAGCCCTGCTCCTGAGCTGGTATTCTGCCCCTGAGCCCTACTCTAAAGACAAAAGCCCCCCTGGCCTGTTGAGGGGCCCATGCTCTCCTCACCCAATCCAATAGACTTGGGTCTTTGGCTTTGAAGCAGCCTACAGCCCAGTTCCATGCATTCCTTCCGGAGCGTCTCTGCACAGTGTGCCCTCGTGGCCATGGATATGGAGCCCTGAGGCATGCAAGCTGCCCAGTTGGCAAGCCATGAGTGCACCGCCAAGACTCCCCCGCATGTAAGGACAAAAAAAATTTCACTGGGGGACATCTGAACACTGCTCATGAGCCATGGTGGAGCTCAATCACAGCCGATGAGCAAGGGGATGTGGTGGGGTGGGTGAAGGTCACATGTGAGAGCCATGGAGAGCAGGTAAGAGGTTAGCAGGGATTAGTCATGGCCACACTCCCCTTCCCTTGCCCACATGCCTTCTCAATGACAATCTTATCACCACAACAGACTTCAAATCAGACAAACTTAAAAAACAAAACAAGACACACTCAGCAAGACACAAGGTAGAGAAGTTTGCTTTTAGTGGTTGCTTTGGAAAAGAACTCGGGAGCATCTGTGTAAACCAGTCTTTGTAAGGACAGTATTCCTTGACTCCACCAACACAAATGGCTGCCACAGTGGGCAGCAACTCCCCCATGATCCAGGTTCCCCTGGGGGTTGGGGTGTGTGTGCTGGCCCCACGCGCTGATGTGGGCAGGCAAGAGTACTGCAGCCTCCAGATGCCGGGCCTGGAGGCTCTCTGGCTTCCCTCTGTACCCGGTCCTCCCTTAGACAGTCAAAGGGATACTGTGCCTTGTAAGAAACTGCCACATATTTATGACATTCTCAGTTAAGGCGGTCAAGTATCAGAGGAGGAAAGAGCAATTGTTGGGCTTTTGCTCCCTGTTGGACTACTATGGCTACGACCCCCTCTGAGGCAGTGGGGATGAGGTGAGCGAGGTTACGTTACCTTCCTGGACACAGCAAGGGCAGAAGGAGAGAGGTCTACGCCGTGGAGTCCCGCCACTGGGCTCAACTTCAAAAAGGACCAAACAAAGAAGAGAAGGAGGAGGAAACAGAGAAAGACAAAAAAGGAAGAGAAAAAGAGGAGGAGGAATTTGGAAGTGGAGAGGGACAGGGAGAAGGTGAAATAAAAAACAAGCAAAGGACAAAAAGCATAAAAAGTGAGAAAGGAACAACAGGAGGAAAAGAAAAAAATACAAGAAATGGAGAAGCAGAAACAGGGGAAACAAAGTCTACAAATGAATCAAGTCCTTTTTTCAGCACAGAAACTGACAAGAGCAGGCCCAGGCACCAGGCAATGGGGCTGACGTGGGCACGCGGCTTAATGAAGGAGAATTTCCTTAGAGGTGTACATATGCTCTTCACGGCTGGGCGGATTGTCCCTTCCTCCTCTATTCCTTGCTGGGAGGACACTGGGGTATTATCACACAAAGTGGCCTTTGGGTCTTGGCTGTTGGGGCTCCTTCCTCAAAATATGCCCAAAGTTCCTGGATAGGTCCGCCCGTCTCTGAGGAAAAGCCTGTACTAAGTATGTGGCCAGTGTATGCAAGTGGCAACCTGAGGTTACCAACCAAACCTAAGTGAAGTAGTCTAAGACGCTGCCATAGATACATGGGCTTGAGATTAAGCTAACCTTACCTAAGTCTAAGGAGTAAGGAGGATCTGCTAACTTCAGCCACTATGTCCACAGAAAGGTCCCCTGGGTTGAAACAGGCAGCTCCTAATCTTGTGATGGGGGCAGGGCTCTGACATCTGCAATTCTTTGCATTCTGAGCCTGGACAACTTGAGGGAAAAGTGTACACACAGAGGTGATTTCACCAGTCTGTATCACTCTCCTCCTGTGTGTCATGGAGAGTCAACCACTCCCTGCTGTCCCATCTCTTGGAGGAATCCAATACCACAGCTGGGAGGAAGCTGTCACACTATAGACTGCAAGACCAAAAGGGGATGAGCTGAGCTGAGCTGACAGGACACGCCAACAACTCACAGTAACAATGCTGGCCAGAGTGGTAATGGGCAACTAAGAGGAGACAGCGTGCAGAGAGACATCTCTAGACCTTGGGGAGACCTGATGGTCACTGGAAGAGGGAGAGGAGCTAAGCAAGGGACCATCACAGAACCACAGGAGCACACACAGGGAATAGTGAAACCCAGGGAAGGACAGGTCTCAGGGACCACAGCGGAAAGGCTGAGGTGGTGGCGTATGATAAGAATAGGGCTTAAGTCAACAGGAGGGCCAAGCACACAAACCACTGTTGGAAAGGTCTCTCTACATTTGCAATGTAGGGTCCACATTTTCTCTCTCCTTAAAGCCTTTCACTGCTGTCCACAACACTTTATGCACAGTGAAACTCATATTAGGTACAACTCAAAATTAAAGCCAGACATAGTGTGTGTGAGAACTGATTATTTCAAGTGTTCTTAACAGAAATGACCATGACCAGCTGATGTCTGAGGACAGCGGAGAAAGACTTCTTTCCTAAAAAACTTGTTCTTCCTCACAGCTGATATATTCAGCCCTCTTGGTTCCAAAGTATAGAGTGTGTGTTGAGGTTCAGATTCCTGGATAAATTCCTCAAGTACAGTGTTAATAGTCTCTGCAGCTTCCTGGCTTGCCATTACATATGAGTAGGCAGGAGTGTGGATAGAACAGCATCCATAATTGTTACCACAGCACACAATTATACAACCAATATACATTCAAAATCAAGTAGGTGCCTGTAAACATACACATATATTTAAAATGTGTCTCTACTTTCTGGATACTACAAAATATAGCTTCAGTTCTTTTTAGGCTGGTTGCATTCCTTGTACACCCTTTCTGATACAGAGCACAATTTAAGATAAAAGAATATCAAGAACAAAAGTTAGGAAATGAAATATTAAGTTTGAAAAAAAAGGAGAGGGAGGAAAAGACATTGGCCTAACAACAGGAAACGGAAGACTGTAAATGGCCAGTGGTCAGTCCCTGAGAGGTGGTGGGCAGCTGAAACCATGACCAAGACTTCCATAATGACTGCTCATTGCTCTTGTAATCATAAAAACACCCCAATAAATACCATTTTAAGAAGAAATGGAAGGGAAAAACCAATTGAATTGGGGGAGTTCCACGTTAGACTAGAACCTGAAACGAACATGTAAGCAAGGCCCAGGGGCATTGACCTTGATTGCAACTTCTTTTGCCTTTTATGGAGATGTGAGAAAAAGATGGTCTGGCTCACTGGATCTTTTCTTTTTGTGGTGCTGGGGATGAACCCAGAGCCTCATGTATCCTAGGCAAGTGCCCTACCATTGATAAAAACAAACTCTCAAGACACTGAGCTTGGGTGCTCATCTGAAACTTAAAACACACATCAGTCTTTAATTTTCAAAATCCCCAGGGCCCTAACCCAGAGGCTGAGAGGCAGACAAGGGTTTAGTGTCTTCCTTATAAGAAGTGAGGATTTGAAAATGAAATGTGCAGGGGCTAAGACCAAGGCCTAGCTCTACTTACAGCCCAGAGATCCCCAGGGACAACATATGCTGTGATGGGGGTCTGGTTTGAGGCTCTGCATTTCCAACTTAGTAACTCAATTCTGCCTGACTACTACATTGGTGCCAATATCAGAAACAATTAGAAATACCTTATAGGGATCATGGATTTATTCTAAGGGCAAGAAAGACTAATAATTTATGTAAGAAATGTTTACCAAGTACCTCCGACATATCAGGCACTGTTCTGGTCACCCTCCCAAGTGCTAAGATTACAGGAATGCAATACCACACCTGGCACTCCAGCCCTGTTTTTTCTGAGTCAAAGCAGGAAAGAAAAGTTTTTTTTTGTGGTACTGGGGTTTGAATTCAGGGCGTCACACTTCCTAGGCAGGTGCTCTACTGATGGACACACTTCCAGCCCAGGAAAGAATTTCTGACTAGAAGCAAAAGATGAGGGCAGACACCACAGGAAAGTAAGTTGGTGGGCCATACTCAGAGATTCCTGGACAAAAAGGAAGAGGACACCACAAAGCTGGTCCAGAGCTGAGCAGGAACTGGGGTCTGCCTCATCTCAGTATCCATCTCTGCCACCTTCTTGGCTCTCATTCCTCATTCAGTGGCAAAAGGCTCTCTACAGCCAGTGCCTGACACACTATGAGGAGGGCCTGTGAGGGAGGTATCTAGACCCCAGAAATGTCAGTCTAGAATGCTGTATTTCCTCACAATACACCAGCTGGGTCCTGGAGTGTCACTGGCTTGGTACTATCCAGAGAGACTTTATGAAGAAAATAGGCTTCTCATAAGCTGAGCTACTGTTAATAACTGCAGTTCCATGTGGGAATACAAAATTTAAAATACCAACTTTCAAGTACTATAAACATCACCATTTTATTAGCTACGAATTGGCTCTACACATCTCCCCTTGATATGCTGCCGCTAGTTCCACATGCAAGTCTTTGAAGTCCCAGGGTTAGATTATTCCCTTTTCAGTCATACTTCTAGAAAATCCTTCATTTACCTAGAGACACTTTGGGGTTTTGACTTTCTTTCAGCCTTTGAACAACACCTTCCAAGGTATCAGGGAAAGGAAGGAGACACACTTATTTCTCAGTTGCATTTCAAAGTTCCACTTTCCTGACACATGGTCCCCAGCCAGCCCTCACCTGCCCTTGGGGTGGGCTGTCACTTCTCAATTGATTTGTAGCAATGCACTATATTACTGCTAAGTGACCAAGCCAATGCAATGCCTTTTTATGCAATTCCTGTTACAGATACCATAGAGTTTTTGCTCACCATTGCCAGTTATCAATCACTATGCTCAGTTTATCAGATCAAACTCATAGACAGCAACATGCGAAATGTGCAGGGTTAGAAGAATTTTTCTCTCTCTCTCTTCCCCCCTTCCTTTTATTGTGGAGCTGGGGACAGAACCCAGGGCCTCATATATGCTAGTGCTCTACCACTGAGCCACACCTCGCAGTCCAGGAGAATTTCTTGGTAGTTTGGGAATGGGGTTTCATTCATTTTTAATTCTGTCTTATTTAGGTTACACAATCTGACACAAAAGAAAATGAGTAAAATCTTTGTTGTCAACTATTCTCACTCTCCAGCCTAAGAAGCCAATTTGGGCAGTACCAATGTTCTGTTCCTGGCATGGGGGAGCCGTTGTGTCCCAAGGCTGAGGTCCAGTTCAAAACTCAAGGCAATGACAGTGAAGAATCCAGATGGCTGGTTTGTGATGCTGCAGTGGGTGGGCAGCATGGCAATAGGGTGAAGTTGCTGGGCTCAGCAGGCCCAGTCTGTACACATGTGACAGGGTGGAAGATGCTTTGTGCTATAAAAGCTCATTGCAGAAGGATTCTCTACATTGTGGGGGAGATGAAGGCTCCCCCCCCCCACCAAATGCATGTAAGAGTTGAGATACAATGCACGTACAATGTGTGTGCCATGCACTACCCCCAGAGATGTGCTAGGAAATGTCAAGTGTCTCAAAGTTTTAAGCAAAAATAGAGCCAGAGGCTGCGGGCATGGTTCAAATGGTAGAGTGAGTTCAAACACAAATAAATAAAATAAAACTGAACCAGGCTAATGTTCAGCCTGAGCAGACAAGCAAAAATCTACCAACATCAAACTAAGGGAAGTAAATGGCACAGGAAGAGCCACTCAGAAGATGGAAAGGGGCAGGCCTGGCTGGGGTAGGCCTCCTTGTGCCTCCCACCCCAAATCAATGGCAAGGAGAGACCAGTTCCTAGTCTTGTATGTTACATTTCTAAACCTTTCATTTCCCTTTGAGATACACAAATCAAGAGGTGAGAACCCATGAAATTAGAAATTAGATGGGTATATTCTTAATCTAAGTTTTTCAGAAGAGATGTGTTTTTTCTCCACAGATTTCTAGTCATCTGTCTCCCCTACTGCAATAAAATACGGTGTTCAGCATCCAGGGGAAGAGAAGGAAGAACAGTGGCCACCTGGGAACCTTTGTCTCATGTCCAAGTGTCACTGTATGTTCTTTTAATGGCTTCTTTTAAATCACAAGGTCTAGCTACTTGAGGAAGTGAAATTTTAATTTGCTATACTTTATGGCTTTGCACAGACCCTTTCTTTTCTTTTTTTTTTCTTCTTCTTTTTGCTGTACTGGCGTTGAATCATGCCCCCAGTCTAAGACAATTTCTTTTCTTTTTTTTTTTGGGGTGTTGGGCTTCGTGCATGCTCAATACACATTCTACGACTGAGCTATACAGGCCAAAAGAGGGGTTTTAAACACAGGTTTGGAGCCTTTAAATAGCTGAAAGTCACTGAAAGACCTCACTGAGGCACTTTAGTGGACAGGCAGAGCACTGGGTAGGGATCAGCATCTGGACTCCTCTGGGTGGGACATGTAATTACTAACACTCTGAGTGCTGTCTGGCGATGTCATCAGCATGAGAAACAAGATCCGTGCTGTGGCTCAGAAATGGGGTTTCTGTGTGGCCTTCTGAGGAGGCAGGAGTATGGAAGCAAGCAGGTTCCACTTTTTGGGCTCCAGATTACAAAAATGTTAATTTCCCCCTTAAATAATGAATATTATTACCTACCCCAGAAAGAAGCATCAGCAGACTATGAACAGGGATTTAATTGTGGCACCCATGTCTTACTCCTGGGGCTTGGTGAACCTCCCTCTTTGCCTGGAGTGCAAAAGTGATTCCCTTCAGAAGGAACACTTCCTCCATGCTTCATTAGTGGGGCAGCAGCTGCTGCCTCCATGGTGAGCAGAACCCACAAGGAGAGCCTGAACATGTTCAACAAATCAGAGTGGGCTGAGAAAGGGGAAGTGAGGCAGTGATGTGCACCAAGTAGCTGTGGTTACAACGGTATCTGATGGGGTATTTTACAAGTCAGAAGAAACACAGCTTTTTTCTTCTGTTTATTCCCCCCACCCCTGGGAATCTTATGGCATTCTAAATCCAAAAGACTACAATCTGGAGTTCAGGGCTACAGAAGCAAGAATAGTCTACTACACATTTTCTCATCTGAGCAGTGAGGTAAAGAAAATAGACAACGTGTACAAGAGCCAGTCCGTACAGCAAAAGCCAGCTCCTTGAGCTGAGAGGTAGGCTTTGACAGCTCCTTCCCTGAGGCTGTGACTGTAAAAATATTTTCTTACACACTGAGATGAATGAACTAACACAAACATTGCCTAGGCAGTGTTGGGAGGTGGGAAGGAGAGTCAGGGTATTAGGAAGGATGGGGTCTGTTAACTGGATGCAAGCATCAGCCCTTTTTCAGCATCAGTGGCCACAAGTGGGGGGCCTCAGCACTCCTGAAGCTTGGGACACAGCAGGAACTATAGATAGGTGGGATCCCTGGGAGCATGGGATTGGGAATGCCAGAGACCCCATCAGCTCTAACTACCCAACAAGCCAAGGGCTCCAACCTGCTGATGGGGGGTATCTAAGGATACAGCACTCTCCTAGTAGGAGTCAGAATTAGGCGTTTTGTTTTGTTTTGTAGGGATGTAACCCAAGTCCTTACACATGCTTGTCAAGTGCTCTACCACTGAGTTATACTCCAGACCTGGCTTTGGTTTTTAAATGAATGAGCTAAGAAGTGACTCTCTCAAAATGATGGGGCTGGGGAAAAAATGAGAGCATTATCTTTACCAGCTCTTCTGTTTTCAGGAGACACATGGCCCTGAAGGGGACATGAAGAGGTCAGAATGCCTCTGTCACTTAGCAGGCACCAGCCAGAGCCTCCGCTTACCCTGAGGAGTGCTGGGTACTCCTGTTGCCATGTTGCATGGCAAACTGCCCCAAAACTGCCCAAAGTCTAGGAAGGAGACTCATGGACTGGCCATTTCTCTAAGCTAATACTAGTGGTGAGCATTGTAAAGCAAGACAATAAACACACTGAATTCCTTTCAGTTAGGGTTCTCCTGCTTAGAAGGCATCAGAATCAGCTGGAAGGTCTATTAAAGCACTGATGCCCAGGCCTCACCTAGGGAGTTTGATTCAGAAGGTCTGGGATGGGCCTGAGAATCTGCATGTCTTACAAGTTCCAAGTGAAGGTGGTGGTGGGGTTGCTGATCCAGGACCACACTTTGAGGACCACTGCCTTAAGCTTTTCCTGCCTTTGTTGAGAGCTGAAAACTGAGTCCCAGGACATGGCTAGGAGGGCGAGATATTATTATGGGCACTCTCCAACTTAGCCTTATGTCTGGTGAATCTGGGCAGAAATCATAACATTAGGATTTTTTGGGGGAAATGTGAGCACACCCTAATGAAAATGGCTGAAGCCAACTCCTTCATGTTTGCTTCTCTTCCTTTTTTTTTTTTTTTTTTGGTGGTGCTTGGATGGAACCAGGGCCTTGTGCATGTTAAATAAGTGCTCTACCTGTGAGCTACACCTCCAGCCCCATGTTTGCTCCTGAAGTGTGGCTGGCAGTGAACTTCCTAGTGGATGTAATATGTACAAGTTGTGAGGGATGAGATGAGATTCAGGACAAAAGTCATACTGGAGTTAAGTTTGTATGTACTGCTGCCGAACGACATTAAAGAGATCAGGATTCAGAGGCAACATTGATGGGCTGGGGTAAAGTTTTACTAGGAAAAATGAGAAAAACTCTGAGCAGCAAAAGCTATCTTAAATCTCCCTCTGGCAGTGCAGAGCATCTGATATACTGCTTCATTTTTAATTTTTCTTTTTGGGATGCTAGGGGTTGAACTCAGAGCCTTGTGCACGCTAGGCAAGTGCTCTCTCTACCACTGAGCCTGGAAAAGGGTTTGTGCTTTTGCCATTTGGTTATCAGGTTGGTTTCTCTTTGCTGTTTGTGAGCAGGGATTGGGAGTGGGGAGGGAGGGGAAGTGTTGCAGGGTTAGTGCCAGCAATGGATGCTGCTATACATACCACCCAGGTGCAAGTCGATGAGGTCACTGTAATAAGACTCTCCCCAATAGTCTACAACAAGGAATTGGTGAAGACAGAGTTATTCGATCAGATGACCCTGCTGTCCCCCCAGTGCCCAAGGCCATCAATGACGTGAAGCACAAGAAACACGCAGAGATACAGCAAAAGGGCAGAGGGACAGCTGGAAAGCATGCATGTCTGTAAGTGCATCACATGCACACACACAGGCCATCTCTGCACCTCATGGTGTGAGAGGGGTTAACCAAACACCACTGGGGACAGAGTCAACAGCCATTATCAGTTGGATTACCTGTTCATACCTCAGCTCAGGGAGGGAGTGGGGGGCTTTGGCTTTGTTGGGAACTCCAACCCTGCTGGGACTCAGACTCAATACTAGAAACCCCGGTCTAAGACCTAAGATTAGGTTTAAATGTAGTCAGACAGCTCCCAAGAATTCATATGTGTGACCCCACTGGTGACTACTGCACACTCCTTCCAGAAGCCACTTTACTGGATGGGCTTAAGATGGAGGTCCTATACTTCTTGAAGTTCAGGTTCCGACCTTCAGCCAGCCTTCTCCTTAAAACCAGGAAAATGAGCTAGGACTTCTGCAGAGTTCTTACCTGGAACTATTTGCCCTGAGACTCCTTTAGGTCTGCTGGTCACAGGCATGCCTAACGTTTTAGTTCCTATGGCTGTTCAGCAAAGGGTGTACTGTCCATCACATGCCTGAGATGCAACTAGACCTGGCTGAGGGCTGGGCTTGATTGGGTGGTCCTTATCTCCCAAGGTCATAAAGGGGACACAGAGCACACCAAAACTCAGCTGGTTCTGTCACTTTTTCCAAATCTCACAATCTGGATGCAGCTATGAAGACATCCCCTACACGAATGGACACATCAGAAAGTGGAATGCAATCCTTCAGTGGCTTCCAGCTCATGCTTGGGGCCTGTCCAGAAATTCTAAGTTTGAATTAGGGTCCCAGAAAAAAAACAAAAGAAGCTCTTAGGTGTCCCAGGACCAGAAATTTGGAAGTCTTGGTCTCACCCTCGGCTTAAAGGCTCTAAAGGTCATGCGTGTGCTGGACACACAGAAGCCTTTAACAAAGAGATTAACCAGCGGCAGGTCCTATCAGGTTACGTCTCTGGAAGGGCAACTTGGCCAATCATCTGACTCACAGACCCCAATGGAAGCTTGACACCATCAAGTGAGATTGGAAGCAGGTTCTGGCTGGCTTGAGAGCCTCAGAGAGGAGCTAAGTAGTGTTGTGGAAGACATCATGATGGTCCATGCTCAGTTGAAACTACTTTCCTCAGGGCTGAGCCAGGTGCTCAGACTACAAGAGGAAAGGAATGGAATGCAGAAGCAGCCGAGAAAGGAGTGGCCAATGACTGAGTCTCAAACATGGTATCTGCCAGGCAGGAACAAAGCCACTGGGAACTGACATCAGATTAGCCTTAAAATGGTGTATTAAAGCAGGAAAAGGAAAATAATGTATTTGGAAATAAGTCCTTGTAGTAGGAAGCAGTATATACGAAGAATTTCCCAAAGGCACCACAGGAAAATATCCCAGCAGGGTTCCTGAAGTGTGCCTCTAGAAACAGAACGGACTTGCCTCTGGGTGGAGGTGTGAAGCCTTGCCGATAGGCAGGAAATGGACTAGAACAGTGGTTTTCAAACTTCTATGGACTCTAGAATTCTTTTTTGAAAGGGTACTGGAAGGTTGAACTCAGGGCCTTGTGCTTGCTAGGCAGATGCTCTACCACTTGAGCCTATACCTGTCCCCCTTTTTGGTGTCTTGGTTATTTTTGAGATAGGGTTTTGCTTTATGCCTGAGCCAGTCTAGACCACGATCCACCTATTTATGTTTCCCCACATAGCTGGGATGACAGGCATGTACCACCTTGCCCAGCCACTGGTTGAAATGGGGTCTCTCAAACTTTTTGCTTAGACTGCCTCCCAAATAGCTAGTATCACAGTTTTGAGCTACTGTACCCAGTCCCTAGAGTTCTTTAAAAGGCATTTCAGGGGCCTCCCACGTACCTAATTTACAAACACTTTAAATTAAAAACTTAAATAAGACACCCATGCGCAAGTGCCTGATATGTCAACTTTTAACCCACTGAAGACCATCACGCATGAATTTGGGGACCCTCAGGACCAAGTTTCTTCTGTTCTCTGTGTGCAAGTATCTGAGCTCCCTGTCAATGTGCTTCTTCGTCATAAGAGGAAAGTAAGTAATTATGTGCAGGCTGTGCACATAGATCATGGAGGAGTGTGCCTCAGGGAGATACCAGCCTCAGAGCATCTGTCAGTATGGTCCTTCAGGTGAAACAGCACAGATGTCATCACATAATTGATTGTTTTTTTATTTACTCTTTGTGTTTAGGAGCTTCTTGTCTGAGATTGACTCTTTTTAAGGAATATGAACTGCTGTTAGATTTGTTAGTGACTATGGAAAAAATGCTACTGTTCTATGTTTAAGCTTCCAACCTCTCTATACCATTTAAATTGCAGATACCCTGAGATTTGTAGGTGAACTGCTGAAGACAACTCTTACCACTTATAGCAGCTACCTACATGTATCAGGATGTCCTCACCATTGTGCCCCAAGAGTGAAATGGATGATGAGGCTTACGACCACCTGCAGCTCTCCACTGTAACCAATAATTTCAAGTGTCCCTTTTTTTTTTTAAGCCAAAAATCAAACAATAAAACATCTTAGAGCCAGACACCAGTGGGTCACACTTGTAATCCTAGCTACTCAGGAGCCAGAGATCAGAAGGATACTGGTTCAAAGCCAGCTGGAGCAAATAGTTTGCAAGACCTTATCTCAAAAATATTGAAGTAGCTCAAGGTGCAGGCCCTGAGTTAAAGCCCTGGTACTGCAAAAACAAAAAACAACAACAAAATATTTTAGAATAATTCTTTTGGATTTTAAACTTGAACTTATAATCTTGTACAAAGGCTCCGCTACTAAAAGTGTTTGAAAACCACTGACCTAGATGAAATTTTTGCTTGTACATGTTCATGAATATGTAATTATGTTAAAGTTTTTTCCTTTGGCAGTGCTTGGATTTGAACTCAAGACCTCACACTTGCTAGGCAAGCACTCTTATAATTCACTTGAACCTCACTCCCAACCCTTTTTTTCCTTTAGTTATTTTTCAAGTAGGGTATCACACTTTTGCCAGGGGCTGGTCTCAGATCACAATCCAACTACTCACAGTTTCTTGAATAGCTGGGATCACTGGCAAGAACTGCCATGTCTCGTTTACTGACTAAGATTGGGGAGGGAGGGGAGGTCTCACTCACTTTTTATCCAGGCTGGTCTTGAACCTTGATCTTCCCTTCACAATGTGCATGGCCTAACCTTTTAAAAATTTATTTATTTATTTTTTTGAGGTGCTGGGGATGGTATCCAGGGCTTCATCCATGCCCTCCTCTGCTAATCTTTTTTTTTTTTTTCCAACTCAAGACTGGAGTTGAACCCAGGGTCTTGTGCATGCTAGGCAAGTGCTCTACTCCAGCCTCTCTTCTTCCAATCTTTAATGGTGTTATTTTCTGGCCCATTGACAGCAGCTAGAGTAAGATGCCTATTAGAGAAATGCCACAGTATAGCATAGACTCCAGCTGCATGGCAGCTGATGGGTGCTTGATTGCTTTCCAGAAAGCATCAAACCAAACAGTAATCCTGAGTCCCAGAACCTTGAGTGAGAGGGGCAGAGCCCTCCTCCTTCCCTAGGACTCCATGAATGTGGATGCATACACCTGCGGAGCAAGTAATACTGCCTACTGTTGTGAGATCTACACATCACTTTCTGTCTTTGTGGAAGTAACTGGAGCAGGGTAAGAAGCAATGAGGGTGGGTCCAGGGTCCTTCCTGGTATCTTTTGCAAGAAAAGAAAAGCAAGGAGGGCAGAATCCTATGGGTGTGCTGCAGTTGGGCACTGTGCATCTTTGGAGGGCTCACCCCCTCTGGGGCTCAGGCTGAACTGAAGAGGCCAGTAAGAGCATGTGAGCCAGGGAAAAGAGGCCTGTAGGTTGGTGGGGGGCCCTTCTAGGTGGACCCGATCTCCACAGCTGGGTATGGAAGCCAGTGCTTGCTTCGCAATAACATTTCCCAGTCTTCTTAGCTTGCTGGATACTAAGTGATTTACATTTTTGCATTTCCTTTGGTGGCTCAGGCTTCAAGTGTTAAATCCAGCATCAGGTGAGGCACAAAACCAAGAAACATCCACATGTTTGTCTTCCTCCTCCTCCTTCTTGCCTCCAGCCTATCTCTTCACCTGAAGGTTATCTCTGAGCTGACTGATAACCTGTGACTTTTGGACATTAAAAGGCCTAGAAAAGAGACCTAGTTCTATGCCTGACCCCCACTCCCACATGAGATCCATCTTGATGCCAGGCCCACACCATGAGGCTAACCCAATCAATTGGTCCGTGTTCTAGCAAGACCACCCGGCAGTGTTTGGATCTACCCTGGTTGTGTCTTACCGGTTCTTCTTCATTTCTGTACACAGCCTGCCTAATAGGAAGTGTACCACTCGGCTCCCCTCTGCCACACGAGGAGGAAGTGGTGAGAGGTCACTGCCTTCCTTCACCCCAGCTTCACAATTGGAATGCTAAGCCTTGTGATCTGTAAAGAGATGGGAGTTTCCCATCCAGAGACCTGATGAACTCTGGATGCTTGAGAAAGCAGAGACCAGTCACTCCATCCCTGGGGCTGGACTGGCCCAGCGGATGAAGGTCCTGAATCAGCAGGTCTCCTTGGGACTTGAACCCTTTCTTTCTCTGAACTCATCTGTGTTGAGCCCAGTAGCTGCCAACCACATGGTCCTCACAGCTGCTTTCCGGTGTCTACCCCACACTGGCTCATCATAATCTCTCCAACCAGCCTTTCCAACCCTGCCCTGTGATAAAAGTTTAGTGGATACAAAGCCTTGGCTCACCCAGGGAAATCTGCAAGCACTGAAGTAGGCATAGCCCTGTCTGAAGGAGATGGTGTGGGCTCTGTGGGTGTGCAGCTTGGGCAGGAGGGGTCCCAGGGACTAAGGACAGGAGAAACACATGGGGAGAGCAGGCTGAGGGGCCTGTTCAGTGCAGTTCTGTGATGGTTCCTTGTGGTACAATCTCCCTCGTTCCCAGGTATTTTCTCCTAGAGAAAATGATGGGGAGGAGGAGCTTGCCATCAACAGATGACAGGGTCTGAGATTTCATTTTTACAGGTAAAGGGCAACTTGTGAGAAGGGCTGGGAAGCAGGCCCAGGCCACAGGGTTGCCCAAACACAGGTGCTTTTCTTTTGGTTAACAGGAAGCCTCAGCTGTCAGTGATACAGGGACCCAGATAATTCTGCTGGAAAAGGAGCGCAATTCCAGAAGAGGAGATGCAAAAATGACCCTGCCCAGTGAGGAGGGTGGATTCTCCAGAACAAGCCTCCTTGCAAAGGAAGCCAGATAGTACCTGCTTCGCCTCGGAGTGCCTTCTCCACTGCAACCCCCCTCTCCTCCAGCTGCCTCTGCTTCTCCTCCACCTGCTCCAGCTGTCGTTGGATGATCTACCAAAAAACAGCAGTGTAAGCCCCCAGCTTTCTCTCTTACCTCCGGCTTGGAGAAAAGCTATGCTGCACAAACTCAAGAGGGGAAAAAGACAAATTACATCAAGATGCTGGAAGGGACTATGGCCCACAGGCATTATGTTCAGAGTGCAGTGTGCTGACCACCTGTAGCTGGACCTCCCTGGCCAGGCAACAGGGGCCAGTTGCTCCCTGCAGCAGGACAAAGACAGGAGGTGGATGCATTTAAGTATCTCAGACCTTTATGATAATGAAATTGCTAAAATACTGGAGGTGGTTCTTAGAAATAAATAATTAAAGAAAAAGTCTAGGATAGTGTAAGATGTAAGGCCTGAAGAGAGAAACTGATGACTTGGGGCAGTTCTAAGCTCTCCCCACAAAATTCCAGACCCATTTTAAGGCTGGCAGGCTACTAACCTGAACACTATTGCTTAAAAGTGAACTAGTTGACTTTAAAACTTTTCTAGACAATGAAATTTAGGAAACTCCAGCTGTAGCTCTTCCTTTTTTATCAACAGCTCCACAACAATGGGGGCCTCTCTAGCTGCATGGAGTCAAAGGCACTTGGGGGCTATCATCTCAGATGACAGAGATATCCTGTCTGCCTCTGCTTGGACTCCTTCACCCTCCCTCATCCTGGATGAGGCCAGGCTGGGTGCACAGGAAGGTGCAGACACTTGACTTGCACCCACAGGGGCTGCTTTACTGCTTGTGTTGTACCTGGGCTCGGTGCAGCCGCTTGAGCTCCTCCTGCTTGGCCTGCCTCCGAGCTGCCTTCTGCACACGCCGGGTCAGCTTGGCATTCAGCTCCTCCTCTGTGTAGGTTCTTGGCTGGATAAACAAGAGAGATCTCCTCAGCCAGGTGCAGGAAGGCTGCAGATGGGTTTGGGCGGCAAGCCGGCAGGAGCATGGGGAGCACTGTCCTCTAAGTGGGAGCTGGTGCCTGGCAGACAGTTGGGCACTGGATGTGTGTAGTCCCCTGCTGCAGTTCATCTAAAGGTTTCATGGGCATGTGTCCCTGCTAGAGTCCTAAATGCCACAGAGCACAACTAAAGACCCACAAGGTGAGACAATTCCCCTCCTGTGACAGGAGGGTAAGAGGGGACTGAGTGTTAGGAGGTTAAAACCAAAAAAGGACATCATACTCCTTTATCACTGAGATCACTTGTTTCCCAAATGAAGATGACCATACTTTTTAACACCTTGTGGGTGTAAAAATCACGGTGAACTGTTCCCCCAAGCCTCTTGCATCTGAGGCATACAGTAAAAGGAAAAAAACCCCTGAAAAGTCAGGATCCTTTTATTTTCTTGTTTGGTATCAAAAGTCACTTTCTTCAGATGAGTGGTATTCACAAGGTTCTTTTAAGAAATAACACCCAATGCAGAGAAAACAGGGATGCTTCTATTTTAAATCTGAAGGGATGGTAGGTGATCTTCAACTGACTCTTGGGTCTGCAGAGGCAACAGTCACCATAGAGAGGAAGAGAGGAGGTGGCCTGGCCAGTGTGGTTGTAGCCTGTGCCGTCAAGATCAGGAGTAACGGGGCAAATCCTATGCAATCTCACTGATGTGGCCTGCCTCGGTCCACTTGCACCGGGCAACCAGTGAGAGGCACATATGGAAGGTTTGCCTTCGTTCATGAGACCCTTTTTATTGCCTCTAAGCAAACCAAAATTAGAACCATTTTACAGCCTTTAAAGACTTCCATATTCAACTCAGGGGTCCTCAAGGAACTCAAATGATAATGTAGGGTCAGGGGAACAGGCAATGGGCAGCCCTTAAGGATTGTTGTGGTGTTCCAGGGCCCTGACAGTTTACCTCACAGACCACAGCAGAGGGCTGGTGGCCACCCCTTATGGAGCTGCCCAAACCCATGGCGCAGCTCTGCCCACCCTCCCCCCCGGGCATCTGGAACAAAATGACCACATGCTCTCTAGCCAGTGAAGAGCGGGTGTCTCATCTTCCTTCTGCCTCAGGACATAGCTAAAAGACAGACTCGCTGCTACAGCTGCATGCACATATGAACAGTTAGTGAGGACGTGGCTGCAGGCCCAGCAGGGCTGTCCCAGGTGTTAATCACAGACAGGCATGCAAGGAGGGCCAGCCAGCGGAAATGAGACACTACCTTTGATGAGTAGGATCTCCTGAATGCCAAGGCGTGTGGTACATAAATCGACTTTTAAGGGGATGGCAACAGAAAACAAAACAGAATAGTAATGATAATGATGATTAAAAAATTAAAATAGAACACAGAAATGGAGTAAAATCAGTTAGAAGTTTAAAACAAACACGAGACTTAAACACATGATCATTTTCCACAGCATCACATAAGACTACATGAGGAGGACCTGGGTGTGCAGACCCTAGCAGCTGCATCCTAGCGAACTCTGGTCTTAATCAAAACCGAGGCTCACTTTTCTACTCGCTGAATAGAAACAGGTTCTTCATCATCTCTCAAATCTTCTCGTGTCAGTATTCCTTGTGAAGAAGCCTAAACTGTTTAAATGTAGGATTACAGGTCCCATTTCCCCCTTAGTAACCCATTCCTCTGCTTGGGGAAATTTAGACCACTTCTGCCACTGACTGTTCTATGCTGTGTAATGGGGGTGGGTGGGGGAGGATTCCTGATGTCAGACATAGACACAGAGGGAAACGGAGCACCAAAATTCACATCCTCTCCCAAAAGGCTCTCTCTTGGCAGTGTTCCCCAGCATGGCCACATGGGTTCAGTGTGTCACCCTGAGACTGGGAATGTAGGCTGTTTCCTGATTATACCTGGTGAAGGGAACTGAAACAGCATAAATCACTGCTAGTCACAGAAGTATTTCAGGCAGTAATGGTAACCCCTTCTTGCCGCCTTAAAATGCTGAGCAGAGCTGCTCAGGGCACTGTAGTCAGTTACATTTGCTCTTCTGGTCTTTTCACTGGCCATATTAAGTGGTTAAAAAGCTGTCAGGGAGCCAGAGAGGGAGGATGCTTGAGTCTGGTGGCCCACAGGATAGGGAGATGCTGAGAACTTCAGGAGGAACTGCAGTGCCCCAGTGCTCATGCTGCTTCTGTCTGTCCTGGGCACTGGTACACTGGGGACACACATGTCACACACATATTGGCTGGAGGAGAATGGACTTGCCTCCTTTAACTCTTGAGTATGGACACCCTGCCTTGGGCCAACTCATCTCTCCCACAAGGCAGAGTGAGAGGAAGGTTTTCACTGTTAGAACAGGCTAGTTGAAAAACAAAAAGGACAGCCTGGGAAGAACTCACATGACTATGAAGCCACACCTAAGGAATGGCATTGGTCTACAGCCATACCACCCTGAACGCGCCCGATCTCGTCTAAGGAATGGCATTGACACTTGAGGCTGCTGCAAAGGTTAGGGGGTAGCACAGTGGCCTCCTTCTCCTTAATTCATTCATTTCTGGATAAGATGGCTGGTACCAACTTGGTAGCGGCAGTAACCAGAGTAGAAACACCACACATCTCAGGTGTACTGGAGACAGTGAAGCCCAAGAGTGTGGCTGGTCATGAGAGAATGAGGATGAGGAGCTGTTGGAGGGAGGAGAGCACTCCATTGGGCCACAATGGCCAAGAAGCAGCTGTGCTAGCCGCGCTATGAGTCAGATAGAAGCAAAGGAAAGAGGTCAACGCAAGTTACCTCTTGGTGGCAGGGCTATATGTGGTTAAAAACACCAGCACTATCTAAATTCTTTTGTATAATAAACATTTAAACAGAAATAAAAGTTACTTTTTTTTTGTCCTATCAGAACAAAATCCAGGCACTTTGATGGTGCTGACTCCGGACTGGGGTCTGTGTGGCAGGAGAAGCCCTTGCCTCCATTCGTATTGCACAGTGGCCCACAGCTAGGAGCCTGCACTAGAGGCTTTCCTCTCCAGTAAAGTCAAACATCATTCACTCTCAGTCCCCCTGCTCCCCACTTTATTCTGAAGCTTCAAAGCTAGAAACGTTTAAAGAGGAAGACAATGAAAACTTGAATACCCTTTACCTAGATTTCCTCACTGTCACAGGTTTTTTTTGGATGGTACTAGGGTTTGAGCCCAAAGGCTTTGTGCTTGCTAGGCAGGCGCTCTACTGCTTGAACCATTCCTCCAGTTCTTTTTGTTCGGATTATTCTGAGACATAGTCTTGCTTTTTGCCTAGTCTGGCCTGGACCTAGAACCTCCTGTGTGGTAGAACTGGAGTTTGAACACAGGGCTTTACGCTTGCAAAACAGGCACTCTACATCTTAAGCTACACTTTAGTCCACTTTGCTTTGGTTATTTAGGAGTTGGGAGTCTCATGAACTATTTGTCCGGGCTGGCCTTGAACTGTGATCTGATATCAACCTCCCAATTAGTAGGATTATAGGTATGAGCCACTGGCTCAATCCTTGGCACCCAGTTCAATCCTTATATTTTAAACTTCCAGTCATTGCTGGGATGACAGGCATGTGTTACCATATCAGCTTTTTTTTGTTGAGATGGGGTCTCAAAAACTTTTTTTGCCCAGGCTGGCCTGGAACTGCGATCCTCCTGATCTCATCCTACCACATACACCTTGAGATGATAGGTGCATGTCACCTGAACTTTTGCCTGGGCAGGCCTCAAACTGCAATGATCCTCCTGATCTCAACTTCCCAAGTAGCTACGAATATAGGTGTGAACTCCAATGTCAGCATTTTGCAGCATGTTTCAGAAGGGGTGTGTGTGTGTGTGTGTGTGTGTGATCTTTAAAACATTCTAGACATCATGAACCTTCATCCCTAAAAATTTTACCATGTACCTCCTCATAAGAACAAAAGACATTTTTCAATATAATTACAGTACCTCTGTCACTCGTGAGGCCCTTGGCGTGGATTTGATGAGACTTATAAATACTATACACACTGTTCACCATCAACTTTCCTTAACTGTCCCTAAAATGTCTTTTATGGCTTTTTTTGTTCTGGTTTGTTCTCCTAGTTTTGATTCCTTTCAAAACACTGAAGACAGTGCCCTGCCTTCACTTGGTTTGACTCCACACCATGGTAGGAGCCAGGTTAGCTGCCTCCTAGGCTCTGTTTTGTCTTTACCATGTCTTATGTGACCTCCAGCAAACAAACAGCTTTGTCCCTGTGGGGTCCACCTAGTGTACAAGATCTTCAAGGCCCTATGGTTCTAGGACTTGTTGTTCATATAGCCGGGGGGGGGGGGGGTGGGGGTTTCTTTGCTCTTATGCCTTCAAGGCCCTGGAGAATCTGTGGTCAGCGAGCAGTTGCACTGAGATGATGGTTTTAGCATTATCAGTGTGGGCAGCCAGCTGCTCAGCACTGTGGCAGGGTGTTTCATTAATTCATGGAGAAGCAATGGAGAGACCCAACCACAGCAGCAACCACAGATGGACACTTATGACCAATGTGACATGAAACTGAACATCTGCAATACTAACCATGGAGGAAAGGGAACCTTAGACTATGTTCTACTTTCTTCATAGATGCCCTTCAGGATTCCCTAAGGCAGCATCTGTCCCCAGTGTTGTGATATGTTTAGAGACTACCATGCAATCTTTGGCTCAGTACCAGCACTGCAAGTAGTTCTCAGCCAGGAGCACTCAACTGGAGGCAATCGGAGGTTAAACTGAGAACACAGGGGCTCCCAGACCCATACTTAAATGTGGCCTGGAGGTACACAGGCAGCCTAGCTCTACAACCAGGTGGAGCAGGAGGAGAGGCCTGTCATTCTAGGTGTCCCGGGGCAGTGGAGAAAGAGCTGGCATGTCCAGGGAGATGAACACATAAGTCCAAACCCCAGAAGACTTATTGGAAAAGTATATGATGTTCCAGGGCAATCTTCCATTCAAAAAGGAAGGTAGGGGGCAGCGAGACTATCACCCTGCACAGGATGGGGCAAATGCTCCAGGGCTAACAGACAGGAGCAGGTAGGACCCTCACACAGAGTGTCACCACCCCTGTCTTGCTACTGAGGCTTTTCTGGACCTTAGTTCCCATCCAATTGCTGTCACTATGACATAGATGCCCTGTTAGAATACTCTCTAATCAAAGAGAAAATTAAAAAGAGAGAAAAAGGACAAACAACAACAACAACAAAACAAAAATAAAAAGAACTCTAACTCTCTCCCTCCTCCAACTTCACTGTATCTGGGAAAAGCTACCATAACCCTTGAAAACCAAAAAAGACTGAACAAGCACCCAAGGGAAGCCACCAAGAAGGAACCCTTCATAGGGAGCCTTTGCTCCTCAGGAGGGCTGAGTGGCCACCCCTTCTCCTAAGCCCTGGTGCAGCCAGAGGGCCCACACCACTCCTAGCACACACTAAAGCCAGCTTCCATAGGCAGGAGGATGGCCAGGCTCATCCGTAAGTGAGCAACTCAGCCCACCTCCTGTCCACGCCTGGCTGTCACTCATTACTGCATCTACGACCTGAAGCAGTATGGCAATCCTTTCCACACTGCCAGGTCTGGCAGATGCTATTCCACACGGGAACAGTGCCAGGTCGCTTCTAAAGGCAGTGACGCTTGTACATGGACTGCCTTAGAACACCAGACAGCTTGCAGTGGAACCTCCCTCCAGGTGTGCACTAAAAGAGGCCTCAGGGAGGACTCCTTCCTTCTGGGGCTCTTCCTCAACCCTGGGCTGGCTCAGCATTCTGCTGTCTGTCTGCTGGGAGGTCAGGGGGTACTAATTCTCCACCTCAGCTTTACTGGGTTTCCTGTCTTCTACTCTTCAGGAGAACAACAGTTGGTTAGCAACACTCCTAAAGACCTACCAGGACTGGACCCACCCACCTCTCGCTTGGACTTCTGTGAGGATTTCTCAAGGATGTCGTCACTGGACAGGTCCGAGTCCTCTGAGAAACTCAGCTGGCGCCGGAGCTGCAGCTCTACAGGGGTTAAAAGAGGCTAAGTGAGGACAGTGACCAATACCTCAACTTTTACACGTGTAAATAAGCAGCCAGGGAGATCAGGGGCTTATGATTCCCCTCCCACAGGGAGGCGCTGTGAGCTTGGGTGCAGGTACTTGTCCCCATAGGGCAGCACCAACACCAAACAGATGGCACCATGGAGCACCTGTCCAGCACCTTCCTGCAGGTCTTTCCTTTTTTCCCACTCAAAATCAGGCCACCTCTGGGGTAATGTGATGTTAGGAATGGTGACCTCCAAAATCTCCCCTACCCAGTTTCAAGAGGGCTTTAGAATTATTTTTTGATGTGGGGATATGTTCTGGACACCTATGGTTTCGTTCCCTTCTCTCTTAAGACTCCTTGAAGGAGCAGCATGTGAAGGTAGATCTTTTAAGAACTACCACATGACTGGACAGTGCATTTCCTGTGGACTGCTGATATACCTGCTCTCACAACAGGAGACATCCTGCGTTTGCTGGAGTCCACCGTGGCACCACTGGATGGGGTGCTGGAACAGGACTTCTCATCACCCTTTTTCTTCTTGTCCTTCTTGTACCCAGAAAAGACTGACTTCCACAAGGACTTGGGCTTGGCAGCTGCTTCCTCCAGCACACTCGAGCTAGGTTTCTCTGTGGGCCGGCCCTCCCCTTTGGGCTTCTTCTCTTTCTTGTTTCTGCGGGGGGAGAAGAGGGATGACCTTTTCTTGCTCTTCCCACTGGAGCCCTCAGACGAGGTGACGGAACCATCTGGACCCCCTGAATCTGATGGAGGGGACAGAACTTCCTCACTGGTGGCTTCATGCTTTAGGGTGGGCTCCTCGGAGCTTCTGAGGCCTGAGTGCCTGGGGGACTCAGACCTGAGTTCCTTGCCCTGGGAGGCTGCCAAGAGTGCTGTGCGGGACCTGGAGGCCACAGATACCATCTCCATCCCCTGCATCTTACTCAGCTGCTTGGCCATGGCGTCTCTCAGAGCCTGGCTCTTCACAGACTTCTCCCGGGCTCTCATACGCTCCTCAGCCAGCTCCTTGGCTTCTGCAGAGACTAGGGGTAGCCCCCTCTTCTGTGGCTGGGTGCTGCCCTCCAGAGGAGGCAACCGCCCATTCTCCTTGGCCAGGGGCCTCTCCGGACGGGGCCAGCAGGAGGGAGGCGTGAAGAACTTCTCCTGCAGACTAGAGTCCTCGGTCTTTTCATCATAGGTGTCCTCCACATCATCAGCAAAGGGAATCTCGTCCACACTCTCCACAAATGACTTCCGCACCTCTTCCCTGGGGGGCTGGGCAGGCTCCCGTGGGGGCCGCATAAAAGGTGGGGGAGGAGGGATAACCGAGGCCTTGGGCTCAGCTTCCCTGTGCTCGCAAGTCTGATAGGGTTTCCTTCTTAGGGTTGCAGGCTCCTCGTTGGGAGGTGGGGGTGGTGGTGGGCTGGAAGGTGGGGTGAGCATGGTAGAGTCTGAGGTGTTGAAGCTCTGGCTGCCCAAGGTCTTCATGTTGGAAGAGCTGCCATGGAGGCCCAGGCCAGAGCTGCTGGATAGGTCCTTGTGCTCCTCCTGGGAGCTCCTCAGCTCTCTGTCAGAGGGTGACTTGGGAGTTAGTAGTGGGGGCTGGTCACCAGCTGACTTTGGCAGCCCGAGCCTTTTAGGAACAGGTGGGGGTTTCAAAAGATGGTGCCCCTCATTCTGAGGAGACTTTTCAACTGGGTAGGACTTTAGGGACACTGGTGGGAAGGCAGGTGAGGGGAAGCTGGGCTCAGGCCCCTTGCTCCGCTGCACAGGTGTGAGCCCGAGGCTGCGGCGGATCTCTGCACTCTTCATCCAGAACTCCTCTACCAGATCACTCCGTTTCAGGGCCTCATCCACAGCCAGAGGGCTGCCCAGTCTACCCTGGGGGTCACCTTGATTCTCCATGGGGAGGGGAGTCAGGGGTGTGGATGCTTTGGCTGGAATTGGCTGGAAGCGTATGGGGGACTTGGTGGGGGAAGGGATAGTGGCCTCTGAGGAAGGCTGAGGCTGGGAGCAGATGGGGAGCTGGGCAGAGGAGGGTGTGGAGAGGCCCAGTGGTGATGCAAGCTGGGAGTTAACAGGTGAGGCAGGTGTTCTGGCTTCTGGCAGAGCCATGGGCTGTGATCGGATGGGAGAGCATGCAGCTTTCTCATCTGCAGGGGCTTCAGCTTTGGGCTTCTCTCTGGGGAGCAGAGGTTCAGGGAAAAGGTACTTCTCAGGGGATTTCACCTTTGTAGAAACAGAGGCAAGTGGGATTTGGGGCCCCTACAAGAAAAGGAAGACAGAAGCTGCTTAAGAGGTGAGTATTTCAATGGTCAGAGATAACGTTTAGGCAGCTTTCTTTCTCAAAGGGCTGATGTGTTTAAATAAATTACTCTCTCCGTCCTTTTAGCTATTATTTGAATGGCTCCAGGAGAAGCTTCCTTATTTTCTGCTCTATTTGTTCATTTTTTTTAGGTCTCCCCCACTTAGTTTGAATAGACTGAGTTTTCAGAGTTTGGTTCATTTCAAACACATTCTGTTTTCTTTGTCCACTGACATGAGCTGGCCAAGATTGCTAATGAATTAGGCTTTCACTGTAACCAGCAATCTCCAGATCTCTGGGGTCCCTGAAGGCCCAACATGGGGCTAACACTGTGAAGTTTAAGACTGTTAGTTGGCACAGTCTGCAGGTCACAGTGTCCTTACTTGGAAGTTTTGAGATGCACTCAGGTCCTTCTATCATGCATTCCAGCGTCTCAGTGAGAGGAAGCTCCCTAATTCACAGGTCAATTGCTGAACCGTCCCATGCTGCCCAGAATACCAAAGACCCTGTCTCTTTGCCGTCTTCTCCATTCTGCCTTCTGAAGCCACATTCCCTGGGACATTGTTATAATGTATTTATAGAACATTCTCTAAGTGATTCACACACCACAGGCATATCTGGAGGTATATTTTTAACTTAAATAGTTAGACATTTATTTTAACATAAAGAAAAACATATCTGTCACAACCCACAATCCCACAAATATCACTGCTTTAATATAAAAGTTTATTTGTCCATTCAGGACAAGGACTGAACTACATCCCCAAGGCTGCTTCTATTGTCAACAGCCCTATTTAGCACAAAATGCAAAAAAGAAAAAAAAAATTTTTTTCCCTCAGAATGAGGCTAGTAGGCTACTTTACCTTCAGTCTTAGTGGGGTTCACGCTGTGGGCCATAAGACAGGTCTTACTATGCCCTTTTGGGGTTCTGTCAGTTACTTGTCCCTCATGGTGAGATTAAATCCTTACCTCTGCCACAGGGCTGTGGGCTGGGGTGAACAGAATGGCTTCTTCCTGAGGGGTCAGGATGGGGCTAAAGTCCTGGGAAGGACCTGAAAGAAGGAGCACAGGAATTTACAAGAGGAAACCAGTCTTACCAGCTTCAGTCTTGTGGGCAGCCAGTTCCAGAGAGGGTCTCACACTGCAGCCAGGTGGCTGCTAAGAGCAGAAGCTTAGCTAGCTAACTCCTGTTGTGTTTTCTAGAAAGAACCACCCTCAGAAATGAGGGGACACTAGGACAGTACTTCTTCAAATACAACCCAGTGCCCTCCCTCTGCCAGCATTCCTGGCAAGTGTGTATGTGTGTGTGTGGTATATACTATCTGGGTTCCAAGCTCTGAGATAGACCATCATCTGTTCATGGTCCCAAACAACACAAGGAAAGGTGCTTCTGGCCAAAGCCATTTGCAAAGGCCTGTGGCCCGGGACAGGAGGAGGATGAGGTGGGGAGGAGGAGGGATCCTGGCTGTCTGCAGGGCTGTTGTTGAGCAGCATGGGCTCTGCTCTGAATCCTCACCAGGTGCCAATGCCTGCCCCCATGGCTCATATGGCATTCTGCATGCTGTATCTCCTGCCAGCAGCAGCAGACCTACCTCTCTCTTGTTGCTTTGGTAAAGCTGGTGGTTTCTCCTCTTCATTTTCTGATACCCTCAGCTCCAGCTCTGCTTCCACCTCAGCCTGGTGCTGCAAGCGAACCTCTGTTTCAGCATCAGATGGGATGTCATCAGACCAGTGCTGATCTGGGGTGGGGGTGGTGGTAACAGACACAAATTAGTGTACATCTTGAGTCAAGATATGCTCTTCTGTCTCCTGTTTCCCCATAAAACAGCCCAATGGATTGACTGACTGCAGTGCAGTAGTGTGAGGTCTGGACTGAGCTTTGCAGTCCTTTTGAGCCTGGCCTCTTAGGTGGCAACAGACCTTGCCTGCTGTTTCATCCTGAGCTTCAGAGACATAGCCAAAGCACTGACCAGGTGTGACTTGCATTGCCCTCTGCAATGTGGGATCTCCTTGAAGCCTGGAGTGAGCCACTTACTTTTTAAATATAGTAACCATGACAATTACAGGCCACCACAGGAAGAAAAGCTTCAGGTGTGCCAGTAGAAGGACTCAATTTCCCTCTCCTTTCACCAGTCCCTGACCTACTATCCAACACCACAGCTGAGGTCTGTACACATCCTCACCATCTTGCCTTAATCTTTGTTTTCCTTTCTCCCTAGTCTACCCCCTGCTCCTTTCCCTCCAGCCAATGAGATGGTAATTCTTAAAATTCTTCAAGTGTCCTGGCCTCTAGTTTTCAGGGGCATCTGCTGGATTTAAGGCAGCCTATAACCAACCACACACAGTTCAATGCACACAAGCTACTCAGGGTGGGTGAAATAAGACTTGTTCAAGTCACTTGTGGGACAAAAAATGACCCAGGAGTCCTAAGGGTTGCCTCTGGAGCTTTTGATATAAAGTAGATTACTTGGATATTTCTGGCCCTGCCCTCCCTCCCCCTCCCCCGCCCTGCCACGGGAAACAGGAGGTCACCTCAGTAGAGAGTGGAGACTGGGGCCCCATACCATCATCCAACTCAGCACCAGTGTCCCCAGGGTCCCCATCCTCTGCAGCCTCCCCTTCTGTCTCTGCTGGCTCTGAGTCCACATCTTCCAGTTCATTCTCATCCAGTGGGGCTGTAAAGCAGAGATGTTCAAGGACAGGTAGAAAAGAGAAGACAGACGGACACACGGCCTGTGCAGGGAGGAGGAGGGACTGCTTTTCCAGGGTAGTGATGTGACCAGCCACAGGTAGGGGAAGAAGGCCAACAGGATGGACTTGAGGAGTGCTCTATAAGCAGTGTGAATGCTAAGAAGGGCCCAAACCATTTTTCTATGAGTAGGGTCAAGTGCAAAGAGAACAGCTTATGGCCTGGCTGAGTCCCATCTTCCCTGAGGCTGCTACGACTGCCTCAAGTGTGCAATGGTCAAAGGGGACACTGTTGCTGAACTGTTGGCAGTTTATAATAAAAGCTTCTGGTTACCAGTGCCTTTGAGCCATAAACTACACTGACCATTTCACAAGCCAGGAGCATATACTCCTCATCAGGATGCAGTTAGATGGACCATCCTTAATGCCTACCTTTGAGTGAGAAGGCTGAGGCCCAGCAGTTCAAGTGACTTACAGAGGGCCCTAATGTTCAATCTAGAGTTACAGGAATGATCAGCAGGACCCCTGAGGGTCCCACCCTTTCCAGTGGCAGAGGGTGTTGCTTTTCTTGGGAAAATTTAGAAAAGCATGAGGGGGGCAGGTTGAGGGGATATGTAAAGTTCCCTTTCTGGACTCAAGTAGCCCTTTCAGGCTGCAGAATGAAGCTAGGCACTAATCTCTCCTGAGGGGGAACCGGCTGCTAAACATGCACACTGCCTGGCCCCAACCTATCTCTCAGACAGTGCAGACAGGCAGTGGTGAGCATGGGCAAGCACTGCCTCAGGACACTGGAAGATTCACAGTACCCATCTGCCAGGTCCATAAGGACTTCCTGTAGGTTCCACGCTCAGTTACTCCTCCAATCATTCCCACAGACATACATTTCAGAATTGTGGTAATGTTTTGAGTTACACATAAGAGCCCGAGGCCCAAGGTAGGGGAGGGAGCAGAGGGCCTGGGGCACAGTTGGGTGAATTCCTTCCTTGTTTTCATTTTTAGATAGAACAAGAAAACACAAAATTTGCTTAAGGCATGGGAACATTAGACTGGATGAATTTCTTTAAAAAGTTGAGCTGAAAGTGGGAGAAGGCAGTCACAGAACAGCCAGATGTTTTCAGTGAAAGTTTCCTCTGCAGGTCAACCTAGTGAAGCTG
Source organism: Castor canadensis (assembly GCF_047511655.1). Classification (NCBI taxonomy): domain Eukaryota; kingdom Metazoa; phylum Chordata; class Mammalia; order Rodentia; family Castoridae; genus Castor; species Castor canadensis. Next base: position 43,888,957 of record NC_133391.1, read on the forward strand.
CCATCCCTCCTAAATCCTTCACTCTGATAGAGAGAGTACAAGTGACCACTGAGGTCAGGTGATGATGGATCTCCAGGAAGGGATTCCCTTTGGCAGTAGGGTAGAGGGAGGGATTGGAACTGAACTAGGAGAGGGCACCTTGAAGGTGCTGGGAATGTTTACTTCTTTTTCTTTTCTTCTATCCCTCCTCCCTCCCTCCCTCCTTTTCTCTTTTTCTTTTGCAGTATTGGGGTTTGAATTAAGGGTCCTGCACTTGTTAAGTAGGTGCTCTACAACTTGAGCCATGCCTCCATCCCTGGGAATGTTTAACTTCTTGGTCTAGGTGATGGTTGAATTAATTTTTTTTAACATTTTATTAAATGTATTTATCTTTTATGCAAAATTTATAAGCTGATGGTTCAAATCTATGAAGAACTTTTGTGAAATTGAAGAAGTATGGGAAAAGATTTGGAATAGAACAGACAGTCCAGGGTTCAGAGAGAGATGGCTGTGCACCAAGAGAAGTTCTAAGTTGGTGAACAGTTAATGCCACCTGTTCTTCTGAAATACCAGAGCAGCCCAGGGAGCTGCCAATGACATAGCATTTTCTTACAAAGATGGCCTTTGCTGGGAAAAATACTACTCAATAATTTCATAGGTGTAAAACCTTTGGGTGATGACACTGCTTTTGGCCACTCATAGAAGATGATTTGTCAAAGACCAGAGAGCAGGACTCTGGAGGCACAAATGATCCAATAAAAGGCAGCAATCCTCTGGGCTCTTCTTCAAATTTGAGCTTTATGCACTGCACCATGTCTGAAAACAAAAGGTTGGGTGGGAACAGAACACTGGCCCAGATCCAAGATGGCCCTTTGTGCCTCACGTGTTCACTTGAATGAATCAGCAAGTGCCTGGCAGCAAGGTGGCAATTTAACACTCTCACTGACAAGTAAGCTGGAAGTGAGCACAAAGGAGACCACTCTTTGGACTCTCCCAGCTGCCACTATTTGGGAATAGGGTTAGCCTGTTCCAGTCCTGGTCTTTCAGTTCATCATGACATTCTCCCTCTTGGAGTTCCTACTAAGAAACACCTGCTGTAGAGTCAGAAGGGAGAGGGTCCTACACTCCATGAAGTACCTTGAAAGGAAAGATGGTCACACATATCAAAAACAAACAAATAAAAACCACATGAGAGCTATCAGTGCAGCAGCAGCAGATGTTCGAGGAGACACAGCTTGAGCGATGGAACTGGGGGATGGAAACCAGGTTAAGATGGAGCGCAGGGTGCTGGAAGCAGCCACACAGGTGAGGAGCCACACACTACAAAAGCCAGGAATCACTGTCTATTTCAGCTGCCAGCTTGGACATCCTTCCTCCTTAGCTTTGTCCCCTTGTCCTGTGCTCACAGTGCTTGTAGCCAGGGTCAGCTGCACTAGGTGCTAATAATCTTTCCAGAGGCCTACAAAGACTTCCCTTACTGTGTGTGTGTATTTCCTGCTTCTGGTGAGGACTACGGGGCTGATGGTAAAGATCCATGAGTGTAGGAAATGACTGCTAGGCCTGTGGCTCTCAGCCCTTCCCCATGTGGTGCTTGGGAACATGTGCAGGAATCCTTAGCTGCCGTAATGACTGGGTGGGGATGGAAACTGTGCAGCAGCATTAAGAGTGTGGACAGGAAGGACTGACCTGTCCCAAATGCCAGTAGTATCTCCTTGAGAAACATGCTTCAAGAAAAAATTAGGAAGGCCAACTAAGGATTCTCAATTATCTTTTGGCATAAGACACTGCTGCTCAGTCTATGGATCCAGGTGATATCCCACCTGGTTATACCCAGCTTGCCCCTCTGACTTTGGCTGAACAATACCCACTAGTCTTTTGCCCTCTGTTCCTCTGGTAAATTTACCCTACCTCCTTCCTGAGTTTTGACTATTTTCTTCTTTGATACTTTGGTAGATTTATGGAATAATTATGTGATTCCTCTGATTTCACACTCTATCACTATACAACTTAATTTCTATAGACTAAACCATAGTCCAAAAAGGTTTCTTAAACTTTGGTCTTTATACCCTCTTAATAAACAAAGGTGTATCTCTGTCCTGTCTACACTGCTGCTTTCCTATAGTTTGCCTGAGGGTGTGGGGTGCTCCTGGTCCATGCAGGGATGGGCAGCCTGAATGAGGCATGCACGTGCCCTCCTCCCCCCGCTGGCTCTGCTCTTGCATGCAGCAGCTACAGGACCAGAGTCCTGGTGTTAAGGCACCAGCAGAGCTGCCTAGAGAGAAAGGTTACGGTGAGTGGGGAGGGATCAAACATCACCAGACTACCTCCAGAGACCGTCTCCAGCCAGGCCTGCACTGCTGCGCGGCGAATGGAGGGAAGGCCGGGCACTGAATTTAAAACAAATGATAAATGCAAAGTTACACAGCAGTTAAGTTTCCAGGGAGGAGAGCTGAGGTCAATCCTGAAGTCCAACACAGAAGAGAAACTGAGCCAGTATCACAAGATGAGGGTTGACCGTCTGCTGTTTGCCTGTTTGATGGGTACTTGGAAAAAAGAGAGAAGAGGGAAACCCAAGAGAGGGCAAACCTAGGGCTGCAGAGCCATCCCCACCTCAGTCTTGCACACCTGGTCAGCAGGATCTCTCTCAGCAACTTCTGCACTGCTACTGGGTGTCTACAGTGCTGCAAAAGCCATTAACAGAGGTTGGTCTTGCCTATGGCAAAAATTGTGTGTTGGGGAGAATGAAAATCTGAGTTGTCAGAGGACAGAAAGAACCTTTCTGTGTACTTTTAGGGTATGGGGCCCATAATAGACTCCAAATGAATACACCCATACCTGTAATAGGTTCATCATGCTCTAATGAATAAGTGACTCTAGTTAAGTGAGCCAGAGAAGGTGGTGATACCAAGGGTTCCATTTGGAAGATGGGTAGCTGAAGAGAATGATACTAGCCACACTCCTCAAAGAGTTTCTTTGTTTTGTTTTATTGCTATTCCTTAAAAGAAGCCAAGCACAGTGGCATACATCTCTATTCCAGTCACTCAAGGACAGCCTAGCTTAGCAAGACTCCATCTCAAAAAAAAAAAAAGATGCCAGATTAAGGTGCATTTGCTGGGAAACACAGACCATCTTACCTAAAATCTGGAGTTGAGACTGATGCAATGACTAGAGGCCTTCCTGATAGACATCTCTTAATTTCACTTTAATCCATGCTTCCCCACTCCTGTCATGCACAGTCACACCCAGACACATTCCACAGGGAAAGTACTAACACATTCTACAGAGGGGTGAAGAGTTAACTCTGCAAAGAAATAAGGGGCAAATTCCTGTGTTTTCTCAGGTCAGGATCACTTTATTGTTTTGTATCAATGGAGAAAGAGCCTACATTTTAGTCCATAGAGAATTTTACATATACTTGAATGAGAGTTAAGGGCAGTGGTCCTGATTAACATTAGGAAAATGCAATGTTCTGTTGCCTCTTACTTTTGATCAAACTGGTGCCTTTGGCCCTAGCAGAAAGGTCCTCAGCAGCAAAGGAAGGGATGCAGTGATGGAGATGCTTAGGACCCACACCGGGACCCTGGGTCTCAAAGCAGTTACCTCTAGAAGTGGAGGACTCAGAGGTTGGAACCATTCTCTCCTCCTCCTCTTTCTCACGAATGTGTGTCCAGTGCACATCAGCCTGGATCGCCAAAGGATCTGCTGGATTTATGATCTGCTGCAGCCTGTGATTCCCAGCTACTGTGCCAGGTTCGAGGGATGTAGGAGATGGGTGAGGGGGTGGATGGAAGGAGAAAATAAACAGTCAAGAGAAGGAGGGGATGAGACACCACAGGAAAGGAAACAGAAGAAAAGTTACAGTATTTGCCAGGACCAGTTTGAATCAGAAAGAGATAAAAGTTGAGAACACACACACACACACACACACACACACACACACACACACACACACACACACACACCTTCCCCTCATTCAGTTTGACTGAGTCATTTAAGTTGCACATGTACTTCTAATTTCAGTGAAGAGAATCACATATTCCAACTCCAAATGCAGAGGAAATTTTCCTTTCCGATGCTCTTTTTGTCCTAAACTGCATTTGAGGAACCCAAAAATGCCAAGAAGGAAAAAAAGAGCAGAGTACAACTGGCCTTGGAAGGGCCATACCTCCAGGGGACTAAGGACATAGCCAGACTCCCAAGGAGTCACCCAGCAAGGTGCTTACCATCACCTGCCAGGCTGACAGTTTTCCTCTGAGATTTAAGCCAAGTGATAGGATAAAGGCAGGCAGGAGCAGTGCCATTTTGTCATGAACCAGCTAGCTTGCATAGGACAGAAAAGGACTTTGTTGGTACTTTACTCTTTTATCTTCTGCTGCCATGGAGGAAAAGTACCCCTTTTGTAAGAGGCTACATGCTGGGTCAGTGGCAGGGACACAATCTGCCAGGAAAGCACCAGTGCATTCTACAGAGGGGTGAATAAGTACCCCTATCTAGAAATACAGGGAATAGAGCGCAAATCCTGGGAGGACAGTTAGGGGAGGCAGTGGCTGGGAGAGGAAACAGAGCTCTATCCTTAGAGTCCCAAACTCCAGGAGTTCAAAGGTAGGAATGAAGTGGAAACCTCTGCTTTTTCTGTGGTTGAAGCCCTTTTCCTTAAAACGCCCACTGATGCCTCTGGACATGAGACCTGGTTTCTCAGCTACATGAAACTCTCTAGTGGCCCCTAGGCCATTGTCAGAGCCTCGGAATCCACGTACAGCCTCTGCCCCATGGGACTTCTATCATTAGTGCTTGGATCATGACACAGAGTAGGGTTAAGTACAGGACAGCCAGCAACTTGGGATGAGGGGGCACTATGGTAAGGAGGACAGCAGTTTAGGCAGCAAGAGCAGGTGCCACTGATCTGAAGGATTTTGGAGTTCCTGCCAAGAGTCACCTTCCATCTGGGGGTGTAGGTCACCTCTCCCCTTAACAATCTACCTGGACAACATAGAATTGGCTTTGGTCAACACAATGACAACCTTTTCACTTGTAGCAATGGAGATGACATATGGGCAGAAAGTACCTATGAAATCCCCTTTTTGCTGTGACATTGAGCATCAGCCCTTCCTGGCTCCCTTTACTGGAGCAGCTGGTCTATATTGATTCACAGACTGTCTCCAAGGCCGACTTGCCTTTATGGTGCTAGATGGGGCAAAATCACAGTAGTCCACTAAAACAGCCTGGATGTCTTAGGATGGGGAAGGTGGGTCAGAGAGAAAAAGGCAGGCCCTTTCTCTATCTTCTCTCTTCTTTTTTATGGTACTGGGGGTTGAACTTAGTGCCTCATGCTTGTAGGTTTTCTACCCCATGAGCCACATCTCCAGCTCTTTTCTTGAGCTACACTCTGCCTCCGCTAACAGCCCTGGGGAACTTGTCAACAGTATGAAGCTAGCATTCCTCTTTCAGAGAAATGTTAAAGGTACCTGGGGTGGGGTGGAAGAACTGTGGCTGTGCCATGAGGTTTTCTGCATCAGAGAAGCCAAGTCTTAACTGAATAAGGGAACTCTTTAGGGGCAGAGATAGGGCCATTTACATAAGGCCTTCTCTGGAATCTGTTGACTCACATGTTACTCTGCTTTGTCTGGGAAGGCTGGGCCCAGGGACAGGTACCTGCTAGATATGTGTAAAGCCCGTAGATGCAACTGTATAAAAAACCAGATCTTTTCATGTGGGACCTGCTCTTGGAGGCAAATTTTGGATGGCTGCTTAGGGAGCCAGGGTATAGTGGAAACAGGGGAAAAGTGGGTACCTTTACATGTACCCGTTCCTTCTTCATTTGAGAGATGCTGGAGCCACTGGCCTTGCAGGAGTTCTCTGTCCCAGGGACAATACTCCCCTTCTACGGCAGAGGGAGCCAGACACCCACAGACAGCATCAAGAATCCCGCAGGGGACAAGTGGAGAAAGGATGGAAGGGAGGAAAGAACAGAAAGCAGAGTTATCTACAGCTGCAAGCAGTTGGGTCTTGTAACTGCCCACACAGGCGTCTAATTCTGCTGCCCAGAAGATACACATTGCAGGCTGAGGACAAAGGCTCCACCTGGGAACACCCAGAACTTGGCTGAATGTGCTGTTTGTGTTTCTCTAGTTCAACTATAGGCCTGGTCTTGGCATTAGGTACAAGCCCAGGCAGTTAAGTCTTCATGAGGGGAAGCTGGAGAAGTTCTATAAAGGGAGCAAGTCTAACCTTTAGCTGTGTCAGAGCTAAAAGACACCAAGCAGCAACCCTCACATGGAGATAATAACAAGGAGAATGAGATACCTTCTCCATGTGGCTTCCTTCTGGGAATGGCTTCCCTCTGACGTGCTGTGGATGTGGCAAGATGCAGAAAACTCAGGCTCTAGCTAGGATCTGGCTCCTTCCTGTGCAGCCTTTTCCTGGTCTTATTAAACCGGGTGAGCAGAGGGCACAGGCCACTTTGTGGGTCTGCCCAGACTCCACCGTGGCCTTCCGAGGGGCAAGTACAGAAGGTGTGGGACAGAAGTTCATCAGAGGAGCTCTCTATATACCCCCGAGAAAGTGTCCTGAACCTGACAACTCACACTGGGACACCTTCTCACCAGGGCTGTGTCTGAGCTGCACAGTTCTCCAGGGACCAGTTCACAAACATGCGCCTGTCTGGGAAGGGCTTGGGCCTTGCAGTGCCAGAGAAAACAGCCCCTGAGATAAGGCCAGGCAGCAAGCACACTGAATTCCAGGAAACGCAGATAAGCCCCAGGAATGGCAGAGCAATTTCATGTCAATCCACTGTATCTAACTGTCCAGAACTTTATCTGTTCCCTGGACATGTGGGAGAAACTGGGGCTTGGAAACTAGAAGACCTGAATCCCTACATTTGGTTCTGTGTCCTATAGAGAGAGAATGGCCCTCCAAGGAGGAGTCAGGTCTTTATCTTCCCTGGTTCCTTTCTTCCACCCATGGGACCTCTGTGTGGCCAGGAAAGAATGATTTTCTCTACGCAGGCAAGTTCCTCATTTCTCAAGCTCACAGCCACAGAGATGGACAAAATAAAAAAAACCCTTCAAGCCCAAGGCAAAAAGGATATTTCAGAAGCAATTGGAATGACTGAAAACAAAGATGCTCCTTCTCAGGTCCCAAGAGTTACTATTGTTGATGGAAATCATATAGTGGGCACCTAAGCTCACAGCAGCCTGTGATCCAAGACTGGGAATCAGGGACTCTTTACAGAGCTCAATTCCTCTGCCTTAGTAAAATAAAATTTTCTGGAATCTTTGCTCCCATTTCCTGAGTGGGGAACAGGAAATGTTTCTCTCCGCCCCCACAACGTCTATGCTTTATCTTTTATACTAAAATAAATTCTTGCTAAAAATTAAAAATAAATTTCTAACTGAAACTAAAAGTAAAAAAGAGAAAATGAGAGACAATGAGTATTCTAATTTGGACAAAGTCCTTCACTGGTCCCTGCCTTCCATTTCCAATTAAAAATACAGATGCTACAGGCACATAATTCCCACTGCAATGGTCTGCCAGACACCCCATGTCCTTTCTCTGCGCGGGACCTATGGTCAGGCAGCACAAGAGAATGGTCTTAGGTTCTGAGGGAAGTACACGTGTGACTCCAGCCACCTCATCTCTTACACTTGAATGTGGGTTCTAGGGACAGGGTCAGGGCTAGAAGAGACTTTTCTGACCTTCACTGGACTCTTCCTCCTCCTCCTCCTCATATTCTTCCTCCTCCTCTTCTTCATATTCCTCTTCCTCCTCTTCTTCCTCCTCAGGCTCAAAGCTCTTGGAGGCCTCTAGCTCCTCTTCACTTCTTCCTTTCAGGAGAGCATGGATTCTCACTGCCTCCTTCCAGGGAACGCCGCCCAGGTCAGAGGTAGGCAGCTGGTCTTCCTCCTCTTCTTCCTCATCCATTTCTGACTCAGAACTGCTGTGAGGAAGCAACCACACAACTGAGTTGCGGGGACAACACTGAAAAGGGAAGGATGGGAGCCACAGTCACAGGCAGTGTATCCCAGTAAAGCACCTGCTGGGAAGAGCACCTCCCGGAAGGGAAGAGGACAACAGTAAAGGATGAGAAGGAATGGAAATGGAAAGAGGGTGATGATGGGGGCAGGATGACATGCACGTGAAAGTGAACTCCTACGCTGACCCACACAAGTGAGCAGCCCAGCCTGTGGGAGTGGTGGCCAGCAGACACCACAACCACTGAGTGATGGTTCACAGAGGGCCTTGAGAGCACAGCAGAGGTGGTAGACTCTACTATAAACTCATGACCCTGCGCACTGAGGATTCATAGAAAGTTCTCTTTCCCCTGACCCAGTGTTTGGTTGGAGGAACTCAATTCTATTTTACAGAAGTCAGTTAGAAGCCTCTCATGAGAACCATGAATGTGTGGGGGCAGAGAAGGAGCTCCAGAAGGCTGAACTGAAAGAACAATCAGCGGCATGTATGGAGAGGGGGCTAGAGGAGGAGGCAGCAGGTCCAATTTTCTGGTGCTCCTTGAGACTCCCACCCTCCCCCGCCTCCCCATACACAATGTGCACAGCATAGGTGAAGCATAGCAAAGGCTCTGCCCAATACATAGGTATAGACAAGACCACAGGAAAGGTCACAATCTTTGAAGTAACGACGCCTGACAATGAGTTACATTCTTTACACTGGTTCTCTTCACAGCAAAAGGCCAGCTCAGCTTGGAACAGAAGCAGTGGTAAATTTGAGAACTTATGCAAGCCAAAAATCCAACTTCTACTCTCTAGGACACCCCTTCCCAGTCCTGCAGTGTGACAAGCAGGTCATGAATAAAACTTCATTCACTACAGTGCTATAGCTCTGATGGAGTAATTTCCAAGACTTCTTGCACGGTATGATTATTCTAGAAGCATCTTTTTTGGGAGAGACTTTGTATCAGTGAGAAGTGTGTACTTGAGCTGGCTGGAGGAAATTTGACTTTCTGAATAAAGTACTGGACCAAATTCTGGGCCATAGAGCCCCAAGCCCCAGAGGCATCAGGCCTCCTGACTTCTTGTGAAGGTGGGGTCCTTTCCATCCAGGTCAGGCTCCTCACAGCCGATTTGTGTGTGTGAGCATCCTGGGACAATGACACTGATACTCACTACTAGAGCTACTGGTTCTGTGTAGGGAAGAATTTAATCTTCCCAAAGAGACATCTGCCCTTGTTCTCACTCAAGAAAGGAAAACACTAGCCCCTTGGAATTCCTAGCCTGAGGGCACCGACTTTGTCTGCTTGGGGCTGTGGGTGGACAGAATAGTAAGTGGATCTAGGGTTGAGGGCTACCTGTTCCCTATAGTCTTACTATGGGGGGTGACTATACCAGAATGACCAATGATGTGATTTAGGCTTTGGGTCACATGGTATTGGCTGATCTGGAGATGAGATCAACCACGTGACTATCAATCAACTGGTCACTGCCTATGGAATGGAGTCCCAACAAAAACTCTCAAACTCCCAAGCCTGGGCGAGTGATAACTGGTGTGTATTGTTGTACATCAATACCAAGAAAGCAACGCTGTCTTGATTCCATGGGGACAAGACAATGGAGGCTCTGATTCTGGTAGTTTCCAGGACTCTACCATATGCACATCTTTCCTTGGCTGATTTGCTGATTTTTTAAGTCTGCCTCCTTCCCCTGTAGTGAACCACAGCCATGAGTGTAAAAGCTTTCAGGGAGTCCTGGGAATTCTTCTAGCAAACTGCTGAGTCTGAGAGTGGTTCCGGGAAACTCCTGAATTTGCAATTGGTGTCACAAGTGAAGGCAGTCTGTTCTTTGGGCCACATATGCTCTCCTCTGTTGGCTAACTCCTCACAGTGCCACACTGGTTCTGCTATTACTGGTTGTGTGATCCTTGGGTGCTGATTATGCTCAGCCGTGCTTCCTCATCAGTCAGGAAGTCATGTGATACCTGACTTGTGGGTATGCTGTGAAGGTTAGGGATCAGACTTTCGTTATACCTGTGTTGTGCTCTGGACTCAAGGTATTAGTCTTGTTTACTCACCTACACATTCATTCATTCATTAAAACACTTTTTTTTCAAGATAGGATCTCACTATATAGCCCAGGCTGGCCTGTAGCTCTCAATCCTCCTGCTTCAACTTCCCAAATGCTGGGATTATAGATGTGCACAATGAGCATTCTGAGCACCCACTACAGCTAAGCTCCTTTCTGCAAGCATCTCATCTTACTTACTCAGTCACCCAACAAAAATGTGCTGGGTGTCTTTTACTTATAGTGCACTCACCAACACTGTAGGAAAGGCAAAGGTAACCTAGAAAAGATCCTTATTCTCAGAGAAAGACAAGGTGCAAACACACTGCAAGTTAAGTAGAGTGCAGGTAGGAGAAAAGAGGGATTATGGCTTCCAGTGCATAAACAAGAATTTAGACCACTGAAAGCTTGGTATCTGGGTTTTGTCATTTTTCAGTATTGTTTTTTCTGGTATTTTTTTGATTCGCCTGGATGTTTTCATTAGTTTGCTTTCTTAATAATTAATATATTGGTACATGTCATTTAACATTCTTCAAACATGAAATAAGGACAAGGAAGCTTCTGCGTTCATCTTAAATCTTTTCCTTCAAGGCCAAGTGCAACAAGGCTGCCCCAGCAGTCAGGGTGCTGGAAGGAAATGCAGTACAGTCTCCTAGGAGAGGGGGCCTCAGTGCAGTGTAACCTCGCTTGTGCCACATCACGACGGCTGCACTGTGCATAATGTGGGCAATGAATATGTCTCCTGTGATGAGGACAATGAGGTCCCACTGATGACTATTAGTGCCACACCAGCTAGTTTTATGGCAGTTCAAGGACTGTGAGAGCATGAAAATGATTAAGGAAAGGTCAACCCTTGCCTCTCTGTAAGATACAAACTCAGCCTTCTGGGCTGGGATGTAGCTCGGTGGTACAGCGCTTGCCTAGCATGCGTGAGGCCCTGGGTTCGATCCCAGCACCAAAAAAGAAAAGACAAAAAAAAAAAAAAAACCTCTCCCCAAACTCAGCCTTCTTCCCAGAGACTTTGCTACTTGTTCCTGGTGACCTGAGACAGGCAAAGCAGCCTCCCTCTCTAGAGGGAGGATTATTCCTTTTAGAATTTCATCCTAGTGCTCCTCAGTTTTGTTTCCTGTGCTGCTGTCAGAACCTCAGTAAGAAACCTGAGGGAAGATGTAGGAAAGGGGCTTCGAAATGGGTGGCTGGATATAAATTGTAGGAGAGGATTTCTTCTAACTGTGAAAGGGTCAGTGCCTCCAGTGGAGGGTTTGCCAAGGTTCTCGGGGTATCATCTCTGACATCTCTGATACCAGGGGACACCTGCCCTGGCTTTCACAGCGTGTGGTTTCTTGTGCATTTGGCTTGTCTTGGCTGTGCTAGACCTTGTGATAAGTAGTCTAGGGGGAGGTAGACCCAATCCAACAAACAGGACATTATATTGCTATAAGCAATAACAAATATTCTGGCCCCATCTCTCCTAGGAGGCTGTATCCTGAGAGGACACTCTCTTTCCAGCAAAGACAAGCTGATTGTCTTATTGTGTCTTTTCTGCTATAAGATCCTCCCCACTTAAAAACATTTCGAAGCTGTAGTCTGGGGGGGTCCACTTCCACCACAGATTCTTCCTTTCTCTGTACCCTTCTTCTAGCCTTAACAGGCTCAGCACACAGGCTCAGGTGCTGGAGGCAGTCAGGGGATCTAAAATGAGCCTCGAGACCCTGGATTTATACAAATCTTGTTTATGTGAAGGAACTGCAAAACCCCGAAGATAGCCCCAAAGTCCTGGGAAGTCGAAAGCCTGGAATGGAACCATTGGCACCACCTGCCCTTCACATGTATCTCCTTCTAAAAGCAAGTGTGTGTGTGTGTGTGTGTGTGCGTGTGCGTGTGTGTGTGTGTGGTTTTTTTTTTCAAGCTACTGAGCTAAGTCAGGAGGAAAAGGTCCAAGTGGTAATAGTGAAGGTCAGTGGACCCTTGAGGGTGTGTCATGCAGTACTGGCACTCCCTTTGTTAATGTTCTTTTTGTCTTTTTTGTTTTTGGTTAATTTTCATTTTCTTCAAGGCACTTTCTTTGGACTCACTCTCTCAGCCACACCACACTAGGGCATAGCTACTATTGTAAACCGCACATTCCCAGCTCAGAGAACTGAAATCCAAAACTTTTTGAGCACTGATATGAAGTTTTGGTTTTTGGAGGATTTTGGATTTTTGAATTAGGAATGCCCAACTGGCAAAGTCTATGCAAATATTCCAAACTCTAAAAAGCTCTGAAATCTGAAAAACTTCTGTTCTCAGATAAAGGGATATTCAACCTGTGTTTTCCCACTTTTACAAATGAGGAATTACAACCTCAGGAGGTCAGATCACTGGTGTGGTGAGGAGTCAGGTTGCCATGGATACCGGCAGCTGTAAGGGCAACAAGTCTGGCAAATGGTTTGTGATACAGCTCTTGGTGGTCGGACTCTGCCCTGAGAAGGTGGGACAGGATCTGAGGCAGGCCCCACTGTGCATAAAGGTGGCTCTCCCCACTTGAGCTTTCCCTCTTAAGCCTCTTAAGTCTTTATTTATTTATTTTTTTTTTGGTGGTACTGTGGTTTGAACTCAGGGCCTCAGCTTGCTAGGCAGGTGCTCTACCACTTGAGCCACTCAGCCAGCCCTTTTTAAAAAAAAAAAAAAAAAACCAAAAAACTTTTTTTTTTCTTTTTAAACTGGGGTTTGAACTCAGTATCTACACCTTGAGCCACTCCACCAGCCCTTTTCTGTGATGGGTTTTTCGAGATAGGGGCTCACAAACTATTTGCCCGGGCTGGCTTCAAACCATGTCCTCCTGATCTCTGTCTCCTAAGTAGCTAGGATTATAGGTGTGAGCTACCAGTGCCCAGTAAGTTAAGCCTTTTCTAACCAGAGACTCTGCAATCTGCTGTCTGCTTGGTCACAGCCCTAGGTCCCACCCACCCTGACAACCAGTGAACACTCCACTGCCAAGCAAGGAGGCTAAAGAAGATGCCTATTGTAGAAAATGCGAGGCAGGCGAGGGACAGGCAGGAAATCTCATTTATTCATGGTCTGCCTTAAGGGAGTAGTTTTTCCTTGTGGTTATTCTGATGGTACCACTGATTTTTGGGGATCCTCTGAAACCTCAGCGGCCCCCTGTGCAAAAGCCACATGTCTGCTCCAAAACTCATGGACTGTTCTTTAGAGCCAATGGTCTATAAACACTAAAGATCTCAGTAGCTGGGCCCTGCCTTCCTGCCTGAGGCACATTCTTCTGACAGGCAAAGAGGAGAAAGCAACACTAAAACCATAGAACTGGTTTTCTCTGGCCTTTGGTCACCTGATCTTGCCAGAGAAAACAGGAAGTGCTACCTCCAGGCTCTTCTCCTAAAAGGAGGGTCAGGTAGCTACTGAGGCCTGGCTCAAATTTGTGACAAGGTTTAGGATTTACAGGCGCTTGTGTAAACTAAACCACGAATCTGATTAGAGAAATATTCTAGGCTGTCTGTTAGACAGGCCCCCCTGCCTCCATCCCACTTCCCAGGGAAGGGCCTAGGAACTGCTTTTTCACTAAGTGTCCTGATGGTGTTTATCATCAGGGAGATTTGGAAACCTCAGAGCGTCAATTCACAAAGTGTGTCCTTCTGATGATAGCACCACCTGGGAACTGCTGGTAAATGAAAATGCTCAGACTTTATCACAGAGTGGTTCAATCAGCATCTTGGCCCAGTCACCTGTATTACAGCAAGCCCTCTGTGTGGGTCTGATGCATAGAGTCTGTCCATGGACAAGATGAGTTTGAGCCAAAACAGATTCTGGCACTTAACCCACCTGTTGAAGGAAACTTAACACCAGAATCCCTGGACAGGCCCCAGCTAAAAAGGGGTGCCAGCACTGTGCATGGACCTCCATGACAGTAACTGCTGATGCTGGCCTAGTGACCACTTTGTGCCAGGCATTGCTTTATTTGACTTAATCCTCATAATAAACCTATGAAATGCAGGGTTCTCTGTAGATGAGAAAACTGAGGCAGAGAGGTTAAGTAACTTACTTACAGCCAGTGGGTGATAGAGATGGGCTTCAAGGCCAGGTCTGTTTGACTCCAAATGCAAAATTCTTCACCGTCATGATTCACTGCCCCCCACCCCCAACCCCATCCCAGCAGACTCCTGAGCTGAATTCTCTGCACTATGAAGAGTGAGTTCCTGTGCTGGACTGGGCAACCCCTTAAAACCATGTCATGTCTCTTCTTTAGGGCTAACATCTTATTGACAGGGCTGAGGACTGAAAATGTACCTGACTCTGTGCTTGTGCTGTAAGGAGATGGAAATAATGCCTGGCTCATTTCTTACGTCTTAATATTTTCCTGAGGAAGAAGGGTTAAACCTATAGCTCCTTCCTCTGGGTCTCTCACTTTTATTATTATTTTTTGCAATACTGGGGTTTGAACTTTGTGTGTATGTGCTTGCTATGCACACACTTTATCACTCAAGCCACACCTCCAGACCTTTTTGCCAGGGCCTGGCCTTGGACTGCAATCTACCTACTTATGCCTTCTGCATAATCAGGATCACAGGTGCCACCACACCCAGCTGAGATGGGATCGCATGAATTTTTTGCCCAGGTTAGCTTGGAATCATGAGGCTCCCAATCTCCATCTTCCAAGTAGCTGGGATTACGGGGGTCTACTAAAACGACTGATCCTGGGCTCCTCACTTTTGAAAAACTGCTTTTCATTCTGCAAAGCATTTTTGCTATGATTATTTTTTTTTGCCTTTTTCTAAAAGGTATCCTTTTAATTTTTTGGGAGGGGGGGTACTGGGGATGCAACTCAGGGCTTTGTGCATACTAGGCAAAAGCTCTACCACTAAGCCACATTCCCCAGCCCTTGCATCATTTGTTGCACTGCATAAATGTAGACTGATTTCATATTTGATCCATACTTACCCCAAGGTCAAGCCACCTGCTCTGCTCAAGGGTTTATATAGGCTTGAGCATATGAGATATCCTTCTCCCTCTGCAGGACTAGTCTGAGAGCATGCAGCTCTCCCTCCTCTAGGCAAAGAAGAGTGGGTTATGTCCCGATGGGCAATCTGAACATGATGCCTTTATGTGACGATGACATGCAATTGGTGATGGCTCCAGAACTGCAGGTACCAAGGGGGGGGAGCTGGCACTGGACTGGATGGAAGAGTTGTCTATAGAGCTAGCCTAAGGAGTACTTCATCCAGAGTGTGTCTGCCCAAGGACAGGGAAGTAGAATGCAGATGAAAGCAGTTGTATACAGCAAACACTCTAAGAAACTCTTGGGCCTCAAAAACAACAACAAAAAAAGTGCTTTCTTTATCCCCACACATGGCTACATAAAAATCTGCAGTGTGTGAGTAAGATGCTTTCAAATGTCAGCCAAAGGCCTCTGCGTGTCTGGGGCCAAAGCCAGTGCTCTGACCTGGGAGCCCTTCAGGAAGGTCTCAATCATCCTGATTTTGCTCTCTCTCTCTCTCTTTTTTTTTTTTAAATATTCTGCTCTCTTTGGGCACTAACCCTTCTCTACTCACATGAAAAGCCCGGGGACACAGCATAGCAGATGCAGGGTCTCCCACGGCATTGGAGTGTGCATGGCCCCCCAAAGTATTACTCAGTTAAACAGAATTAAGCCCTACAATTGCTGAACATAATCCCATGTGTTTGTGGCCTCTGGCACACAAGGTTTCTTCCCCACTCTTTATCCACAGGAGACACAAAGAGAACCCTGGAAAGGTGAGGTGGTGTCTCCAAGGTTACACATGAGTTGGTGGCTGAGTTGCCCTCTCATACATCCCTGGTGCTCCTTCCACAAAACCTTCTGCTCCTCGGTGGACTGCTGCTTTAGGTTTGCTTTTCTCCCTGTGTGGAAGTCTCTTTTTTTCCTATGGATTTGTAAACAACAACTTGAGGCTTATATTTTCTGTTACCTATTTAGAGATTAACAAATGTTATGGATGTGGGAGTGCTCAGTAAGTCTGGCCCTGTCCCACCTAGTGAAGACTGAGTGCACTGCATGTAGATTCACAGAGCAATGCATTAATGATGACAGTGTCTGCTGACAGCGACTTTGACTGGGGCGGGGAGGGATGGAACAGGGCAGCAGGAAAAACAGGAAGTATCCTGGACTTGGATCCAGGAAACCTGAGTTGGAATATCAGCTCTAGTCCTAGCAATCATCATTTTCCTCCCCTGTGAAGTGACAAAACATATGTCTACTTCGTAGGACTCTTGTGAGGACAGCTGAAGTACATGGCACCATTCAGAGTAACCTGTGAGCACTCACAGGTGCCAAGAACTGTTTTAAATGCTGTATTCCTATCTGCCCTTTATCCCTCACACCAACTATGCGAGGAAGGTGCCAGTATTAGCCTCATTTCACAGATGAGGAAACTGAGGCAAAGCAGTTACCGAACTTGCCTAAGGTTCCACAGGTGGAAAGTAGAAGAGGCAAGATTCTCACCCAGGCAGTTTGGCTTGGATTTCATGTTCAACAAGCTCCCAGGCTGCCCCCCTCCAAGGTGGTAGCTTGGAGGCTCTGGTGGCGCCACTGCCCTGGGAACCCAGTGGCTGGGCAAACCAGGGGCACAGGCTGACCTGCTGGCCACGTCTTCTTCAGTGCCCTTGTCCAGCACGCTGCTAAGGTTGTGCTCGGCCTGTGTCTCCTCGGGTACCTCCTCCAGTTCCTCTGCCCGTTTCACAGACCGGTGGTAGTTCTCCAGCTCAATTCTCTCGGGAGTGCCTCTCAGCCTTTTGGCAATGCTGGGCTCCTCCACACCATTCATGCTGGAACCTGCGGGACAAACAAAGAGATAAAGTTCTGAGGATACAGGATGGAAACTGAACTTCAGTCACATTTTTGGAGTAGGTATAGAAAGGAAGGAGGAAATGTCTAGGCATCCTGAGGTGAGGCACCACTCCTCTTTTCTATGAAAAGACAGTCAGAACATGGGGCCATTGAAGGTAAAAAAAAAGAAAAAAAAAAAAAGATGGAGGCTGGGAAAGGATGCTGGAAAGAACTTTCCTAAGTAGGAAAAACAAAAGGCATGTGTTCATATCTGCTCCCTGTATCACCCCTGAACCATGCTCAGGCTGAGAACAGACACCACCTAACCAGCAACAGAGATGGGGTGGAGTTGAAGGGAACATGGGTGAGACCTGCAGGTAGCTCTTCTCACTGCCAGGAGCAAAATGGCTCTACGGCTGCCCTGGTGGAGAGAGCAAGTTCTTTTAACAGCCTCATTCTGTTGGCCTGAGAGCCAGGCAAGTTCCCTGCACAGTGTCTGGTTGAGTCTCCTGAGGTGTCAGCTCTCCTGGTTGGAGAGCCCTCATACTGGACCTGCCTGTGTCCTATGGTCAGATCCATGATAAACAGTTTTTGTAGAACTAGCACACCACAGGGGTGATGCTGTGCTCTCACTGTATGGCTGTTCATGAGAGGACTGAGCCAGGCTTGATGGCTTGATGCAGGTGGTGCCCATCCTTGCCCTGGCATAAAGATAAGATTTTCCCTCTATAAATAATCACTCTTGTGTAGTGTAACACTCAGAAACCTTCCAATGTCCTGCCCCCAGCATTCTTCTGTCTAGCAGTTTAGCATCTGTTGATGATCTTTGCCTGTTAGTTGGCATACAGAGGTCCTCAAAAAGCAATATTTAGAAATCTGTCATTCCTGCTACACTATCAATTTTTTTTGTATATTTTTCAGTTCTATTATGGACTCATGGATTTTTAAAAACTTAAATATTAGATCTGAAACTTCTATGTTTCTTTAGTCTCTCTTAATCTAGAACAGGCTTCCTGTCTCCTTTCTTATCATCATTATTCCTCTCCAGTATCTCTTGTGGTCCCAGTTTTGGCTGGAGCTCCCCAACCACTTATTCTGCGGTGTCCACTGCAACATGATGTGATACACAGATACAGACAAGACAGACAAATGCAGGCTAGACCCCAACTACACCAATGACTGGCAGAAGGATCTGAGAAAAACTACACAATTACTTAGCTCACATCCTGGTCTACATATGAGGACAATGGCCACCTCCCAAAATTAGAATGAATGTTGAATGAAATTATAAACATATATATACATGGGGGTTGCCAACTCTGCGCCCCTGCCCCCAGTTATCTTCCTCTGGTATTTAGGCCTAGCATACAGGTGGTATGCTAGATGAGCTAAGCAATACATTGATGTCCAGTAACATTTCTGCCACCAACCTATACCTATTCCTGCATAGGCATGTGGTATCGGCTTGCTTTGGACTGCAAACATAGTCCTCTGACAAAGAGAGGTGGGAGGAGGCTGTAACACTAAGACATATCACATAAGCTTGCATTTATGTCTCACTAGATCTTCAAAAAGGGGTAGAAGAAGTGGCAGAGAAGGGGCAGGAGTGCAGGTGCAAGCGGGTCTTGAATGGCCTTGTGTTCTGGCCAGGGCAGGTCCCTGGTTTCTGTGACACTCTAAGCACTCACAGTGCTTATGTTTTGGGTTTTGGCATGCAGTGTCAATACCAACCCAGTTTTGGGTAGCAGGTGGTCTGACTAAAGAAAAGGAGTGGGAATATCTACTAACTTTTGTGTCCTGACAAGTTGTACAGAAAATGCTCTGAAGACCTGGCACTTCAGTTGTGTACAGGACTTTGAGCCTCTTTGCAATAGCAGGAGAAAGAGCTTTTCTAAGAATTTAGATAGACACAAGATTAAATCTTAGTGCATCTGCCTGAATTACTGGTATCTTCTATCAACAGCATCTTTCAAGTTTACTAGAGAATCTTTACTGAGAAGCAAGATCCAGTGACATGTTTATCTACAAGTCTAGGTGTGTGTGATAATGGGGTCTGAACACACCCTTGGGCTCATCTGTGCTCTAGGTCTGTGCCTGCTTGTCCTTGTAGCATCACCTTTGGTAGAATCATTTTAAACACTCCTGCTCCATTCTTCAATACTGAGCTCAGGGCTTTGAAAGTGTAAGCGAAGATGCTGGATGAGGGCATCTGGAAGATGAGAAGAATATGGACTCTAGTAGTTAATGTCAAGAACAAGGCAGGTGGATTATGCGGCAACAATCTCCAAAGCTGCCCACCAGGCCCTGGAAGGGCACAGCTTACTCTAAGTTGGTTCCTCATGTCCACATTGGTCCTTTCTTTTGTCATCAACAGTCTCTATGTAACAAAGATGAGAAAGCAGAGGGTTCCTTGACACAACACGGATTCTTTCCTTCCAATTGTATACTTCTGACAACTGCTCTTACACAGGAACAGATGAAGAGAAAACTAGAAGAACTACCACTTCATGGAAAACAAACAACAAACTCATCAATTCAGATCTAAGCAAATTGAAGGCAGAATGAGCAAGCACTCCTGTAGTACCCTAGGGCAGGAGAGTCTGGTGTTAGTGGGTGATGTACACATTTTGCCAGGAATCCTGCTAAAACCTTGGAAAACAAAGCAGATGACAACACTTTCCTCTTTCAGACAGTCTCATAGGCTGCATTTCAGCATAAGGTATCAAATACTGTGACAGAAGCATGCATATGGTGCATGAGTGTACCTAACAGTGCAATGTAGCTCCCCAGAGTATTCAAGGAAGGTATCCTAGAGGAACACGGAGTTAGCTAGCTTAAAAAATATTCTGTGAGGCAGGTGTTACCATTTTGCAAATGAGGTAACTGAATTTCAGAGATAGGAAGTAAGATGCCTGAGGCCACACAGCTTGTGAGCAGTGGAACTAAGAGTTGACTCTAAGGAGGAAAGAATAATTCAAGAGACTATCATGCCATCCCCAGACTTTTGACACAAAGAGAAGAAAAGGAAGGTGCATTTCCATAAAGAGTCATCATCTTTTTTCCTATTTGGGAGGTTTCTTCAAAATCTCCCCATTATAATTTTTGACATGAAGGATGCAGAACTTTGCAAGAGTGTCTTAGAACAGAGAATCTGGCGTCCAGAATGATGGACATTCTGCCCTCCTGCCAGTGTTGTTTCTCTGGAGGTTCTACAAGCTCTGTAGACTAATGGATCATCAAGCATCAAAACTTGGCAGTCTAACCTCTGAGAAGGGGAAATGTTGATTTAATTCTGGACTTGGCTAGAAACAAGAAAAAACAAATCAGAATCACTCAGAACTATTCAGACCATTCATGCACCAGGTCTCAAGAGAAAGGATGCCCTGGGCCATGCAAACATTAAAAAGTATCTTGTTGGAGACTTCGTAAAAATTAAGGGGGAAGGTCAGGCGAGGTGGTACATGCCAGCAATCCCAGCACTTAGGAGGCTAAGCAGAGAGACTATGAATTTGAGACCAGCCTGGGCTGAGTGTGCCTGTCTCAAAAACACACAAACAGAAAAATTAAAGTGGAGGGAGTAGAGTCACGGCTGTCCTCCAGCCCTATATCCTGAGCTCACCCAAGCTTTCAGCCACAAGGAAATGCCTGGATAGGGTATCTCCTGAGAGCTGGGTCCACATAGATGTTGTTTTTCCAAAGGGAAGGTTGCACTAAGAGGGTACTTGGCAAGTACTCAAAACTCACCAACTGCCAAAATATGCTTCACGTTCCCAGCCCATAACCTCAAAGTGCCAAAGGAAATGCAGAAACAAATAAATCAACAAGATCAGCATCCTTGATTCTTTGTCCTGAGCAAGAAGCTATCTGTTATATTAGCCAAATGGTGAAAGTATGAGAGGCCTGGGCAGTGGCCATAACACTGCTACAAGCACAGAACACCCTTCCTGGAAGAGCCTGGAGAAAGAAATTGCAGGAGACCAGGTATAAAAATCACCAGCAGTTGCTGGGTGTGATGGCACATGCCTCTAGTACCAGGTACTAGAGGCTGAGGCAGGAGGTTTGATTGGATATAGGTGTTTGAGGGTAGCTCGGACAACATAGTGAAACCCTGACTCAAAAAAACCCAAAAATCACTGGCAGGAGTTGGTTTGGAAAGTTAAAGCATAACCAGGCCAGGTCAGGCTACCTGGCTAAGACCTACTTGGCCCTGGCACATCACATGCTCAGTTCAACGGCAACTTCACGGGGACTTTCCAGCTAGCTAAAAGTGAGATGAAAGATTTGTAATACTCTCCAAGGCCAATTCATCACTAAGTCAGGGCAGTCAGATCTCAGGTCACGGGGAGGCCAATTACTGCCTCACACATACCAAAAGGAAACAGCTCCAGGATCTGGGCCACATCCTAAATAGGAAAAAGGCTCTGGATCTGTCCTGAAGCTCTGCTGTGGAAGTCACTGCCTGCATGAGCTTCATATATCATCCCGTAAGAAATATTTTCCTAACAGGACGACCTGCTCTCAGCTGATGTGCACCAGCTGCCAGAGCCTTTATTTGTATTTGTCTGATTCCTGGAGAGAAGTGAGAGATGAAGATGAGACTTCAGCATGCTGTGTGAATCTGACAAAGACTTAGGAAAAGGAGCAGTGAACTGGATCTTCACCCATAAGTAGGAGGCTGCTGGGATCCATTCACTTGACCACTGACTTCACCAGTCTTCACAGTGCCTTCTATCCTCAGTACCCAGTGACAAAGCAAACCAGATTTCTGTGTTCTGATGGAATATGGGGGTCACCTACCTGTTAAGAGTGACCAAAGTGGATTCAACTAGGGCCATGATTAATAACAAATGGCTCTGATTTGAAATAATTGGTCCTCCCGACCCCCACCCTGTGGTTTGAACTAAGGACTTCACACTTGCTAGACAGGGACCCTACCACTTGAGTCATGTCCAGCACTTTTGACTTTCATTATTTTTCAAACAGAGCCTCGCCTTTATTCCCCAGGCTGACCTGGACTGTGATCCTCCTATTTACATTTCTCATGTAGCTGGGATGACTGGAGTGTACCACCACGCCCAGCTTTTACTGACTGAGTTGGGAGATCTCACTAATTTTTCCCGGAACTGGCCTAGAACTGCCATTCTCTCCATTTCTACTACTTCCTGAGTAACTAGGACTACAGGCATGAGCCACCATGCCTGGCTTGAAATGATTAATTCATTTAAGGGAAGCATAGTCATTTTGCAAAATAGATTCTTGTATTTCCTCCTTTCCTCCCTTCTTCCTTCTCTCTTTTCTTTTTTTGATGCTGGGGATTGAATCCAGGACCTCATGAATGCTAAATACTTGCTCTACCACTGAGCTGAACCCTGCCCCTTCTGTTCTTTTTGTCAAGCTACTGGATATTTTGGCTGTGACTTTTCTTTTAGAAGATATTAGCTAGTTATTTTGGATTCCTTCCCCACATGTCCATACTGAGTCTGAACTACAATATCTCTGGGGATATGTTAAGAAAGATGAAAACTGCTGAAGAAAGAATTACTGGGCTGGTAGCATAAATCCAATTCCCACATTCACAGTGAAATTTGTCCAAATGATTTTTATACTACCTGATTCAGTGTCCTCAGAAACAGTCACAAAATTGCACTGAGACACTGGAGTGCCTCTCCTCACCCAGAGCTCCAGTCACTGCCAGGCTGCAAGGGGGAATCTCTGCTGCAATTTGGCTTTCTTCCTGCTCGAATAGGAAAGGATACCATCTCTACACTCTCCCATGCTTTCTCATCCACCAGGATATATAGATGAAACTATATGAAGTATGGCTATTCTACAAGAGTCATTTTCCTACTAGGATGAACCTGTCTCCTGGACTGTTTCCCTTTGGAATGTATATACCCGTAGTTGGAGCTACTCAGGAGGCTGAGGCAGAAGGAGTGCCTGAGCTGGGCTGGCCACAATACAGTGAAGAATTAACTTGGAAATCAGACTGGGCATAGTGGAGCAATCTTAGCACTAAGGAGGCTGAGGCAGGAGGATCAAGAGTTCCAGGGCAGCCTAGGCCAGTGAGACCATGTCTCCAAAATCAACAGAAACACAACTTGGAAATCAATTCACTCCCCTATACTGCTTTGGGTTAAAGTTCCCATAGAAGTTCTTGCTTAGTTGTCTGAAAAGTGGGCAGGGCAAACAGCATTTAAAGGGGGACTATTTTGACATATAAACCTAGGATAATAGCATGCCTCAGGGTCTATTGCCACTAGGTCAGACAGTACCACTTGGTATCTGAGAGGAAGGGCCTATTTTCAGCAAGAGGAGGTCACGCTCATCTTAGAAACAACCCAAGGAGGAAAGATTTCCTACGGCAGGCTAAGAGGTCCTGCAGCTTGAAGAAGGCCTTTCCTTGTTAATTACAGGTAGGGTACCTGGTACCACCAATTTGGGGTTTTCTCTTCATCTGCACCTGGGCTCATTTGCCTTAGCAGACTCTGCTTGACTGGGGCTCACATTCTTCTACCTTTTATACCTATTTTCTCATTCTAAGAGGGCACTAAGCATTTCACGAGCATTGAAGCTGTATGTGGAATGGAAGTTTCTAAGCTACTAGCCTGGCAAGGTGACTTCTGTCCCTGCAACATATCTTCCCTCTGACAGTCTTTGTGGCTTCCTAAGGGCAGAAGTCTATATTTACAGAGTAATTTCTCCAAGATTATATGACATAAAGCATTTCTAATGAGGCAGGTGATCAAGGAATAAGCAGCAACATTTATTAAACAACTACCCCTGTCAGGCACCAAGACAGGCCACTGAATTGTCACATTCTTATAATCCCTATTATTACAATTACAGGTTGAGTGTCCCTTATGTGAAATGTTAGGACTTGAAGTGTTTTGGATTTAGGATACTTTTGGATTTTGAAATATTTGCATATGCATAATGAGTTACCTTGGAGATGGGAGGAAAGGCTGAGTAGAAAATTTATTTATGCTTCATGTACATAGCTTAGAGGCAATTTTATGCAGCATTTTTAATAACTTTGTTCATAGTATAAAATTTCAGTGTGTGGAATTTCCCATTTGTGGTGTCGTGCTGGTGCTCAAAAAGTTTTGGATTTTACATTTTGGAGTTTGAACTTTTGGACTAGGGATGCCCAACCTGCATGACATTGACAATTCTGAATCTCAATGAGGATCAAATGCAACAGAGCCAAGTACGCTAACTAAGTCACAACTTCAAAGCTAGCATTCCTTCCATTCACCTGTGCAGGATGGGATGCTGGGTAAAGACACAGGGCCTCATGTATGTAGGCAAGTGCTCTTCCACTGAGCTCTAGCTCTAGCCCAGGATAGAAGTTTTAGTTGCCATGAAACAGTCTTCAATTGGGATAACTGTGTTTTGTTTGTTTTTAGAGACAGGATTTCATTCTATAGCCCAGGCTAGCCTCAAACTCTGGATCATCTTGCCTCAGCCTCCCAAGTAGCTGGGATTACAAGCATGTACCACCATGTCTAGTGAAGTAACTATATTTTTATGTGGGGACACTGAGAAAAGCAGGTCTTGTGGGTTCAAGGGGTAACTCAATTGCTTTGGAGATATTTAATTACCAGAAGATTGGGAAATTGAGAGGTCAAGGAGGAGAAAACCCAATAGGGAGTAACTCAGTTACTGTACCAGGAAAAAAACATCCAGATGGGAATGGGATACTGCAAGCTGGAATGTTGCTTCTATAGAATACTGAAGGGGCTCTCTCAATAATCTGCATGATATCATGCTTTCAATTTTAAGGTTTTTAAAAATTTTTTATTTATTCATATGTACATATATTGTTTGGGCCATTTCTGCCCCCTGCTCTCCACCCCTCCCCTACCTTAAGTTTGTTTTGTATTATAGTTTTTTTTTAATTAGGATATATTTGTTGTACAGGGAGGATTCATTGTGACAATTTCAAATAGGCTTACATTCATTGTTTTGTTTTGTATGTGCATATCAACCATATACCCTCACCTTCATCTCCTTCTTTCACTCTCCCCCTCCATGAAAATGTATGTGACCCAATTTTTATTTGAAAATAAAACAAGCTTTTTGAAGAGGGGCCATGAATTTCTCAGCTGAACAGCCATTATTTCAACTTGTTCCAAGGCTTCTAACATCATGATACAATTTCCTTGCATCATCACCTTTCCAGTATTGTTCTGTTGCCACTGGTTGCCATCTCCACACATTCATCTATCACAAGATTCAATATTCCTTGGACATATCTGCCACCATTTAATTTCAGTGATATGCTCAGGAGGGTGAATTTTACTTATGATGTAAGAATGTTACTCGATAGGCTCAGAGTTGTTTTGAAATTTAAATTAGTATTTTTAATGTTGGATTATTTTCTCTGTCGTCATCATTGTTGTCAGCAGTACTGAGGTTTGAACCTGCACTTCCTAGGGAGGTGCTCTATCTCTTGAGCCACATTCCCAGCCCTTTTTTGCTTTAATTATTTTTTAGGTAGGATCTCACATTTTTGCCTGGGGACATCGTCATATCTTGATCCTCCTACCTATGGCCTCCCACATAGTGGGATCACAGGTGTGTGCCACCACACGTGGCTTTTGAGATCGGGTCTTGCCAACTTCTTCTTCTTCTTTTTTTTTTTTTTTTTTGCCCAGGTGGGCTGGGACTGTGTTGCTCAGAATCTCTGCCTCCCATGATTACAGGAGTGAGCCATCATGCTTTGCCTTTTTCTGCTATTATTACAGTATCTACCCCAGTTATCTTTTTGTCAACAGGGTAAGTCAGGATTATCTATTCTCTTCTGCTGTTCCTACCCAATTCTGCTAATGACTAGTTCTGAATTCTCAGAGGTTTCTTACATGTTTTTGTGGTGCTGGAGATTGAACCCAGGTCCTTGTATTTGCTAGGCAACCTCAATACCACTTCACAGTTATACCCCTAACCCTTATATACATTTTTATTTCAGCATCTCTCTTCTGCTCACAGATCTGAATGTAGTCCCACACCAGAAGCTCTGGTTTGGTAATTATTCTAGTTAACCTTGTGTTCCTGGTGCCTAGTAGAGCATCAGGAGAGTTACTAAATAAAATGTTTGAATTAGAGATCAGGGTAAAAGTTCTGACCTTATGACTAAGCTGCAAGATTACTTCAGTATAATTTTAAGATTTTAGTTGAGTTTATTCTGGGCTCAGTTTCCTCATCTTGACACAGAAACTTTAAGACCATTATGTCTCTCTAGTAGTTAGCTCAGTGCAGCATAGGGCCTCAGGAACAAATGGGAAATACCAGTTCCATGAAAGGGCAAGTTTACCAAGACAGTAACAGTTCCCCAGCACTTAGGAAAATCTGATGAATATGCCAATGGCTCAAGTAGCCCTCAGCATTAAGGTCCTCAAATGAACTGAAGTTCAGGAATAATTATTTCTCCTCATGGTGGAGGACAGTTTAGTTCAAGGGCTGGGATGCTAGAAGACCAGACCAGTCATAACAAGAGTAGGAGATTGTGGAAGGGCAGAGAGGATAAGGACCAGTGTGAGAGAAGTCCACGCTGATGTGCCTTTCCCAGGATGTCAGACTCATGTCTATTTATTTTGTGGTGCTAGGGCTGGAATTCAGTGCTTACCTCTGAGTCACTCACACCCTAGGGTTTGGCACTCCTAGGTCAGACTGTGTCCAAAGCCGGCTCCACAGCAGCCCACATGTGATCAGTTGCACAGCCCCGCAGCAGGCTGGATTTCTGATCCATGCAAGTGATTCTTAACATCTCAGAATCAACAGAAATGAACCCACACATCCCAATGAAAGGCTCTGTAAAATATATCTCAATGCCTTTCTTTTTTCTCTTCAAGATACAAAATTTTACAATCAGCACTCCCTTGGCTGGCTGGATATATTTTTGGAAAGGAACTAAAATTGCCTCTGGCAATGTCCATAACTATCACCTGACACTGATGTTTATCAATTACACTGTTTTCATCTGAGAAGGTAATCTGTGATTGGCCTAGAAAAGAATTGTGTCTAGGGACAGACACAAAGAACCCAGGCTGACAGAGCAAGAGTGCATCAACTCAGGTTGGGAGGGCCCTTCCCAAGAGTTATGTGCAGAATGAGCAGCAGCTGGGAGTTGCAGGTCTCTGCTCACTCAAGCACCCATCTACACACTGATTCCAAAGAGGAAACCAGGCGCCACCCTGAAAATGGGTCATGGCTTTGGGGGGGGTGGGGCTGATGGATCAAGCCAGCACAAACCCAGACAGGTCCTAGGACCATGTGTAACCCTACCTCTCCTAAGAGGATGATGGATTTTCAGGTTAGACGTTCAAAGTTTAGGTTAATGTAAACCCCTATCTAGGGGGTTCATGCTTTCATTACTATTAAGTGAAGAGCATCCAGGGTCATGGCATTAGATAACCTCTCATCTCATCCACACAGACTGAAGGAAAAGTAATGTCAAGTTTAGTCAAGCACTTGCAGAGATTTAACAATGCTCCAAAAGAGTTCCCTGGTCAACCCTGGTCCCCTGACCCACTCTGCTCCAGACTGGAACCCAGTCTTCCCACCTTTCTGCTGATTAGGGAATATACCCCACATGGTGCACAGACCTGGGAGGGAGACCATCCATCAGCCAAAAGAACTGAATCTAATTCACTCTCCCACTCCAATTGCTCCACCATCTTCTGGAATCCCTACCAATAAAAATCACACTTGATATTCTTATTATGCTTTTTAAACAAACAGGTTTTGCATGTTTTAGTTTACTTGTTCTTTACCAAGCAAAGAGAGAAGCAGATAACATTTTCCCCATTATATAACTTTATAGATAGGAAAATGGAGTTTTAGGAAATTATGACAGAAGATAGCAAGGATAGTAAGTCACAGAACTGAAGCTCAAATGAGCACATTTGGGGGTGCAGAGCAATCCACTGGGGTACAGAAAAAGAACACTAGAAGTCTGATTCCTATTTCTTAATGCTGCCTTCTAAAGCATTTTGTCTCTGTCCTCCAGCACATGCAGTATCAGTGTAGGGACAGACACGTGAGTAAGCATGCACACACTGGGAAACGTGCTCATAATAAGGGGTAGACAATGAAACTCGGAGACCCCTGCAATATCATTCCATCCCACCTCTATTTTTCTTACACTCTTTCCTAATCTACTCCATTAGGAATAATGTAGTTAGGCTTAACTGCACATCAATGTCATATCCTTCCTTTTTTTTTTTTTTGTCTTTTATCTATATTGGTGGTTCTCAACCTGGGAGATTTCTTCCTCAGGGGTCATCTGGCAATATCTGGAGATATTTTTGGTTTTTACAATTTAGGGATGGGTATGCTACTGACATGTATTAGGCAGAGGCCAGCAATACTGCCAAATATCCTACAATGCATGGCACAGCCCTTCATGACAAAGAACTATCCAGTCCAAAATGTCAACAGTGCTGGTTACAATCAAGTTATTTCTAGTTTTTTGGTAAACAAGTCAATAAGCCCATCCAGTTTTCTGAGTGCGATTTGACTGGACTGGATGCAGTTAGAACACAGCAGGGAGCTTATGAAATTTTATCTGCGGTGACATGAGACACCCTGAGGAATGGGAAGGCAAGATACAAAGGACCAACTGACACAGGCCATGCTTAACAGATAGCTCTGGCTTACCGTTCAGAGAGGAAACCCAGACATTCAGATGCTGAGGCATGGACTAGTTCCATTGCCTCTCACTAGGCACATGCCTAAGTAGCTACCTCTCACTACCTGCTATAAAACCCATCGCCCACAATGACACTCACAGGCTCCTGCCCCTCTATACCCAGGTTTGCTTTGTTTAGGAGGTCAAAGTAGGAATTAAAGGACACTAAGATGAATCTAATCAACTGTTCTCCTTTCACTTACTTTGTCCTAACAGATGCTACAAAGCCTGATGGACAGGACAGTCCTGTGATATTATAGCAGGTCCTCTCACTATGCTCAGGAAGAAAACTGGACTTTGGAGCACAAACAGAAAGACATGTATTTTTCCAATTTCCCAGAACATCCTGCTTATGAGCTCTGAGTGCTCCTGTCATGGCTCGCCTTTCCCAGGTGAGGGCAAGGCTGTGCCTGCACATGCTCAGGAGTACTTCCTGAAAACATTACTTTGCCCAGCCAAATTCCATCCAAGTGAACAACCAAAGTGTTCACTTGGAATGATATGTTCATTCTGCCCAAACACTTAAAAGTAATTTTAACTGTGCACTGAGACCAGAATGGCTCAAACCTTAAAAAAAAAAAAATCTGTATTTTTCTCCTGTAATAGGTGATTTGGCTCAAACTGTCAGTACAAAAAGAAGCATAAAACCATCTCTCTCCCTCTATCCCTCTCACTCTCCTCAAGCACTACACAGGGTCAGAGCAGGTAATATCTTATGAGGACAAAAACAGTTGTTGAGAGTACAGAATGAAAATGTCACTTTAATGAGCTGGGCGTTGTGGTCCATGCCTATATTCCCAGCTACTTGGGAAATACAGACAGGAGAACTGTCTAATCCAGGCCACAAAGAAAAAGTGAGATCCTATTTCAACAAACAAGACAGTTATGGTGGTCCATGCCTGTAATTCCAGTCACATGGGAGGTACAGGTAGGAGGATCAGGGCCTGAGGCTGGCTAGGGCAAAAAGTGTAAGACCCTATGTAAAAACTGAAACTAAAGCAAGTTGGAGCATGCCTCAAGTGTAAAGCACTTGCCTAGCAAGCACGAAGCCTTGATTTCAAACCCCAGTACTTCCCCCACTACCTCCCAAAAGAAAATGTTAGCTCAATCATTGCTCAAGCCTTCAAAAAGGAAAAGACAAGAAGAACAAAGTCTGATAAGATGAGATGGTAGAGAAAAAAGAAGTAAAGTCAACAGATTTATGTTAGAAGCAATTACTCCAGGGCTCAGGATCAATCAACATCCTTCCATTCTCTGGATTGCTGAGCAGGGTAGGTTTCCATTTGGCGGAGCAGAGGAGGGACAAATTCCAGTTCAATCTTAACCATACAGCCCTAGGCTTGATTTTACTTGAGATGACCAAAGAAGGCTGATACAGAGATTATGAAGAGACAGTCCATTTTATACTATTTATAGCTAATTCACATGGTTCTTATTTTCTTCCTTTTTAAAATTTTTCTCATGGTACTAGGGGGTTGAGTTCAGAGTCCAGTGCTTGCTAGGCATGCATTCTATCATGTGAGCCACACCTCCACCCCTTTTTGCTTTGCTTATTTTTGATTTTTGAGATAGGGTCTTGCTTTATGCCTGGGTTGGCCTGGATGGAGGTCCTATTTGTGCTTTCCCTTATAGCTGGGATACAGGCACACACCACCATACCCTACCATTGGTTGAGATGGGGGAATCTCATGAACTCTTTGCCTGGGCTGGCCTCAAACAGCAATCCTCCAGATCTCTGCCTCCTTAGGATTACCGGCTTGAGCCACTGTGGCTGGCCCTCAATTTCTTTTGAGGATTTCCTTCCTTTTACAAATGAGTAATGAAGTCCTTTGCTCTTTCACCTCCTGCATTTCCAAAGACAAGTTCTCAGCCCTGAGGACCACTGCTGAAGAAACTGGGTGGTATGTACTTCCAGAATGAGGAATGCATACTTGCTGATTTACACAGGGCATCTACACATGTTTAAGAAAACCTTAACATTGGAGAAATGACCCAAACAATGTATGCACATATGAATAAATGAACAAAAAGAAAAAAAAAAAAAGAAAAGAAAACCTTAACATGGAGCTGAACCCACAGAGCTCCTTCTCTCACCAAGTGCTGTCAGGCTGAGGTGACAAAGAGGAGCCAAATGGCATAGTGGGTACTCAGTGCTGCCTTCTGCAGACTCACCCAGCTCTACATTCACTATTTACACGGCTTTGATCTGAGTTGTTTCCCCACCTCCAGAGAGATGCCTCCCTCACAGGCTGCTGAGGGGTTAAATGAGTAATATACATACAGCATCCACACAGTGCCTCATACACAACAACTGCCGTTTGTTGGGTACTGTTGCTGCTGCAACTGCTGTTGTTACCGCTATATGCCTTCCTGCCATTTTGTCTCGAGTTAGCGGCACAGGGCTATGATGCGTGGGTGGGCAGGGAGACAACGGGAGTTAGCATACCTCTAGTTTTATGCTGTGCTCTTGAGGATAATATTTCAGCAGGAAAGAGGGCACTCTTGGTCGCAAATATAGACAGTCCTTGCCATGGTATTTTCAGCAGCACAGGAGCCACTGCTCCTGGCAAAATAGCAAACCAGTACAACTCTTAGCACCCTGCTACCAGTGTGACTGAGATTCCACAGACATCTACCAGAACTGTCCAGAGACACCTTCCTTCCTCCCCGCCAATGCTGATTTCCCAAGAAGGTGGACCCAGAGAAGAGGAAAGCGGGTGACCACCTTAATCATCCACATCAGATTTCACTCTAGAGGAGAATATTTGTCTTCAAATTAGAACCTGCTGACCTGATCTCCAGGTGGTACAATGGTGGGAGACAAACTACAGCTGGTCTCTCCAATGTAGTCTTTCTAATTCTGACGTAGTTCTAGAAAACAGGGAAAGGAGGAAAGAAAAACAGTCCCTTCCTTTATAATCAACGCCAGCTACTCTTCAGTTACCAGGCTGGGCTCAGTCCATGGAGCCAAGAGACAAGCCAAGCTTGTTCAGCTTTTTAGAGACAAGCTCTTTTATCTAAGGTTCCAATTAGTCTTCATATCACCTTTATTTTCAGGCTTCAAACCTGAGGAGGTACCAAATGCCAAAAAGATTGCTTTCTCTGGAATTCCCTTTCATAGTATTCTTGGATTCCCTAAACTTGAACGAACATAAGAACTGCATGAAAACACACTTACTCAGGCCTTTGCCAGTAGTGGTCTTGCCATATTGAGGAAACCAAGACCAACTAAAGCCCTGTTCTTCTGGAGCCTTTAAGGCTCTTGTCTGGCAGGACTGGTCTTTAGCAGTCATTTTTAACTACTGGGCTGGTGAAGTGGCTCAAGTGGTAAGAATGCCTGCTTAGCAAGCTTGAGGCCCTGAGTTCAAACCCCAGTGCTGCCAAAAAAAAAAAAAAAAAATCTTTCTGATTCCAAATAGTAACTATCACCAGAAGACCCCCGGGTCCTTGTCCTTTTTGCTGGGAACTGGCACTGAAAGCTCATGATAACACCAGAATAGTCCAAACCCAGTAGACAGGCAGCCTCAGAGTTTTGGGGAAGGGGGTGGAACTGGTTATGAGGACCTTGAGCTCCTATGACAGAGAGGACTCAATGTAAAATAATTACTAAAAACCAACAACTGCAGTCAAGGACCTAAAGTAATCAGGCTATGCTTCCTATGAAATTATTGTGATAAAATATCAATAATCCTGGTATTTCACAGAATTATAGACTATTATAGAATAAGGAAATCATTCACTTAATAGTGCTTGGGACAGTTTCATCTGATTAAGGTAAAATCACAGGGAGCTTATTAAGTACAGACAAAAGTAGAGGTAAAGAATACCTAAGAGGTCAACAGAAATGTTGACTCATTATATAAGGATCTTTTTAGCAATCCTAGCATGACCCCAAAAGTCTATAGCAGGGCAGGGGTGGGGTGGGGGGGAGGGTCTGTATTCCTTTTCTGCTGAAGAGTTTTCCCTACCAACAAGAGGCTTATGTGAGCCTTCTTCACCTTTGGAGAACATTTTGCCTGCACCTGTGCATACACCTTGTTGATGGGATGAAAAGGTCATCAATGGCAAGACTGAGCTTAACTGGCTTCACTTATGATTTTTTTTCTTTTTGGTAGTACTGGGGTTTGAACTCAGGACCTTCACACTTGCTAAGCAGATACTTTACCACATGAGCCACATCCCCAGCCCAAACTGGCTTCACTTAATGTTTGCATGTCAGTAGTGACTCAACCTCTTGTTCACTATCCTTGGAGAGATTAAAATATCTCAGACATATTCAGAAAATGTTCACAAATTGCTTGTGCAAAGCCTTGAGAATGCTGACCCACAGGAAGTAAAAGGGAGGTGGTGTGCACGTGGTTAGTAATACCCGGAAGTAATTGAAGCAGACTCCCATATGCCTGGGTGCCTGCCTTTCTTTCCAGGAATGCAGGTGCTTCTGCGCAAGCCTACCTCCTCCAGGGTGTACACAGTGAGGAGACAAGGAATAACTGTAAAGCAGAGGCACCAGCAGCCAACACACATACTGAACACTCTGGGTGGCAACAAGAGGGAACAGCAGTTCCATGACCTTGTCAAGGCAGGAGTGCCAATGGGCCCCTGCCCCATTTATTATGACGAATCTACTTGTTGGCACTTGCTGAGTGCCTGGCTGTGTGAGGTAAGGCCAGTTTTGGAGTCTTGAGATTTTGGAGCTTTGTAAAAGGTACTCTGGATTTCAGGAAGGATTCTTCCTGAAACCTCTGCTCCACCTGAGTGTTTTTCTTCAATTCCTACCTCAGAAGGGACCCTCTTGAGGCCTGGGTCCTACACAAGTACCATCCTGACCTACATTTCAGTGTGAAAATAGAGCAGCTCACTTTTATGGCCTGCTCTCTTTCTGTGTCTGCACTGTAGCACCCCTGCCAAGGAGTGTCTTAATTAGGGAAATTGCCAGGGAATTTATGAGGAAAAAAAAAAAAAAGGAAAAAGATGTCAAAGAAGTTTTAGAAAGAAATAAGAGTTCCATAAGGAATTTTCCAAGGTCTTCACAATGGCTGGCGCAGAGTTACATCAGTGTTCAGTACATTGTCCTAAGGAAGACAGCCCTCCTCCCTTCTATGACTAAGAGATGGGAAGGCGAGAACAGACAAGGTTGAAGACCATATACACATACGCATCTGCCTTTATAATTGGCTCTTGGTTGACTTATTGATCGTTCTTTATTGCACTCACTTCCCACTTCTCCTCTCTTTTTTGTAGGCACTGGACACTGATTGCTTCAGAGAAAAGGGGGCAAGACTAAGGACTTTGGTAATAGGGTAGCATGAGCAGCCAAGAGAGATCATTCAGGCTTTGTTGGGATTAATTCTGTCCAGACTACTGCTCTGAGGGTCAAAATGGAATTAATAATAGTACTGTGGCAGGGCTGTGTGCTGCGGTGGGGCAGGAGAGGTGTAGGCCCTCCTCGCTGGCAGAGAGCATGTTACCTTGAATGCCAAGGAGAGACCAGGCCTCTGCTACTCTACTTCATTGGGAAGCCTAATGTTCTTTAAGTTCCCAGGGGGCTGCTCCAGAGTGGCTGAAGGATAGTGAGGCTGTGTGTATGTGTGGTACTGGGGATTGAACTCAGGGCCTCTCACACATGCTAGGCAAGTGCTCTACCACTTGAGCCACAACCCTAGCCCTTCTGTTTTGTGTTTTGTTTTTTGAGATAGGGCCTGGCTAACTTTGTACGGCTGGCAAGTGAGTTGTTTTTTTTTTTTTTTCTGTAGTGCTGGGGATTGAACCCAGGATCTCATCCATGCTAGGTAGGCACTCTACCACCAAATTATATCCCCAGCCCTTCAGTGAGGCATTTTTAATACTAGAACATCCAAACTTCCCAGGGCCCAGAAGATCCAGTGCTGAGTGCTTGCCCACCAAAGTGGCCTCTTTTGGCCCAACTGGTACCAAAGCTGGGAAAATTCCCATGTAGTGGGCATGCTGATGTGGCAGAAACAGCACCACTGCTATGGCCAGCAGCAGTGTGTGAGTGTGTGAGGGGGACAGTCTGTTTCTTAATATAGGCTCATCCCTTTAGGTATGGGGGTGGCTAGACAGAACTGGACTTCCTAACTCAGTGACCAGGTCCCAGCAGAGTATGGGAGAGCCATCAGCTGGGAAGAAAAGAGCAAAAATCTTTAGCACGGTCACCTCAGCAGAGTGTCAAGGTGGAGGGGAGGCACCTAACTGTCTCAGTTCCCCTTAGGGGCCTGCTACATCCAGAGAACAGAGGAGAAAGGCACCTAACTAACTCTGTGTCCCCATGGCAGACTCAAGTTCTGTGCTTTGTTCCATCCTCCCATCTACCAAGTCTGACTGAACAGGGACATGTAGGCACAAGGGGCATCTTTCTCGCTCTTCTCTAATTACACCTGTTGCAAAGCAAAACATCTTGCACCATGCCACCCTCTGCACTGGCCCTTCCATTAATAATAGGACTCTGAATGTTAGCTATAGACTGCCTACTCCCTATGGCCAGCCATCTGTATTCTACCACAGCAGAAACAAGGGGCCTGAGGCACAGGGGCTTTTTAGTCTATACCCCAGACCTGCCTGAGCGTCCCCTTCTCCACCCTCAACTCAGGAAAAAGGGAAGGAAAAGAAAAACTCAGAAACCTGAAGATTGTTTGGAATTTATTCTCTTAAATAAGAACGTGACATTTGTTAAAAAAAACAAAACAAAAAGCAAAATCTTAAAGCACAACACCTTGGTTTCACAGTAATGGCAAAAATGAAGTTACACAATTAAATAAACTCACAAAGAAACACACCGAAACTCACAACAGCGCAGGTTAAAAAACGAGGGCAAAAAATAAAGGCATTAGGGAAGGTCAGAGTAGACAGATGACATGTTTCTTGGCACAGCTAATCCTCCCTCACTCTGGCTTCTTTGTACTGTAGCCATTGACATTGCTTGCTGCCTCCCTGCCTGCCCCCACCCTGAGTGAACGGCTCAGGAGGAAAAGGTGAGCCTTAATTCACTGGCCAGATTTTCAAGGGCATGGTAGGGGCTCCCTTTAGGAGGGCCTAAGAATTTTCCACACTCCTGTAGGAGGCAGCCAAAGACACAGTAAATACTGCAGGACAGTGGACAGCTAGAATAATTAACCAGTGGATCTGCCATAAAAGCCTAAAAACAAAATGAAGGGAAGGTGGGATGTCTGTTTCCTTCTGGTCCTCTACAAGCAAGACCCCTGCTTTCCTATATTGCTGTTCAATCAGTCATCTGAGGTTGGGGTATGAATTGGTCATTTTCTGGGACACCTAACCCTCAAATTCTACCTCCACAGATGGGCTGTGCTTGGGCCACTGTGCTCCATGAAATCCTGATGGGAACATGGAGCAGGTCAGGTCAAATTCCCAAGGTAAAAGCTCCCTTGGTGTCCAGATCAGCAAGAAGCTTTAGAAATAGTTTCATTATTACTTATACATGTGAAATCAGACCTATACACATACACATGTAAGTGTGTATGTATGTATACATACACATTCACACATTACCACCAAACCAACTATGCCTCTTGGGAAGTGTTGGGGAGGTGGGTTGAACTGCAGAATTCTCTCAGTTCGGTTTTCTAAAAATGCCTCCTATAAGGGGAGAGGCTTTGGAAAGCAATAAAAAGATGTCCTAACTTCCCTCTGTCAGGTGGGAATCCCAGGGTTGAATGACACTCCTTGTATTGTGCAGCTGTTCTTCTGGCTGGTGTGGGTAATGCCTGTGTTTCCTATCAGTCTGTTCAGGATCCAAACTATGGAAGGGATAGTTACCATTCAAGGGATGTCTGGGAACAGGGAGCAGGTAATTGCCACTTGTAACTCTAGAACTTCTTTAGTGAAGACAAGCTGTCCCACAAGACAACAGACAACTAGTGTGCTTCTGTCACCTGTGCTCTCTGCTGTCTCACTGCAAATGTTCCCAGATGCTGAATTCTGGGAGAACAGCTCTTCTGTTGCATTCCTTTGACACCCCACAGCCCTGTTCTTTATTTTTGGTTGCCTGCTATAGGAAGTAAAAAAGGTGATTCCTCTAGACATAAAAGAATCCCAAACACCTGCAACCAAGGGCCTCATATCCAAGGGGAAAGTAATCTCATTAGAGGTTCTTTTTCTACCTGTTGTCCAAACTCAGGGCAGGTACTATGAGGCCAAGGTAAGGAAATCTGTGCCAGTCCACTAATCCATAGCAAGGAGCATAAGAGACTTGGAAACAAAGCATTTACAGATTTAAGAACAGAAATGAGATTTCTACATTAAAAGCACGTTACAAACAGAAATACTGTAAATAATGTCCCCAAACACTAGATTAGGCAGCAGTTACAGATTAGGTTACCAGAGAAAGACACTTTAAAAACCAGGCCTGCACTGGGTTGTTTTAGCTTGTAGGTTATATTGGTTTGTTGTTTTTGGGTTTCTTTTGGCAACAGCAGTCATAGGAAAAGGATCACCAGGCAGAAAAGAGAAACACCACAAAGAGGAAATGCAGAGCTAAAGTGTGCAGAGTCACTGGCTGGCTACAGTCCTGGTTTTTCTTTTTCCTCCTCTTGTGAATTGGCTCTAGGGAGGGTGGTACAGTCACATAGGACAGAACCAGATTCATTCACTCATAGCCTTTACTGTCTAGGATGTGGTGGAGGAGATGTACCAAGATCTGGGTAATCACTGCTCTCTGTGGCACACATTCTGGAACCCTGAAACACTGAGTTTTCTGAAAGAAATTCTACTTAAGCAAAGGAGAAAAAGAAACCTGTTTCATGGTGACTTCAAAATAGTACCCATAATTCTGTTCCTTTTTTAAAATAGCTAGTAAAAATCAGCTCACAGGGAAAGTGCTAGGGCTTTGGCACAAGCTTAGGACTAAGCTGTACTTAGCCAAAAACTAAGTGTCCAGATACCAGGGAACCCCATCAGCCCTAAGTTCTTTGGCCTTTCCATTCCCAGGGGGTATCTTAAACTGGGGACAGTGCTTGCCTCACTCATCTCAGGGGTTCAAGCTAGGGTAGTTGGGGATGCTACTTCATGAACTTTGTGCTGTAACAGGCAAGTCACATTCTAGCTCAGAATCAAGACATCCTCAGAACTTTGATTCTTGGTTGTATTGATTCTTAACCACAATGACCACATTGAGAAAATAACTCTTATTTTCTCTCCTTATTTTGTAGAACATTCTTCTTCTCTATGGAACCCTTAATTCTTTAGAGCTACTAAAACTGAAATCCATTATGGCTTCAATTAGACAAGCAGAAAGGCAACCTAACCAAGTCAGGAAAGCGAGGAAACTTGGCTCATTCAGGAATGACTTAAACTTCATTGTGTTTAATTCTTTTTTAAAAATGTTCTGTGCTCCTTACTCAAAGGGGCAGTGTAATTTCTTTGAGTTGTTTTACTGAGTAGTCAGGTTCCTTAGCAAACTACTTATCTTTGCTGGAACAAGGCCACGAAAACAAGGTGGTATTCTCACTTGATCACATGCATGTTCCAGTGTGAAGCAAAGTCCTGTCTAAATCTAGTATTTTTCTCTGCCAGCACTGTCCAGTGCTTTGAGAGTATCAACTACAGAGAGCTGTCAGTACCTTATGAGAAAGACTACAAAGTACTTGAAGACTGCACAAGGCTAAAAATCAGTCATGACTTAAACATGGCTATCAACTGTTGGTTCCACCTGCAGGACCCTTACAAAGTTTCTTCAGAGTATAAGAAGGGAAGGGCATATGTTTAAGTGGAAGATGAATTCGCTTGGCTAGGCTGGGGTCTGCTGTCTCAGGTACTAAAGCCCTGATCACTGGGCTCATGCCCAGCCTCAGGCACATTCTCCCTCTTCGGGAATGAGCACTCCAATACTCACATTAGATCCTTAGTGCAGGAAAAAAGCAACTCCAGGGACCTCTTATTTGAAGATGAAGAGAATAAAACTCTTCCCTTTTCTATCATAGAAATTCTATTACAAACTACTCTATGATTTCTGGCACTGGCTGGTACTCTAATTTTTTTTCTATATGAACTTCTAAATGACTGTTTAAGATATATTTGCTGTGAACAAGAGGAAATGTAGGAAAAACAGAAATATAGCCCTGTAGACATCTTAGGTGCACAGCAACCTTGCACTGTGAATATTCCATGGCTATCCTAGAGTCCTTAGGATCTTTCAGTAGTGTGTGGAGTTGTGGACACATGTCACAGGTTAGTTTTACAAAGAGCAGAGAGGGACAATTTTAAGGAAAAAAAACAATAAAATTCTTCTCCACAGGCCTTTTGCCCCAAACCCCCAGTCCTGTTCTGTGATGACTAAAACAAACATGTTTCTCGAGGTAGGATGGTGCCATTCACCTCCTGATGCAGGAAGTGGTAATGACAGTGGGACAGAAAAGCCTTGACCTTCACTGGAAGCTCAAATGCCCCAAAGCAGTTAAGATACCCTGTAAAGGTCAAGTCACAAAGAAGAGCAGTGACAGCTTATCCAGACACCTAGCCAGGGAATGGGTGCAAGAATTTCAAGTTGCAGTAAACACAAATTTGGACCATAGGGTCTCAGTTACACAGCTCTGTGCCACATCAAAGGAGTCCTACAAAGGGACCACATAGAGGCCTGTGACTATGGGATCTTGCCTGGGTTGGGTGCCACAGCAGTCTCTTCTGGATTCCTGTTTCCCTACAGGGTCTAGACGAAGCACCCTGGTATATCTGAGGGATGGGGGTGGGGTACAGTGACCATGCTCTGACACTGAATACACATTCCCCAACTTGGGTAACACCATTTAACAAATAGCAGTCTCACTGGCTCACAGCCTGCCAGTGAAACTCCCCGCCGATTTGCATGAGTACCTCTGACAGGCCATAGAGAAAGGGGACTCCGAATGCAAGCAGTTGACACATGAAAAAGGAGTCCAAGGGGTTTTGAACCACTTGGTGCCCAATTGAAGAAATGCTGCTTTGAAGGTGCTGGCTCATCCCCTTGGCCTTGTCACAGAGGCCGAGAGAGTGACGCACCACCCAGCCAAACAAAGAAGTGAGGCTACCTGGAGTTCTCTCAGCTGAGCTGGAGATGGTGCTGGCTCGTCCATTTGTGTCCACAGTAGGGCCTTCCTGCAGGGGTCCTTTGGCCTCCTAGAAGAGTCCATGAGAAAACACAGAGTGACCCTGACTGAAGCCCTCCAATCTCAGGAGGCAATGACAACCTGAGTAATCAAACTGTCTCTGTAAACAAAGTTGTTTTCCTCACACAGTAATTTTTTTTTTTTTTTTAAGAAACAGGGATGTATTTTACATGGAAGTTACTAGAGTCAGAGTCTAAATCCACCCAAGTATAGTCATCCTTCAGAATCATGAAGAGCTGGTTCTAGGGCCCCCTTGGATACTAAAATCAGTGATGCTCAAGTTACTCATATAAAATGATGCTGTATTTGCATATAACCTATGTACATCCTCCTATAAAATGTAAATCATCTCTAGATGACTTACAATACTTAATGCAATGTTAAATACCAGGTAAACAGTTGTTCTAGTACATTGCTTAGTGAATAATGACAAGGAGAGCCCATAAGGGTTTAGTGGAGAAGTAATTTTTTTTCTGATGATTTTCCATCCAGAATGGAACCCGTGATGTGGAACCCATGGGCACAGAGGGACAACTGTATACCTTTTCCCACCATCCCTCTACAGTCAACACAAGCCTCTCAAAGATAGTCTGCAT
Organism: Castor canadensis; assembly: GCF_047511655.1. Classification (NCBI taxonomy): domain Eukaryota; kingdom Metazoa; phylum Chordata; class Mammalia; order Rodentia; family Castoridae; genus Castor; species Castor canadensis. The sequence continues at coordinate 43,929,147 of NC_133391.1, forward strand.
GCTGACAGGTGTTGTCCATGTAGGTAAGGGATACTCAGGTCACACTGAAAGAAGGATGGAGGGGCCACTCTCATTGAAAAAGAAAATAAATAAAGGCCTCAGACAAGTAACTTGGTGAATCCAGGAACTAATGGGGCTAGCAGGCAGAGCAGATTGCCTGTAGTCCAGCACCTCCTCAGTGTGGAAGGCAGGGATTGGCTCTGGCTCCACCTGATCAGACGCCTAATGGTAGGGCTGAAGAAAAGGGTGGGACTCCTTAGGTCACCTCTTCTACCATGCCTTTCTTGATGAGAGCTCTAACCATGTAAAAAGGAAAAGAAAGTTATCCTCAGCAACAGGACATCTTTCATTCAGAAAAGAGGCTCACTTAAAAAGCCAAGCATCTTTTGTAGAGTGAGCAGAAGATCTGTGTAATCCCCTAGATCCAAGTCAGGTGGTGACATTAAATCAGAGACGAGCAACCTAAAACTGCATGAAAAGCCAGTTCCCTCTCCAAACTGACTAGGCTCACTCATGGGATAGCAGCTCTCTGATGGCCACATAGAAGGTCCCACCAAGCCCCACCCTGACTCTTGGACACACTGATGTGATGCCTGCTGCTTCTCTCCCACTTACAGGAAGGACGGCCATTACCTTTCCAGACAGAGGAGCCACTGCCGGCCTCTTCCTTTGTGCGTAGCCAGAGAGTCGGTAACAGTAGTGTGGTTTACAGTAGAATTTGCCTGTAGACAGCAAGAAGCAGGAGAAAAGGCAGTGAGACCATGTAGTTGTGAACCTGATTCACTGGCCTCAGCACTCGCCTGCCCATCTCTTACAGCCACAGGATGCCATTGCCACTGCTCAGACTTCCCAGCCTGGCTTGCTGTCCAGGGAAGCCAGCCCTTCCCCGCTGTGTCTGAAGTGTGGGGGGCGGGGAGGAGGGAGGGAGAGGTCCTTCTTTTTGGGTGTGTGAAGGCCAATGAGCTACCACCCAATCAGGGCCCAGAGCAAAGATGTGAGGGTGCATGGCAGGGCCAGAAAACAAAGTGGCAGTGTGTGAAGACAAAGACATGGTCACATGAAAGCTGGAAGCAGCATTTCTAGGGAAGGCAAGAATGAATACAAGTGCAGGGTGGAGGCTTGAAGGCTGTAGGGGCTGGGGCAGCACTAGGCACTAATTCTGATGGGAACAACTCTGTTTCTTCCTCCTTCTCCCCCATTCACCAGCCAGTGCTGGTCCCACAGCAGATTATAACCCTCAGTATTTAAAAAAAATACAAAACCAAACCCAAAAATCCTACAGTGAATGAATACAGCAGAATAGAATAAAATACGGTAAAAACCAGAGTGTACATGGTACACATGGAAGTAAACACTATTTCCTAGCAATGTCTACATGAGTTTACTGGGTCCTAATGTAACGTGTACTTCCCATTGAGGGTATGGTAAAAAAAGTTTGATAATTCCAATGGTGTTAGAATTAACACCAGTGTTTTTCCACTAGTGTTGGAATTAATTCAGTCATTTTTTCTGACTTTCTCTTTATTCTTGCTTAAAAAATGGAAGTCTTGAGAACAGTAGGCACTATTTATAGAAAGTGCTGAAACAGGAATCATCCCATTTCACCCCCTCATTTGCAGACAGTGCTTGACAAATGTGTGCTCCTGATCTCAAAGTTACGAGGGATGTACAAGTTAGAGAAAATAAAGATAAGCTGGTCTTCTTTTTCCCTTTCCCTGGTGACTGGATTTTCTTCTTCTTCTTCTTTTTTTTTTTTTCCTTCAAAGTAGCTAGATTGTTCTTATACTTGTTCTTTCCCACATGTGTTGTTTGTAAGCTTTCCATTGCTGTGACAAAATAGCTGAGAAAAATTCCTTAAATGAGGAAAGGTTTATTTGAGCTCACAGTTTCAGAGTTTTTAGTCCATGGGCCTTGGAAAGGCAGAGCATCATGGTAGAAAGTGGGTGGTAGAACAGAGCTGCTCACTTCATGGCACTAGAAAGGACAGATAGATGGAAGAAGGAGTTGGCGATAAGATATACCTTTGGGGCATGCCCTCAGTGACCTGCTTCCTCCAACTAGGCTCTATTCCTCAAAGTTTTCATCTCCATCCAATACTAACATCAAATATGAATTCACCAATGGATTAATCCATCAATGAGGTAATAGCCCTCATGATCCAGTCACCTTCCAAAAAATCATCAGGTGGCAAACAACCCTTTAGCAACAGCCTTTGGGGGACATTTTAGATCCAAACCATAACACCAGCCAACGTTGAATAAACCTCTTATGGAATTTCAAAGATTTCAAATAATATTCGATATGTCATTTGTTTTCCCAAACAGACTTCTCACCAGCTACTGCCACTCAGCCAGGACTTGAAGACACTGTGTGAGAACACATGAGGACCAAAGGACCATCTTCTCATCATCTGCTTCTCTAAGTGAAGTTTAGTCTGTGTTTTTGGGTTTTTTTAATGTAGCCAACATAATCTCTACTAAGCTTCTCTGCTCTTATGAATTGTGGCCACCAAAAAATAGGACAAGATAAAATGTATTAGTACCTGTATTACACGCTATTTTTGAGGTCTGTTTTAAGAATACCCCTGCCACCCCATGTGATTCTCACAGGGCTAACAACCGTGTGACCTGACGTTACCCGTCAGTGAAGAAGATATAGGATCAGGCTGGTTGATCAAATATCTTTCCTTCACTCTACCCTAGAACATGCAGTCAGGGATTGGCATGTGACTGAGGCTACGCTAACCTAAGCTGTTCTGGGGACTGCTGTAGATAGTAAAGAGGAAGGAGCAGCCCTTCTCTAAGACTGCAATCTGCAAGGAAGACATAAATCTAGGAATTACGCTTTAATCTGACTTGGGTTTGTATTACTTGCAAACAAGAGTCTTGTTTATTATAGTATGAGAAGTTTAGAATCGGTTATTGTTTCTTTCATTCCTTTCACTTTTTTCTGCATTAATTTTTTCCTACTACAGTAGAAACCTAGAATTAAAATAAAGTAAAATTCTTAAAATAGAATTTACCTGAATCTTCACTGAACCCTGTGCTGGTATCCTAAATTAATGAAGACAGTTAAGTTTAAGTTTCACAAAAAAGGCTCATACACCTAATCAAAGCGCAATTTCCAAGAAAATTCCAGAAAACTGTTTTCTCTATAACAAGAAATCTCAGCAATAAAATTAGATATTGGCTCAAATACTATGTCAACTACTCAACAGTTGGGATGAACTCTTTAATCCTCATAGGGGAAAAAACTCATCTCATAAATTGAGGTAATTAAATAGGACATAATGTCATGAGTTGTAGGCACTTAATGTGTGTGTATATATATACATATGTACACATATATATTTTTTAACTATGATTTTTTCTTCTTTGTTTTTGGTGACACTAAGGTTTGAATTCAGGGCTTCATACTTGCAAAGCAGGTGCTCTACCACTTGAGCCACTCCTCCTTCAGTTCATTTTGCTCTGGTTATTTTGGAGATGGGGTCTCATGTACTAATTGCCTGGGCTGGCCTCAAACCACAATCCTCTGGATCGCAGCTTCACAAGAGGCTAGGATTACAGGCATGAGCTTGCAGTACTTCACTAATGTATCTTTCTATATCCTTTCCAAATTCAACTTATTAGCACTTTTTTTGCTTTTAAGATGAATAAAAGAAAAAGCTAATCTTTTTTTTTTTTAAACATTTACCATGTGCTGGACAGTATTTTACTGCTTTCCATCTGTCAACTCATTTAATCCTCAAACAACCCAGTAAGGTAGAGATTATTACTATTCACCTTCTCTCATGTGAGGTACAGAAAGGTTGACAGTCAGTATATTTCAGGTAGGACCTAGGCTTTGGAAGATGGCTCCAGAGTCTATACCATTAGCCACTGTGCTATGATGCCTATCTTGCAAAATCCAGCCAGGCTAAAGTTATAAATTAACTACAAATTATGGGTGATTCAGTCAAACAACTGACTGGAGACAGTCTAAATGAAGCAATCTTGGTAATTAAATAGGTGAGTCATGGGAAAAGGGAACTGGAGGACACAGATGTCTGACAGGCAAGCCTGAGGGGGAACTAGGCCATACAGCCATTTACTCAACAACTTAGGAGTTCCATTATATGACAGGTATAACCTAAATGCTGAGACCCCCAGTCCAGATAGACAAGTTCTTTGGTTGGATGGAACAGATGAAGTGTGGATAAGCATCAGACAGAAGAGCACCATATGCAGAACTACATTAGGTGGTATGACTAGAACTGAGTTGGCTATATTACAGCAGGAGGTCTGGGAAAGCCTGTGAGGAGGGAAAGATTCAATAGCGCTGGGCAAATCACAGACCCATCTTTCAAGTTCACCAATCTCAATCTATTGATTTGGGGTTGACAAAGGGTCTGGAATCACTAATCCTTAAATCTGACTTGGACTGGATCTTAGAAGTCACTTAGTATAAAGAACAACTTATTAGCTACGTAAACTTGGACAAGCAACTTATAACTTCTCTAAACTTCATTTCCAAATTGCAAAATTGCAATAATAAAAATAGCTGCCTTATGGGGTAGCTATGGATGAAATGACAGGCTATGTCTAAAGGGCCTAGCGCAGTGGCTGGGTTATTACTTTAGTTCTAACTTCCCTAACTTTTTCTTATCTGAATTAGATTTCTGAATCACTCAATTACTTGACTGAAAAACAGGTTAAACTTTAGTTCCCCTAGAATTAGATCCTTTTCTCTAATCCTCCTGTCCCTGACAGATGAGAGGGACTTCTTTGGAGGTCCTAAATTGATGAAATAATTCTATCTGGGTTATAATTTGGGGAGCAGATGTAAATCTACTGCTCTTCCTTCTCTCATGTCTAGAATAATACACTCAGCAGTCAGGCCTCATCCTGTGCCAGGATCATGGTCATTGAGATTGGGCATCTGTCACCTTCTTACGTGGAATGCCATCTCCTGCCTCTACTAGCTGGGCCCCACTTCTCTTTCAAAGCCTTTCTTAAGGTCAGTTAAGTCATTCCAAACTGCTCTTGAATATCCTTAATTTCCTCCTTGACTTTCTACAAAGTTATGATATACACTTCGTGACTTGACCCTTTCTTCATCACACTCTTAAAACTGCCAGTTTTATTTCATGTGCACTGGATCTTATTATTTCCATTTAAAGAAGTAGAACCCATGATAGGAAATTAAGTCATTGGAGGTGTGTCCTTGAAAGGCATTGTGGGATCCCAGTCTCTACTCTTTTTGGCTTCCTGGTGATGAGATGAACAATTTTGCTCTGCTGTGTGCTCCTGTCAGGTTGTGCTGCCTCATCTCAGACCCCCAAAGCAACAGGCCAATCAATTGTGGACTAAGACCTCCATGCTAAGCCAAAAACAAACTTTACTTTGTAAGTTGATTATCTTAGGTATTTCATTACAACAACAGAAAGCTAACAAACAGAATATAAATTTCTAGAGGCATACTCAAGCTTCATCTGAATCCTCAAAAGAATGTAGTAAAGGTGAGCACATATACATGGGCAAAACTACTTATAGACCAACTAGCTGGACCCTGAGCAATCTCAGATTGCAGATTCTAAGATAAAAAGTAAACTAAAAAAACCAAAGCATTAAGGATTTAGCAAAGGGGGGAGGGTGTGCCATCTGCCAAGCCGCATTGCTATAATTAAAGGTGTTATTCAGAGAGCAAAGTTGCTGGAAAAGGGAACGATTTATTTTCTTTACCTAAATAACCATCAATTCTACCACTTGAGGCTCCTTTCTTGCTCCTGAAAGAGCTGCCTGCTTAGTTATTACAAGGAGGGCTGGATGACTGGGGTAACCATCCTAATTGCACGGGGTCCCTCCCCCATATTTCATCACCTTGCAATCTTTTCTGGGTCAGTAAATCACTTTTTAGTGCAATGGACCTAACACCACTCCCACTCACCACTAGGAGAAGATTTACTTTCCTCTCTTAATAATCTATGACTCTTCACTACTTTTGAACCAATAAAACTCCCTCCCACGAAGTTCCTTCAGCATCTTATAGGAATGGAAGGAAGAGTCATCAGTACCTTTAGGCACCTATTTCCACTAACTTTACGGGACTTCAGATGGTAGGCCAGGCCAGCCTGCCTTCATTTGGCTGTTTACACACATCTTTCCACTGTAAAAACAGCCACTGACACAGGCCTTGATCACAGTTAAGCAGTCTGACGCCCCCAGCAATGAGTGCTCCATGCTTTAGGTGCAGGGCATAAAGATGCTCAACCCAGAGGAAGATGGCAACACCATGCTTATTCCAATCAGCTTCATAAGGCAGAAGCCTGGGATCTAGTTTTAAATTACTGTCATCAGGCATTTGCAAGAAACATGACTTCAATGGACTTGTGACTCACCTTTCATAAAGAAAACAGGATGTGTCCTTGCTGTGTCCCTTTTATCTCAAGACCCCACCAAAGGTAACACAACAAGTGAAATCAGCAAGACGGCCTAGGTAAATACCTGTCATTCTCATTACCATCCTGACTAAGTAATGCTACAATAGTCTGGCAACTTTGGAAAAATATTTATAAGAGTCTCAGTGAAAAACCAAAAAATGAAGGGACAGAAATGGGAAGGGTGAGAAAAACAACAACAAACACCACCACAATAAAAACACACAGAGAAGAATGCAGCAAGGACCTGCAGGTTCCCAGCTCAAATGGACAAACATGCCCTCATGCACAGCTTCTAAGCCTTAAGTGCAGACAGACTCACCATCTTCAATGTCATAGGCGTAGGCCGAGAGGCGTAGGGTGGTGGCACAGTACTCGCATTTGAAGCAGCTCCGGTGGAAGAACTTGCCCTCGGCACTCAGCCTCTCCATCACGTAGACCCGCTTCTGGCAGAAATAGCACATGTCACTGCCCCCCAAGTTCTGTGGGAATTCCTTCTTTATGGAGCCCTGTGGGGTGGGAGTAGAGGGAAGGAAGGAGCACATCAGGGCAAGGCCTCTTGTTGCCTCCCTGAGTTGACCAACCCTCTGCAAATGAAGCCAACCCGTGTTGGGTGGTTATGTTTGGAGACAAATCCCGAGTATTATTTGGCTATGTGTGCTCCGTTTTTGGTTCTTTCGAAAAGCAGCACACTCTGGCAGTAGAAACATCCCACAAGCACCTCCCAGAATCCTGTACAAGGTGAGGTCTAAATTAGTTACAATCAACAACCAAGATTTGCTTCTCACAAAGGATCTAAATTTACAGAATTTTATAACAATCAAACCAAATTATTCTGACAACTATTTGAAGAGTAGCATAAATACACATTCATTGTGTTTTCCCACACACTGCTGTAAATATCTACGTGTAAGTCTCAGAAATTCAGTTATCAAAATTCAGGCAACCTCAAAAGAATTACCACTTGGTAACATAAGTGGGAAGACAAGTTACTAAACTCCATAGAACAAACCAGGGTTGTTCACCATAGTGGTATCACAGTTAGTGGAAATACCCCTGGGATATCTCTTACCAGTTCCTTCTTGTCTAGAAGGGTTTTGGGCTGCTCTTTCCTTTGAAGCTGATTGGCTATCTGCTCAGCCAATGAGCTCACTCCGCCTGTGTACATCTTTATATACTTCTATTGGTTGTAGATTACAGAATGACCAGAATGAAGGGAAATGAGAAGGAAAAAATAAATTAAGAAGACAGGAAAAAAAATTTTTTGGAAGGTATAAAATGAATACACAGTGCAGCAGCAAACCATGCCAACACAGTGCCCACAAGCAAGGAAACTGGGCAGTGAGCAAAAAACTGTGTCAGTGTCCATCAGGGGGTCAGCAGCAGGCGCAACAGTGGTGGGAGATGATCTTCTGCAGGGGAGAACTTGGTCCTTGGAGTCTTTTAGATATAGCTCTGGGATGAGAAGGTAGAAGACAGGAAGTGTACAAACATAGGAAACAGTGCCTCTGCTGGAAGAAGTTTTCTTGGCCCATTTCCCTGTCAACATTTAATGGGGTTTGAGAGCAGCATGATGGCACCCATGTGATCTGCCCAGGTGCTGAGACCAGAAGCCTCCTAAGACCACATGGGGCATTTTGGCCACATGCTGCACCCTGTAGACATGTTGCTCAACTAATCCTGAGAAGTCAGAATGTGTTTCTGGCCCAGGAAGAATTATTTTTACAAGGTGAAAAAAGGTAAAAGAAAAAAATCCAACTAATTCAATCCCATTTTGTCAGTTTTGAAGGGACAACAGGAGAAAACTCCCACATTTGCATGGTAAACCCAGAAGCCTGACACTCTGGTGGCCCAGCACTGGACCCTATCTCTAGGAAAACAATGCTGCAAGACCTTTAGAGATTTCTTGTCCGGGTCACTTTCCAGGCAGAGATGGTCATGACACTAGTATGTACTGAACCATGGGACACAAAGGGTCTCCCCGCAAAGCATGTGAGGCTGTGACTAATTTGGATTCAGAAACACACTAGGCACAGTCATCCTGGAGATGGCAACAGCCTCCTCATGAAAGGCCTCATTACATGTGTAAAGACACATGTAAGAGGTTTGCTGGTCTAAGTAACAACATGTTCAGGCTGAGTAGGGACAAAGAAAGAGAAACACTCTGGGGTGACTGCTTTCTGTAAATCTGGGAACAACAGAGCCACAAATGAGAAAACAATTCTCTCTTGGCTCAGTCAAGACTTTTAGCTGGAACTAGGCATCAACTCTGTTATTTTTTCTTTCTTTTTGGCAGTACTGGAGTTTGAACTCAGGGCCTTGCACTTGTCATGCAGATGTTCTTCCACTTGAGCCATGTCTTAGCCCTTTTTGCTCAGTTATTTTTGAGACAGAATCTTGTTTTATGCCCAGGCTGGCCTGGATTTCTCCTATTTGCACTTCCCCGCATAGCTGGGATGACAGGCAAGCACCACCGTGTCCAGCCATTGGTTGAGATGGGGTCTTGAGAACTTTTTGCTTGGTCTGACCTTGAACCACAATCTTCGTGATCTCTCTCCTCCCACCAAGTAGAAAGGATTATAGGCTTAAGCTACAGCACTGACTTAATTCTATTTTCTAACTCAAAAATAAGGACATTGTCAAGTATTTATGCCAGTTGCCCATCAACTTCACAGATTATATCCATTAGTGGTTGAGGAAAACAAGTGGTTCTTAGATATAAACCTTCTTTAGATTAGGGACCCTGGAGAAACTCAGGCCTGGAACAGGCAGACACCAGGCAGAGCTGAGCAGGCCATTCGAGAATTGACACTGAGGGAGAAGAAAATTACATTTGTTTCATTCTGCAGCAGACAAGTGAGTGTGTGAAGCAGATGGTCAATGTGAGGCCAGGACAGTGCACAGCACTGGACCATCACTGTGCAGCCAGGACCTTTCTCTCCTTACCAGAAACCCTCACCCTTAGCAGTTACAGCCTGGGGTTGCCCACATTTGTGCAGATGCGTTTGTCACAATTCGGTTCTCAGGGATGTGGCCAATAACAAGCAAGTCCCTCCCCCTCAGCTGAAGACTCAACTCTTTGTTTCTGGCATGAAAAGCAGATGGCTTCTGTCTCCTCACTCTTAGGAAGCAGTTGAAGTGTAGCAATTGCTGCACTTCTGCCACTGCACACCATACACATGCATATGCTTCCACACACATACACTGCATGGTCTGGTCCTGGCACAAGAATATGAAGCACAAATACAAGGGGCAAAAAGTCCTCTGATCTTGCTAAAAACTCCTTGATAGCAGGATCGGCACCACCATGGAAATTTGCAAGGTTCATTCTACACATGAGTACAAGTCAAGAGGCCCCCGGAATGTGTATTCATTATTCCACTAAAGAGATGTAGTTACAATATGGTTGTATTACATAACACATAGGATTATGAAGATGTGAAGTGTAAGAAAAAGCCATGTTAAACATTCAATGAAAGCTAGCAGCCTCTTTCATTATTAGGTGTCTGCTGCAGTCCTCATACACAAAGACCCACACGACTAGTTTCCCAGCAGACAGGCCAAAGTCAGGACCTCCACATCTGCTCTCAGGTGGGTGACGCATGTGAGAGTGGAGTGAGTAGAGACTGAAGAGGGAACTCAGGCCATGCTACCTGTCGGAGGGAGTCGGAGGAGGGAGAGGCAGGGCGGTGGGAGGAGCGGAGACTAAGGGAAAGCTCCCACTGGTCGACAAAAAATCGACGAGAAGGTTCAGGCTCTGGCTATAAAATATAAGATGGAGAAAAAAGGTCAAAGGAAATGTTAAAAGTCATACCCTGAATATATAAAATTTGACAGTTTTCCTTTCCACTCTAGACCTGTATCTGAAAAATTTATGCAGTAAATAAGTACTTTGAACTCCCAAAAGAATGAGTGGCTCACTCACAGCTCCAATTTGCTTTTTACTCATCCTTCCCCAGTGATTACAGTGACGCTAGCTCTGGAACATGGTCCTGGAGCTATGAACCCCTGTGAAAGCCTTGTTCCTACTCTACACATCCTCCAAGTGGGTAATGGTGCCCTCTGGGTGGCAGGTGTGTGCAATGCTGTGCACTACAGTCATACATGCCCCTAATGCTCTGCAGAGAGCTCTCCTAAGCGGGGATTCTCCTGAGCAAAAGAGATCCTGCCACCATCCCATCATCCATTAACCATACAAATAACAGAGACAGTGTATCTGGGCTGAGCTTACTGCTCCTGCATAATGGGCAGGAAGTGGCATTTTTTCCTTCTATGGCTGCTACTCAGGGAAGCTCTGCTTGCCAAGGAGCTAGCCAAGCTCCAAGCAATGATCAGAAGACAAGATACGAAGCCCCCTTTCCCTCTGCACACTGCACACAGCACGTGCAGCAAAAGCAGGCCAGCATCTTCCTCTGCAGTGGGCTCATGCAGCTAGGAACTCCAGTCCCCACAGAGTGAAGTGGCTGACAGCTTTAGCAAGCAGTAATTGTTTGTTTCCCATTAGGTCAAGGGTGAAATATTTATAGGGCAGGAGGAACAGAGTTACTGTCAATATTGAGCAGATCCAGCTGACACTCACTTCAGAGTAGTACAGAAGTGACAACTTGGAGTGGCTAGTTCCGCTTGCCACTGCTCCAGATGCTCAGCAGCTCTATGGCCCTGAGCTCAGCATGTGGGGTGAAGGGTAAAGTCAGTTATACAGGCCTGAAGGGGAGCAGGAACTATCTCTGCTGATGAGTACTACCCTCCAAAAGGAAATAAGAGGACCGAGCACCTCTGGGGTGGTGGAGCGATCAGAGCTGATGGAGAAGTGGAAGAGTTGAGTAGAAGGTGGGCCAGAGAAAGCAGGGCAGTGTGCATGCAGGGCTACAGAGCAGTAGAGAGAAAGTGCTGGAAAAGAATAAGCTGTGTTTTCTCAAAGCATCTCACTTGGGACCCTGTACTGAGGAATCCAGCTCCTAGGGAAAAATAAAAGTCTCTGCACACCTTGTTACCTCTTGAGCTTCAAACCCTACCTTTTTTCACCTTGGCATTGCAGCCCTCAACTTTAAATTATTTCTCCAGTCAATCTCTTTTTACTCAACATATTTCCCTCCCTTCTTTTTTTTAGACCTCGTTTTATTAAAAAACATTAGCACCTCATTAAATATCCATTCCTCAAAATTGTACAGTACTGGCTTGCTCCATGAAAATGACTACTTTTCCTTTCCTTCTGCTCATATTCAGGGCCTCATGCTTGCTATGCAAGTGCTCTACCACTTGAGCCTTGCCCCCTCAGCCCTTTTTGCTTTAGTTTTTCAGATAGGGTCTCATGCTTTTTGCCTGGGACTGGCCTTAGACCCCAATTCTCCTGCTTCTGTCTCTTGAGTAGTCAGGATTATAGGCATTTGCTACCATGCTTGGACCCTACTTTTCTTTTTGAGAGGAATACAGTGCAGCATGGAAAGGAGGAAGAAGCTTGGCACACGGTGCTTGTGGGAGAAGGCTGTGCCAACAAGCAGAAGCAAAGAAGACCCCAGCCAGTAGAGGTGCAAAGGATAGCCGCTTTCCACCTTGACCCCATTCTTCTCTCCAAGCCAGCACCTCATTCTGGCAGCACACAGATGCCTGCTGATAATATGGTCAGAGGGCATAGGAAGAGAGTGCCAGGATCAATTTCCTAATGTATCTGAGAAGCAACCTGATTTACCGCTTGGCATAAACTTCACTTCTCAGGCAGCAAAGGCAGAAGGGGAGGTAAAAATGAAAGGGAAGAGTTACGTGAAACTACCAACTACAGACAATTCATTCTGGCTGCAAAGATATTCCCTATAGGGAGATCTTCTTTAAGACTAGGGATAACAACAACCAAAGCTTCATAAGGTAAGCAGCCTTCTTTAACTGGGTATCTCTGCTATTCAATAATTATATTTAATCACAATCAGTGATTCTTCTCCTTAGTTTTTAAAAAAAGACCAGCTATAGCTTTTCACTAAGTACCCGTCTTGCCATCACCATCCTTTCCTAATCTTCTTCATGCCTGAAAACTCCTCACACTGCTCAGAGCACTGGCTCCTTTAGTATTTCTTCTTCAAGATTCATGACTATCAAGTGACACTTGCTTATTGACTTAGATCCTCTAAGAAGCTCTCCCTGGTAATCAATGCCGCTAGACCGCAGCACATATTTTGGTTATATAGGTAGTATAGTATGGAATGGGGAAAGGTGACAAAAATGGGAAGTCACCAGGCCCTTTATGAAAACACAAACACTTAGGATTATCATCCAGTTTGAATGCTGGCAGATGAATGCTCTATAGTGAATGCTATTTGCATGGGTTGAAATTGTTAGCAAAGAGTTCTGGCTCTTGGCTGGGTGACAAGTGTGCAAAAAGCAAGAGGCAAGGGGACTATTCCCATCCTCCCTTCCCTCTGCCCCATCACACAGCGTGCCCCATCTGTTTGGCTCTCAGCATCCCATGCCACAGGTTCATGCTCTTTTACCCTCTCAAGGCGGGGACTCTGCTTGCCACGGCTGTCAGCATCAAGATCCCTGTATGTCTGTTGGCAACAAAGTAGAAACTTAAGCTCCATTCAAATGCTCTATTTGGACCTAAGTGATGGCGGGAAACTCAGTGCCAGAAATTCAGAGTTTGTTTTCAACCTCCCCGACTGGTCCAGCCCAACTAACCAAAATCCCATCTTTATCAAATCCCACAACCTGGGACAATTTTTTGCACAGCCATTCTGCCCACTTGGCCTCCAGTGAGTTCAATTACATAGATGAATACAGAACTAAGGTTAGTACACAGGGGGAACAAACATGTTTCTCCCATGGTGGCAGAACATCAGAGGCATTCAATGCAAGGTTTAGAAGAGAGGCAGGTTTGCTGGGTGAAGATTTCCATAGTGAGGCATCAGAAAGGAAAGGTGGACAGATGGCAACTGGCTGGAATAAATAGCCATCACAAGAGCCCAGATGAAACTCCAGGGAGAGGAGTGGGCCTTGAACAGAAACATGGGACCAGTCATAATTTATTACAGGAGATAAGAGACAAAAATTAGAAACATTCTCAGTTAATAGAAAGGAATAGGTGTGTGCAAGACACAGATACCTGTAAGACAGGCACAGCTCTGCCTTGTTGAGCTGAGGAAACACTAACAGCAATCGTGAAGAAAGAAGACCACGCTCATCGCTAAGGATAACTAAGGATTTTCACCTTATCCATAACTTCTCACATGGCTACACTGATCCAGTGCCTGTGAGCATGTTGCCACAGGCAGGATGAGGCCAAGCTTGGGCTCCAGAGTTACAGGGCCCATATTCAGTTCCGGTTCCATTATTTACTTACCCTGAGGCCTTGTACAAATACTTGGCCACTCTCCCCTATGGCTCAGTCTATAAAATGGAGATAACAGTAGTACTTGCCTGCCTCATAGTGTTGTTGTGAGAACTGATTGAGACAATGAAATGAACTTAGAACACTGCCTGGATCATAGCAAGTGCTCAAATTTTTAGCTCTTAGAGACATGGCACTGGACTGTTACTATACCTATCTCAGTTTTTAGACCCATGGACAGGAGGTGGACCTTTAAAACTAGATACATTACTAGTGGTCACCTTTTAAATAGGCCACCTTAATTGAGAAAATGTCTTTCTACAGATTCTGCCCTCAGAATTATCATTTTATTTTGTAGGGATATACAACAAATGTCAGCAAAGCATTCTATAAACACAATTTATATAAGTGTGCTTGCCATAAACATAGGTTCATGTTCCCCATAGCTGTGTCTGTGACTGTTCTATAAAGCAGTTCTTGATGAGCTGCCTGTTGTGTGAGTGGCCAGATAGAGAAGGTTTGTTGGAAGAAGCTATAACCAAGAAGGGCCCTGAAAATCAAAAGGAACAAACCCAAGAGGAGGATCTATGAGACTTCCAAATGTTCATCTTAATTGGATGATATAGGAAGAGAAATTGAATTGGATATAGGAAGAGAAAATGGGCTAATTTAAATGCGGTTCTATAAAATGTAGCTCTCAGGGTTTTTAGGCCTTGGATATGTAATAAATGCAGTTTACACTTTTACTTCCTGGTTGTACAACTGTAATCCTGTAATATAGACTAGATTAAACTGTTTAGGGTCTGAATGTTTGGTGCACTGTCCCGGGGTCCAGTTAGGAATTGCTTATTTGTAGCCAATAAAAGTTGCTTCTGCTGCAAATGGTTTCTGCAAATGGTCTGTAACAGTTATCTTTGAAAAGACTGGTCTCTACTCAGGCAGGCAGGGAGACAGACAAAACACAGAACATGCAGAGAGGATCACCTGCTGGCCACTGTATGCCCGAGAGGGAGGCGGAGTAGGGGGAGGACAGAGTGTGATCACTTTTTTAGGGCAGGTCCGAGAACGTTCCTTTTCCCGTTGCTTTTACACCAACAGACACAAACAGAGAACATCGTTGAAACAGTGGCATGTGAAGGCTGGTTCTGATAGGGTTAAGGGGCATTGAAAGGCCCTGTTCTTACCCCTCTGCCCTCCACAGCACATCACTGTGCAGTCAGAGGGTAGCTTATCACGGTCCCTTGGCCTCCAGGTTGGACTGGCATCTTCTGTGAGGCACAGATGACATAGGTAACTATGTAGCTGGTAAGAATTTGTGGTAGAGCACTTTTTAAATGCCAGGGATAAAGCCTTTATCAGGGAAGTTGGGGACAAAGAAATGGGCTTGATTATAAGGAAAGAGAAAAGGCAGACAGGCCCACCATGATGAGGGTACCAGGTAACTTTTCCATGGCTTGGTCACACTCCTGAGGCAGCAAAGCAGCGCTCCCCTGAGAACCATCTGACAATATTCTACGAAATGCCTCCCACTTTCCCACCCCTCACTTGCACTAAAAAGTTCTAGTAAACTATCAAGAAAATCGAGAAAGCATAAGAAACAGGATCTAAGAATGTAGCATATTTTACTAACTAAATACCATATACATGTCCATGGCTTTTTCCTGGTTTTTCCCACCTGGTGCATTCCCTTCCTAGTGAGTCTGTCTATGATTCAGAAAGCTTCTTGATGTTTGAGAAACAATCACACATTACTCTAGGCCTCTCTGATACCGTCCAAGGAATTCTGTTTCCTGTGCCCAATGGCAGCATACAGCCTGGGGGCAGAAAGCCATGGAAGTTGATAGGCTAGGGTAATAGATCCACTGTTTGTTCCCATTTCACATGACAACCTATTTCCAAACTAGGCTGCTTATGTGTAATTTGCCTGTGGGATACGCTTCTGAGATCAAAAGGCAAAAGGGAGGGAAGGAAAGAGGTGCAGTGTTTATACAGGAAGATACAGAAGAGAAGCATCTGGCCAGCAGAGTTGTTATTCATTTCCCTCTTCCATGCAATGACCTAAGCTGGAACGGATCCTCCTGCCAACTCAGCCATGGCTGCCATGTGTGCCACGCCCTCCTGCCTCGGTGGGAACCACTTCAAGAGAAATACAGAGTGAGTCATAACAAGGTGTGGCCCATCAGCCCCCTGTTCCTGAAGGGAGACCATAGGTCAGCTGTTGCAGCCAAGTACATACAAAGGCCCAGGTGCCCAACCCCTCTGTCCCAAGTCTCTGGAGCACCTGGCACTGCATCCACCTCTAGTTTTCAGGAGATAAATTCAGAGGGCCAGGAACTGTAAGTTATGAGTTGAAAAAAGATTGAATGTGAGTATTATGCATTAGAAAGGGACAGAAAAATGGTGAGGTATGGTACTTCATAGGCTATCTCTCTGCAGCCATGTAAGTTTACAGTTCCCAACTCTATGTAACCTAAATCTCTTAAGAATCTAACAAGGTTTTCACTACTCATGGTCTTACTAACCAAGTCTCATGTATCTATCTGCCCGGCTGCTCTTCTAATTGTAATGTATGGTGTCCACTTTGTAGAACCACTGTTTGACTTTAATGGTTCCAGTCTGCTGCCCACATAACCTACTAGCACTCTACTTCATTAACTGTGACCATAAATGATGCAGGTGTAGGCTGGGTCAAACAACAGCCTTCACATAGGACCCTGCACAATACTATAGGCCAACATAATAAGAAGTGTTCATAAGAAGCATCATACAACCAAGCTCCTGAAGTCCCTTCAAGCTGATGGATTAGTCTTCAGGAGGACAGAGACCTCGGCTCAGCAGGCTCCCTGAGCCACACTCCCCTGCCAGGCACATGCTGTACACAGCCACCTGCCCACTCCTCACAGAGATCCTTCCTGACTTCCCTCTTGTTCTGATCCCATCTCAGGCCACATTTATAGGCAGAAGTAGAGACTACAGTTTCTAGATTCTAGTTTACAGTTCACTTCCCCTCAGCAGATCCTCAACTAAAAATCCCATTTCAAATCTTAGAGAAAGGGTAAGAAAGTAAAACACAAGTAAATTCTTTTTGGAGAGAGAGAAGCAGTACTAGGATTTGAACTCAGGGCCTAGTACTTGCTAGGCAGATGCTCTACCACTTGAGTCATGCCCCTATTCCTTTTGCTTTCGTTGCTTTAGGATAGGATCTCCCATTTTCTGACCAGACTGACTTCAGACTGTGATCCTTCTGATGATCTCTGCTTCCCTAACAGTGGGAGCTACAGGTGTGAGCTGCTGTGCTTAGCCACAATTCTTTTTTTTTCCTTTACTGTTGTGCTAGGTAGGGGTACACTGTTGCATTTATACAGGTTCCTACAATGTATCAAACATATCACACATGAATTCACCCCCTCGCTCTACCAAGTAAATTCTTGATGAACTTTTCTCAGAATATCTCCCAGGCATAGAGAAAAGAGAAGTTTGGACACTGCTCCAAGATTCCATCTCAGCTTCGTGGTCCTTGCCTTCCATTTGACATACTCTTATAAGGCTCTAAAAGCAGTGAATATAATTTAAATAAGGCCCAATGCACCATTCCCAGCAACAGAGGCCACTCTGAAGCTCAAGAGGCTGTTAAGGCCAGGTGTGGAAGACATGAATGGAACCCAGGGTCTGCTCATCTGACCTCTCAGCAGTCTGTTCAACCTCATGGCATCAGCTACATGAAAGACAATCCAAGCTCCACTCCATACAGCAGGAACTTGTTCAATGCTCACATGGGAGAAAAATACAATAGCAGCTTCTAATCTCTCTGACTGGTTTCCTACTGTAAACTAGGTGCCATTATCATCTCTTTTCTGTATTTTTAGGGTAAGCAGTTTTCCAGGGGATTCTGAAAAGGTTTCACTGAAAATCCCAGAGTTTTTTGTTTGTTTGTTTTGAGAGAGGGTCTTGCTATGTATCCCAGGCTGGCCTCAACTCATGATCCTCCTAACTCAGCCTCCCAAGTACTGAGATTACAGGCATGCACTACCCAGGCCCTACCATGCCCTACCATGCCAGGCAGTATTTTGTTTTCTTTGCAATATGGGAAAGGAACCCAGGGCTTCAAGCATGCTACCACTAAGCTACACCTCTAGCACCCCAAAAGAATATTTTAAATGTGGATAAAACTCCAAGAAAATAAAACCCCATGAATGCTTTTGTCCACAATTTGAAATAATCAAAATTGTATTTCACTACTTCTTTCATTTTCCCATTTCATATGACAGCTCAACTGCCCCAGTTCTCAGGAAGTTCTGAGGAAGGCAGGCAGGATTCTGCATCCAATTGTCACAAGGAAACATACTACCAAAAGGCCAACTTGGTACAAATGTCACACTCCCAAGGCCCTAGAGGCTAAAGTACCTAAATTTACCACATCGCTTCAGTTAGTTTCAACACCAAATTAAATTTGTCCTCATAACTGTTTTCTCAGTTTACTCTCAAGGAGTTAACTGAATCATGGATTCAAATCAGCATTGTCTATTAAATGCTTTCCCAGAATAAGCACAGAGCCTTCCTGTCCTTGTAAGCTAGGATTCTCAAGTGCAGACCTGAACATGGGCTGGGACAGGAGCAGGAGGCGGGTAGGAAGGCTGGGGCAGCAGTCCCCCACTCTGGTCCCTGGGCAGTTCCTTTACCTGTTTCCACTGGGGGATGGGAGCAGGGCGACCCTGCTCAGGCAGGCAACAGGACGGCTGGCTGACCCCACGCTCTTGTGTCGGCTGTGACACACAGGTCATATGTGGGTGGGGGACAGGACATGGAGACAAAACAAAATAAAATACATTAAGATAGGAGAATATAAAAAAGGTACCCTGGAGGACA
Organism: Castor canadensis; assembly: GCF_047511655.1. Classification (NCBI taxonomy): domain Eukaryota; kingdom Metazoa; phylum Chordata; class Mammalia; order Rodentia; family Castoridae; genus Castor; species Castor canadensis. The sequence goes on from NC_133391.1 coordinate 43,947,749, forward strand.
GATCTATATACATCTATGAACTGTTGGGGAGGTAGGCAGAATTAGTTCTTAGATAGTTAAACTTACAAGAAAAGAAAATAGCTTCTCCCAAGCCAAAAGCAAGTACAAATAAGGAAAACAGAAGTTGCCATTCTTGTTACCCTTTTCCCAAACTCAATGCTCTGTGAGTCTAAACCACTAATTCTGATTTGGAAAACTAATCTTTTCTCCCAAAACAAGGAAAGCAACCCTCTAGTAGAGGCAACCTTCCTCTAATAGAGGGCATCCCAGCCTCCTGAGGTGGGTGGAACTCGGGGCTGCCAGGGCCTCTAAGCAGCCTCTAAGCCTCACAGTGCAGTCATCTTTCCTGTGAACTGCAACCTGAAACAACCGGAGTGCAAACACTAATAACCAAAGACAAGATGTGAGAAGTTAACTGTGGTCGACGCCAAGCAAAGGCAGTGCCACCCACCTGATACGCAGGCAAGATGGCTCCTGAGTGTGGAGAAGATGAAGAGAGAGAGACAGAATGAAGACAATGGAACTCCTGTCCTTTGGAATCTTGTAAGGAAGTTTTGTAAAACATTTTCAGCAGTGTAAAACTCAAAATCCCAACCCCTCCTCTTGTAAGACATCTTAGTGACCTTTACACGAGCAAGAGAGAGAGAAGACCTACAATGGATACTTCTCTATTTAGACTCTCATGCCTGACTTCAGGAGTAATTCAGTATCCACAATGTTTTCATTCCTAGTAATTTCCTAGGAAAAAAATCTGCACCACACCAAAGCAGCTTTATCATATTCACCTCTGTATCTTATCATGAAAGATGAGAAACAACTAAAACATCCAACATTAGAATAATGATTAAGATCATGATACTCACACACTGAGGAATGCTTGTAAAGAGTTTGGAGTAAGTCTTTCCTACGACTAAGTGAAAAGCACAAAATAGAAAACACGAGTGCACTGAAAATAAAGGCCCAAAAGAAATGCAGCAAAATATCAATAGGATTATGGATGCCAAAATTTCCTTTCTACTTTTCAGGTTTCCCTCAACGAGCCTGCATTTTTTGATGTTGTTGTTTGTTTTTTGAGACAGGGTCTTGTTATGTAGGCAGGATGGCCTTAAACTCAAGATCTTACTGCCGCTGCTTTCCAAGTGCAGGAATTTCAGGTGCTCACCACCACACCCAGCTTCTTTTATGATTTATACTTCTTTTATATTTCAAGTAAGTATGTATGTATGTATGTGTGTGTGAAGATAGATAGATAGATAGGTAGACAGATAAATAGATAGATACAAATGAACATTTTTAGAGCTCTCTGCTGATTTTTTTCACAAATGTCTCAGACTTGAGTTGAGGATAAAGCAGCCCTGAATGTGTAACATAGGCTTAGGAAACACTTATCTCTGCCACAGTCAGACAAGGAATAAACAGACCCTAGGTGTGAACCCACAAGGCCCAAGGTCTGTGGCAAGACCCATCTCATTGTATTAAGAAGCTCCTCTTTCCTGTATGACCTGGCCAACTTGGGAGACAGGCTTACCTGTCTCCTTATGCCAGCAGACTGTGCAGGTGCGTTCTCTTCAAATTTGGCCAGCAGCTGGGTTGCCATGTATTTCACTTTGTTCTGGTTCCCAACAGCAATATCCATCCTTCTGTCAGTCAGAGTGCTCACAAGTGTTGGTCTTTCTGCTCTGCAGTTCCGGGGAGCTTCCTCCTGCCCAACAACAAACACCAAGAACAGCTCCATTATGGGGTCCTCAAGATGTCCTTCCCTTGAAGAAGTATGGTTAGGATCTATATGGCGGCTTTAGGTTGAGCCTAACAGTATTCTTCAAGGCTCTAGTCACTGAACAGAGTGAGCAAGACCCTGGGACTTGAGGCACTACAGGAGCACTAAGACTTGTGTTGGCACCACTATACCCCAAGGAAGCCAATGTGCTTTATCAAACACATGATTCCAAAGAGACAAGGCACAAGTATACACATGTACATGTTTCCTGGGTGCTCTCCAGAAAGTTAAACAAAGGCAAAAGCCCACCGAAAAAAATATCTGCCCTCAGAAATTCTTGTAAAGGACAAATATGCAAAGATCCAGCAATACCAAACTTGGGAATTAAGAATTTAAACCAAAAAGGACAACTCAGTATAATTATTCTGCAAATCCCAGATAAATCTCACCTCTTCTGACTGACTAGTCTTTCTCCTCTTTCCAGCCCCATCCAAGTCCTTTTCCTTTTTGTCCTGTACCAAAACAGAAGGGAAACTGGATTATTCTGGTCAACACACCTTGCCATTGGCTCTTCAGCTATGAGTATACCTTGGGAGAACGCTTCCGGGAGATGGTCTGTCCGAGTTTGCTCAGGAAGGAGATGGGGGATTTGGTGGTTGCTATCAGGACTGCTTTCTCCTCAGCATTCAAGTCCAGTGTGTCTGTGAACAGAAGTTGGCAATGTTCAAGGATGGCCCTGGAGGGTGCCACAAAGTCCTGACCAGAACCAATCTCCCTTGCCGGGGAACCGAAGGAATCCCAGGGAGCTCTAAAGGGTCTTGACTAGGACAAAGCACGTACATCTCCATAAGAAATGACAAAAAGGAAATGCACACTTGGGTCTAGACATTGAGCCTTCTTTTCCCATTCATATACACAAAGCCAACTCTTTTTCCCCACTTAGGTTACAAAAACCTGTACTTTCACTTTTCAAGAGCTGGAATTTGCCTGTGATAGTTACAGCAGAGTTCCGAAGCCTCAACTTGCTGATTGAAATTTCAGAACAGGGAGGAAGAGGGAGAAAAAAGAGCGGAGAGATGTGTAGCTCAGTGTTGGCAGTTTGGGTGGATGTGGAGCTCTCAGTGAATGAGGAAGCTCAGGTTAGAGTTGCGGGTTTCTGTTGTAAGAACTGCAGATCCAAGCAGAAAAAGCCAGAGATGCCTTTAAGGGTATAAAGGCTATAGAGTGGCACCATAAACTTTGTGGATTCCAATGCTTTGCTAATAGCAACAGTAATTTTTAAAACAGTAATTGAAACTAAAGATGAATTGCTAACATTAAGTGCTCCCCATTTGCCAAACATTCTTCTTAGCTTATCACAAGGTAATTAAATACATTATCCCCATTTTACATATGGGGAAACTAAGGCATAAGGAAATTTAGTAAGTTGCCCAAGGTTTCAAACAAATGGAAATACTGGGATGCAAAGCCAGGTCAGACATCATGGTCAACACTCTCAAGCACAACACTGCATTTACTCCAAGGGACAATCAATGGCAACAGGAAGACTTTTTATACCACTGCTGAATGTTAAATGAGGCAGCAGGTTGAGGGTCAAGGAAAGATTTCTGGGGGACCCTAAGAGTTAGGAGTCACAAGAAGAGCCAGAGAGGGAAGAATTATAGAAGAAAGGAGAATGAATCTGGTAAGGTGCAGGACCACAGAAGCTAGGAGAAAACAGAGCTCCAAGGTAGAGGATACCATTACAGTGTTAACTGGTGTAGAACAGCCAAGTGTATGAGAGATGAGAACTGAGAAAAGAATTGGATTTGGTGGTTGTTTCTAAAAGTTGAGAACAATTTTGGTAGAACTGAGAGAGAAGTGGAATTCTTCTAAGAAGTGTCTCTAAGTTCAGGCAGTGAGCAGATAGAGGCCATAGCAGGGACCACTTTCTCAGAAGAGCTGGGTTTGAGACAGAGGCTGTATACCGTCAAGAAAAAAAGAGTTTAAGGTCCAGTATGGTGGTGGTTGCCTATAATTCCAGCTACACAGTAGGCACAGGTGAGGACCCCAGACCAAAGCCTGCCCCAGCAAAATGGTGAAACACTGCAAAATAGCTAAAGTAAAAAGGGATTGGCGTATCTGTGGGGCAGGGGAGGGTTATGTCTCGAGTGGTAGAGCACTTACTTAGCAAGCACAAGGTCCTGGATTCAAATTTCAAGCACCACAAAAAAAATTGGACAGTAATGATTTTTGCATGCTTACAGGTTAAGTGGGAGATTCTGAAAAGAATGAGTGGTTTGAAACACACTTCTGGAGAAGGGAAGAATAATGAAGCAAGGTTCCAGAGACTTCTGCTGATGGCCAACCCATAAAACCAGTGTAAGCCCGAGCTGGTGGAACTGTGCGTGGTGGTACTGATGGACAATGTTGAAAGAAAGAGAGGAAAGCTAGCAACAGCTCAGCAGGAATCCAAGACTCCATCCGCACGCCAAAGGCCCTTACCACCAGAGGACAGCAAGTCTTTGAACATCTCGTAGAACTGTGTCAGGTACATCACCATGGACAGCTTGTCAGGCTCCCCCACCGAAGCCATGTCCTTGCCTGTCATGATGGGAGGGATGCCCAGTTCCTTCTCAGCGATGTCAAAGGCCAACTGGTTATTCTTCTCCACACTTTGCTCATCCAAAGAATCAAAATCTCTGAGAAACATGAAGAAAAATGGATCAAGTTGGGCTGACTGTCCTCAAACCAGATGACCATGTGGTCATCATCATTTCTTGGTTTTTGGATTAGACCCCAGGAGCAGATCATCACTGGATCTGAGAGCAGACCTGCTCATCTCGCTTCCTGTTCTCCTGTCCTAATTAAGGAAATGCACATAATCCAAGGGAGAAAAGATTGGAGACCTACCTAGTAAAGGAAAAAGGAGAAAAGTTGAAAAGACTACTCTTATTTTTCAAGTAACACAAATGTAAGCTCAGGATGGGAACTATCTTTAATATGTATTCTCCTGTACCTCCTGTGAAACTAATGTCTAATAGATACAAATCCTATCCAGATCAGATTGCTCCCTACAATCCGGGACAACCCTTGACCTATCAGCTCCAGTAAATCTTACTCAGCTTTCTCCTGAGGGGAAACTTCAAACCTTCCTCAAAAGGTTTTTCCACTGCTCATTTTTCTAAGTATCTAGATCAACAAACATCTCCCACTAGGTTTTAAGCTTTTAGCTATTCAGAGTAATGACTCCTTGCATTTTTCTTTAGGTGAGTTCCAATTAATCTCACACTCTTATTTTGTATTAACCAATTGACCCCGTGGCATTTTTCCATTTTTCAACAATCACTTTTGTCTACAGATAAAGCCAATGACCTATGGATGTTCATCTAATTGAAGTCACTGTTGTCAAAACAGTGCCAGATCACCTATTCACTGCTCTGTGTCTGCTATAACTCCCTTGGGCCTTCTCCGGGCCACTTTTGGAGTGTTCTAATAGGAAGGTGTCCCCTCTGCTCCACATTCACTCTCCATCCTCTATAAGGTCCCCTCATTACTTTTTCCTTCACCTTTCTTTTCCCTGCCTTCCTTTTGCACTAGAACTGGCTTACCTCCCCATCTTTGGAAGTGCTTTTGTGTCATATGTCACCTTTTCAAGCTGCTCTCCGTTCCCATTCCCTTTCTTTGGTGGAGGTAAAAATGTAGCATTTTCACGTACTCTTCTCTAACTTTTGGATGACATCACTTATTTTATCCAAGTACACAAGAAATCCTATATACACCCCCTTTGAATTTTTACATTGCTGGGGATGGAACCCAGGGCCTGGTACAAACTAGGCAAGCACTCTACTACTAAGTAGCCAAAACCCCCAGCCCTCCATTTTTTTTTTTTTTTTTCTTTTTTTGAGACAGGGCCTCACTATGTTGCTCAGGCTGACCTCAAGCTCTCAAGTGCAGGGATTATAGATGTGCATCACCACACGCTAAGTCCTTTTGCTTTTTTTTTTTGTGGTGTTGAGTATTGGAGACCCTACACATGCTCCTCATTTTTAATACACACTCTGCAAGACTGTCTTTACTAGCTCTTACCTCGTTACCTTATAACTGCCATATAACTACGAACTATTTCTCTTAGGTTTCCTTAACCAATCATTAAAACAAACAAAAATGTGGACCCTTAAGTGAATCTAATAATAAAAAAGACAGGCAGCCAAAATAACTCAACATGCTCTGCTTCTTCTGAATCTGTTTGGCTTCCATGGTAACAAATGCCTATGGGGGAAATCTAATTGCACTGGTTATCCTGTGCAATGATTCTGTAGATAGGTGGGTCGAAGAACAGCAAACAAGGAGATACTAACTTGTGTAGAGGATAAGACTACTTGTGCTTCATGAGCTTAACAGAGGATGTTTGTAAAAAGTAAAGTCCCCTTAACAAAGAAAACACCAGAGAACCATCATAAATTGGGTAAGTATTCATTGTTTTCTGTTTCATTGGCAGTGACATATTTGTTTTGAGCTAGCCAAGTGTTCTAGCCAGGTTTCCCTTGTGACCAATAGCATTTGAGAGATAGCTGGCCAAAATGAAGAGTTCAACCCAGGGCCAATAAACAGTTTTCTTTTGTGTGAAGCTAATAAGCTCAGGTGGGTGTTAAAACCCGTTTTTGACCTTTGCAATACTGTGGCTTTAAAACATTCAGCTAACCTTTGCTGGGTTTATCTATGTAACTCTTGATGCATGGAGTTTGAAATATAAGTAAATAAAAATCCCAGCCTTCTAGAGAAACCATCTTATTATGTATCTTATTCTAATAAAAAGTAGAAAATTTACCTACTTGGTAGCAGGATGCTCTGAGATCCTTGGTGGACATAAAATAACATACAAAGTTTGGTCACAACTTACATCAGATCAGGGCGGTATCTGTGGATAATTGCACATAGGGCCAGGCCACTTTTCCAAGACATGGTGAGATCTGTCACATTTACTCCTGCATAGCCATCTGTCTGCCTTTGGCACCAACCCAACAGTTTGCTTGAACGAGCTACAGACTCTAAAACAACAAAAACAATTGTTGGAAGTGTGGTCACCTAGTAACACTGACATAGGATCCTCTCTGTAGTACTCATATCCAGATGGAAAAAGTACTGAGGGTAGGGACAAAATGGTCAGTAAGAGCTTCTAAAGAAAACATGAAGTTATGTAACTCATTATCACAACAGTATAACTTTAGGTACCAATTTATCCAGATTCCAAGGTCAGTGTTCATCCCCTGGACCTGCCATGCTGCAGCTGTGTCCTGGTGTCCCTTCTGCAGACTGACAAAGATGGCAGCAGTCTGCTGACTTAGCTGTCACTCTCACTGGCAAGAGCTTCAAGATCTCCCTGGAGAGTTACCTGGCAACTGGCTGAGGAAGCCTTTTCTTTCACAGCAACACCAGGGAGATTAGATTAGAAAAGGTTCCATTCTATCTACCACACCTTAAACAGCAAAACAAACAAAGCCTTGCTCTCACATTTTCTAAGATACTGAGCAATGTGTCAAGTGAAGAAGCTGTGCAGTGACACTGACAAGGCCAAGGACCCCAGACCGGAATAATCCCCAGGTCCAGATCAGCACCTTATATTATAAATGATCACATCCTGAGACACTAAACAGGCAAACACATATACTTGGATGCTGCCCAGCTCATTGACATGCCTTCTAAAACTCAAACAGCCTCCCATCAGAAGAGCTCTGATGAGGATCATCCAAGAGAATATGCAAGCTCCTCTTCTGTTCAAGAAAGTATATTCTTTTCCCTAAGGCAGTTGAAAATATTTGTCTTTGCACTAAGTCATTTAGTGATTTGTGAATGTAAGATAGAAACCACATATCATAAAAATCTCTGTTGAGTCTTTCACAGTGGAAATGCAGTCAAGACTATACACAGAATCTCTCTGGTACCATCTTTTGGCTCAGACACTGATTTTACTCAGATGCTTCCCAAGTCTACATATCTGCCTATCCAATATGTACTGGGAACCTCAGTCTTTAAAAAAGTAACAGCCCTCTGCTCTCAAAGAGACGACATCCCAGTGGAGAAAAATTAAGATGTTTCCAACTGCCCATTTGTCCTTACATCCACCTTGATATTCCACAAGCATGTCAAATTCAAAGCTCCCAAACAGAACTTGAATCTCTCACCTTCCCTTCCTTGTTTAGACTAATGCAATATCAACTACAAATTCCTATCTCTTACCCATAACTGCAATCAGCTGCCAATGCCCATCAATTCTGGCTGCTTAATATTCTCTTTCACAGAACCAATAACGGGACTGACAAAACTGCTGCTGTCTCTAACCATCCACCATATGCCAGGCATTGTGAAAAGTGCTCTACACATGTCACATCCTCATGGACCGCAATAAGAGGGAGGTATTGTTACTCCTATTTCAAAGACAAGGAAAAGAATGTTCAGATATGCCAATTAATCTGTTCAAGGCCGTACATTTTGAAAATGGCAAAGCTTGGATGGGGATCTGGTTGCTTGTGGCCCCAAAGTCCAAGTTCATCTAACTGCAATACACTGCCTTCCTCTTTTACTATCCCCAGTTCAATATCAGATCTAGGTCTTTACTACCTGTAGTTTGACTACTGCAAAGTATTTCTAAGTAGTTTTCCTGCCTCTGGTGTACTTCCCTTCTCAGTCTATCCTACATATAGCTCACCAAATATACATAATCCCACTCTCCTTAAAAAAAAAAAAAAAATCTGTAGAGGTCCTTCATATACACAAAATATGGATGGCATGGCCTTTACATTTTACCACTGTACAATGGCAGTATCACAGGACCTGGCTAAAATGCCACATGCTCTATAAAGTCTCTCCCAAAAGTGTATATATGGAATGGGTGTGAACAAGCGCTCTCTGTCTGTCTCTCTTTCTAGACACACACACACACATCTCCCCTGTATCTGATTTGCTTCTATACCTCAATGCCTTAAACCAAGGTAAATTTTGTTGCGAGGACCTCTCTTGTGAATTGCAAGCCGTTCAGCAACATCCCTGAGTTCTGTCCTCTAAATGGCAGTAGCAAACCTAATCCAGTCATGACAAAAAAAAAGAAAGTTCCCAGACACAACCAAATGGCCCCTGTAGGGTAAAATCACATGCTATAGAACACTGCCTTAAACAGTACTATGCACATGCAATGGCTGGCTGAAGGGGTGAAGACTTCTTTGAATGGGTTACAGTTTTTGCAAAGGCCATTACCAGAACTCACCATTGCGAGTCAACTTTGGGGTAGTTCGGGAATTCACTATGTTCTCCATTTCCAGATGAATATCTTTTGTTTCTCCAGTATCATATAAATGGCGCACCTGGCAGGAAGTTGAAAAGAAGGAAAATCAAAGTAAGTAACAAATCCCACCTAAAGGGAAAATGACTAAAATGGAAGTTTGGGAAAGCAGGTTAGCTAAAGTCTGTTTGTTCACTTGTATTTTTTGGTGGTGCTGGGGAATCGATCCCAGGGCCTTACCCATGCTAAACATATATGCTCTAAAACTAAGCTACAACCCAGCCCCATGGTAAAGTTTAGACAGAAATTATGGTGTGGCCACTCAATCCTTTATGGAATGAGACAGGAACTATAGAAAGAAGTACCTATTGAAGAAGCTGTGACAGAAGTTAGCACAGTGGAGGTCTGTCTAGACAGTCTCTATTGACAATCAAAGTTGCTCACTAACCGATTTTATGGACACTATATGACATACATGTACAGAAGACCTAAAGGTGTAAGCTTCAGGTAGAAGGTGAATAAAAAGTTACTCTAGAACATATATATCAAATTGGTTTCTTCCTAAAAATTTGTTCTACTCTTTGGGATTGTAAAATGTCTTTCTTAATAGAGTAATGAGGCTTACAGAGATTTTGAGGAACAACTCCACTGTACAAAACCCTAAGAACAGCAACAATACATCTACTTACACGGTATACTTTATCTTTCAAAGTCCTTTCAAGTGAACAATCTCATTTGCCCTCACAATGATTCTGAGAGTAGGCAGGGATTTTTATCTGCATCACTCAGATGAAAAACTGAGGTCCAGAGAAAGTGAAATGACGAGTGGTGATAATACAAGTGGAAGTCATATCTCCTGGCTACTGAACAAAAGTCTTTTCCTCTACAATGTGTGATTTGAATTAGGAGGCAGGGGATGAACTAGGTTCACCATTTTGCCATTGTATGTATTTATTTTTTCTACTTTTTGAAATAGGGTTTCACTATGTAGCCCAGGCTAGCCTCAAACTCGAAATCCTCTTATTTCAGCCTCTGGAGAGGGTGGGGATTATAAATGTGCACATCATACCCATCTTGTGTCACTTTTGATCTTCTGCAAGTCTTTCGACAACTCTATGCGTTAGCTACTCAATATACTCATGCAAAACAACACACTTTCACCAATTCAGAAACACATGAACTTGGATTACACAAAGTGTGTATGATTTTAATATCAAACATAGTTAAACACATTTTGATATACAGAATTCTGATCAATCCTGAAGATAGGCAGAATTATACGTAAATGACCAGGAGACTCTTCTTACCTGGCTTGGCCGGAGGAAGTTGACATTGATATTGGGATACCTAGTGACAGGGTCGATGCTATATTGGCTGAAGTTTTTGCTCACATTCTCAGGGGTGGTCTGAGGCAGCAATCTATAAATGCTTTCCCTGTAATAACACAACAGTGCACTCAGCAGTGACAAGAACCATAAATAGCTCCTTTTCCTTTTGCAATATTTCTGTTTTGACTGTTAAATTATCTGACACATATAGCAAATCGTCATCTGTAGTAAGTTTCCACAAACCTTCTATTAGCCTTACACTCCAGACCTACCACTCTGTGATTCCACAGGCACTAGAGTAGAGAAGTGCCAAAGAGAAGAGCGGGGACAACCTGTGGGCAGTGACAAATACCTGGGTCCAATTTAAAAAGCCGTTTGTTTTTGAAGTGTGCCAATATTTACTATAATTTTTAAGAAACTCAAGTGAAAAAAGAACTTTCCATCTCATTCAGCCAGAATGCCTTAAATAACAGACTTAAATAAAGTTATAAAATAATAATAAAATAATACTGACTACCAATATCTTCCAGGAAATTTCATCTCTTTATCTCTACTGTTAAGGTATTAGGTTCTTGATAAGTAAGCAAACCCGAGGGTTTTTATGCTTCATTTATAAAAATCTGCTTCAAAACATCTGACATTTGGGGGTTTAAGAAATATTTACAAGCAGTTTGGTGGCTTCCTTTGAATCAGTTGCTTTTAATTTCTTGTATTACCATACCCCGTATCACACTAGACTCATTGATATAAATCTTCTTGGATTAAAGAGGATCTACCAGGTGCAGTGGTATATACCTGTAATCCGAACATTTGGGAGGCTGAGGCAGGAGAATCTTGGATTTGTGGGCTATATTATGAGATGCTGCCCCAAATAATAAATCGAATTTGGAGAACAATAAGAGAAGAACAGTAAGATTAGATCACCTTGAGGTCTCTATTTCTATGATTTTATAAAACAGTATCTTGCCTTTCCTCTACTTAAATATGAAAATATCTTTAATAAGAAGGACAGAAGGAAGAACTTGCACTCAGCCTAAGGAATAAACCACTCCCTTTTCCCCCAGATTTCCCCTGAGAGGGATCTATGGTTTCTTCCCATTACCTCTCTGCCAGGACTTCCAAGGGACTGGTTCCTAGAGACCAACTTCGTACCATCCAGGCAGAATCCATAGCAGCTAAAAAGCCCCGGGCTATACCTGTTCCCATTGGCCAGAAAGGCTGTGAAAGAGATATAAAACAAAGTTAAAATAACTCATCTTTTGAAAGAAGGAAGCTAAACTAAGGTACAGAGAAAGAATTTACTATTGACAAGAGTATTTGGCCACTGTTCGTTCAGACACTGGACTTCTGTACCTCATAAACTGGTAAGAGGGGCAAGCCACAAAGACTGCAGAATTTCCACCCATACTTAACAAGCCTGGGTCTCTGGGGACTGCTATCCGCTCTCCTTGCTGGTGTACTGCTGCATGAAGTCTGCCAACACTGTCGACACTCACTCCACAATCTCCATACCCAGATTTGCTATTCCTCATTATTGCTGTTTTACTACTTTGGCCTATACAGTTAAGTGCAGCCACTGTTAGCACTCACCTCTAGGAGGCTGTCCCCAACCAGAGCCACTAATAACTGGTGTCCGTTATGCTCCCGTACCAAGGCAGCATTCTCAGAGGCGTACATACAAGTAAAGTCAAACATGGCCACATCGGGCTGCCCATAGTGATTGATGGCAAAATCCAGAGAGGGCAGCTGTTGCTGGGTGGAGAAGTCTGCTGCTTCTCGGGCATAACTGAGTAGGGCCTCCTGGTCCACGTTCTCCCGGGAGAGCAGGAGCTCTGTGTCAGCATAGTCCTGTCCAAGGAGAGCAGAAGTACAAGATGGAAAAGCCCAGGTGGGGCTGTCAGGCTTAGCCAGACAAACTCTGCAACATACATCAGATATAACCTCATTTCACAGCTTTCCCTACCTCTAAGGTGATTACATTTCAAAATCAAATCTCACAGATTAAAAAAAAAAAAAAAAAAGGTTTGTGGGGGCCTGTTTATAAGAGTGAACGGGCTTTGCTGCCCAAAATCAACCCTGGCTTTTCCACTCACTAAGAAGCAAGTCACTACACCTGTAATCCTGGCCAACCTGCCTCACTGAATAGTTCTAAATATCAAATAAAATAACTCATGTGATAGTACTTTGCAAACTAAAAAGGCACTTCACAGCTTATAATATCCTCCATGATCATTATCTTCTAGGTAGAAGATGGCTTTTGGCAGCTGCATACAGGAAACACAGCCTTGCATAGCTTTCATGCCCTAAGGAAGAACCCAAAACCTTTAGTCTCAAAGAGCTGTGTAGGTAGAAACAACAGTAGACCAGGAGGAGGGGAAGGAAAATGGATCAGGGGTTTTCAAAATTATATAAAAGATTCTGCAAGGCTCTACAGAAACCCACCAACAAAGAAAAGTGAGAATAACAGAAAAGGATTCCACATAAGGGACTGACCAACTCCTTTTCTGCTTTGGAGGTTTCTGTGTACTGAGCCAAGTCTTTATTTCTCCTAAAGTGGGGTCGATGGTTTCCAGGTGCTCCTGACAGTACTTGTAGCCACAATGACAAGATGTCAAAAGCCAAAACACAAACACTCAAGTTGGTACTAGAAACAGTGTTTGTTCAACATTAAGTGACCACAATGGGTTTAGTATTTAGCAGCACACTTTGGAAGGCATGACCCCTGCCTCTACAAAAATAAAGAAGAGAAATAAATAAAATCTTGGCATTCTAGATTGCTCTTATCCAATCATCACTGATAACACACTCTGCCCCAATGGTAGGTTTAAGTCTTAACTTAGCCCCAAGGCATCCCAACTGCTTTACTGACAGCAATATAACAGCACTAGATAATGAAAAAATAAAAAAACACTTTATAAAGCATCTAGGCAAACACATCTTGCCTTTGTTTGGGCAAAATGGGTTGCACAAATTTTCTTTGTCCAGTTGCTCCCTGCATACATACAGGACCACTATGCTGAGAAACAGACACGAGGTTCATGGGTGGGAAGGACACTTTGTGCTACAAGCACGTGCTTGTCAGCTCATTCCCCACTCTGCTCCCAGATAAGGGAGTAGTGTGACTCATATCAAAGGGACTTGCTGCATTATACTCCTGCAGAGACAAAGTGTTCCCTAAGTTCAGCTTTGAGTCTGGGGGGAACTGTACAGGCCTGAATCATCACATCTGAGGCCTCTTTGCTTCTGTCTCCTCACATGACAAGAATGACAGTAATTCTAACATTCACACCAATAAGACTTCAGTCGCTCTCCTAAAGGAACCATCCACACTGCGATTCTCAGATTTCACATCATTACCTCAGGGCATATCATACAATTAGTCACTTAGAAAAAAGGCCAGGCTAGACCTGGCTGAGGGTGGATATTGGGCAACTGTTCAGTCAGAAAGAGGCCAAAATGTAGCCTGAACTACTCAGGATTGCCTGGACCTCTTATGAACATATCTATAGTAAAACCAGAGCCATCATTAGGCTGTTATAAACACCAAGTGTTGCTTATGGGTCCAATTCTTCCCTGTCACCTCCATTCACCCACCGAAAAGAGGATCTATGGCCCAAATAGATATACAACTGAATATAACCACAAGCAAAATCACCTAAAATCAAACCACATATTTATGCATGAAGTGATACCTGAGGTTTGCTATGAAACAATCCAATGGCAGGAGTGGGGAGTGAGCTGGAGTATTATTGAAATAATATTGGTCATGTTGGTAAATGTTAAAGCCAGATGATAGGCACACTAAGTTCATTATATTCTTCTCCCTACTTCTGTTTATATTTTCAATTTTCATTAGTAAAATATTTTTAAAAGTTCAATTAAAAAGTATAATGGGTTTCCAGCAGATGTTCTCAGTGCTCACTTTTATTCCCTTGAAGGAAAAAACCCATCAGACAATAAAACTCTTTCTCTTGGTAGTCATAGTAAGCAGTTAACAAAAAAGGGGCTGGGGTTGGAAGGAAATCTAGTGCTCACATGCAGTATCACCCCTTTGTCCAGTAAACTCTGTTTTTTGGCCGTCATAACGAAATAGTGTGTATCATCTTTGTAGTAGACGATGTTCTCCAAATCAATACCTGTTACAACAAAAAAAAAGTGCTATAAGTATTTGCTGAGATTAGGAGATTAGGGTGCCAGACTACAGTTGGGTCTAGGAGACAGGGCTGAAAAACTGGAGGCAGGAAAGATATTTAAGCCCGATTCTCACACTCTGCACATTTAGTTCATAAAATTAAGGAAGTTTTGTTTCCCTTTATATTGTTCTGTAACTCATTCGGCACCTTAGGTTATCCTGAAAAAAAGGAGCAAAAGTAAACATAAACATAAGAAAGGGAAAAACAAACCAAAACAAAAAAGAGGCTAACCTCTACAAGGGGATATGGGTTAGTTACCAGGTTAAACCTCTTTGACAGTCATTAAGGAAGCTGAAGGAATCTCCTACTCTTACAAACAGGATAGATGTCTGCAAGCAAAGTAAACTACTGACTTCTTAACTTAATTAATCTAAAAATTAAATGTAATGGAAAGAATTCAAATTTTAGGAAAAAGAAGATAATTTTTTGATTGTAGCAAAGTATGTAGTCAATCTATTCAAATGCTGTCATACAACAATCTCATTCTTACCTAGGCTGTGTTTGATTGTGACCTCAAACTGGAACTCAAGAAGATTACTTTTTTTTGGAAGAAATGAAGTTTGAACTCCATCCTCCTTTTCCCACCTCCCAAGTAGTTGGGATTACAGACATGAGCCACAGTACCTGGTGGGTTATATTCTTAATACCTGAAGTTAGATTCTAAGAAAAATCAGATAGCTACTAACTGGAAGCTTGCTCCATCCAGCAACACAACTCAGCATTGCAATGCAGAAGTAAGGGGTTGGGGATGAGTTTAAAAGAAAATAAAAACCAAACCCAAAGCAGCCCAGCCCAGTCCCTGTGCTAAAGAGTGCATGGGCACATATATTATATTAAGAATAAAGGACAGAGTGATGAAAGAGGAGAGGGCAATAACACAATAGTGCCACTGAGGTCACCCACTCTAAAACCCCCTAGAGGAAAGTAACTAGTGGTTTCCCATGTCTGTCCTTTTTGATCTGGGGCATCTATACCAACCTGTGGCTTCTCTCAGTTCCTGGAAAAACTTTTGGTTGAATATAAAAGCCACACCACTGATCTCCTCTACCTTGGCT
This sequence comes from Castor canadensis, assembly GCF_047511655.1. Lineage (NCBI taxonomy): Eukaryota > Metazoa > Chordata > Mammalia > Rodentia > Castoridae > Castor > Castor canadensis. Next base: position 43,963,300 of record NC_133391.1, read on the forward strand.
TCTGCAGTTGTATTTCGGTTAATAAAATTTGCTGTAATGGCAATGGCCAGTTTGCCACGAAATTCTTTCCGACGAAATCCTGGAGGGAGAGAAAATTTCAGAGGTAGAAATAGTTGGCTAGAGTGGATGATCATTTCAAATGAGGAAGTTTGAAGACATTAGGGAATGTGGGGGATGAGAATCAATGAAAAATTTTAGGGCTGTTCTTCTGAAAATAAGCTCCTTACCTACTAAAGAATATGTAACAATTCAGGAATGAAGTCAATGTCTCCCATATCATTTTTTTTAATTTATTTTTTTATTGTTTTATTATTCATATGTGCATACAAGGCTTGGGTCATTTCTCCCCTCTGCCCCCACCCCCTGTCTCCCATATCATTAACAAACAATTTGACCCCCAGTACAACAAAAATATAAGTAAATAAACAAATAATAAATAAAACAAAACAATATGAAATCTGTCTGAACAGGATACCAGTACTGAAAATCCCATTTAAAAGGAGAAGGGTAGCCAGATGCCAGTGACTCACACCTGTAATCTTAGCTACTCCGGAGGCAGAGATTAGGAGGATCATGGTTCAAAGCTAGCCTGGACAAATAGTTTCAGAGACCCTATCTCGAAAAGACCTTCACAAAAATAGGGCTGATGGAGTGGCTCAAGGTGAAGGTCCTGAGTTCAAGCCCTAGTACTGTAAAAAAAAAAAAAAAGAATAAATAAAATTTGAAGAACAAAAAAAGAGAGGTGAAAGGGTGCTAGTTTATTAATATGTACATTAAATCCTATAAAGCCACTCCTCAGAGTACAGCTCATCTCCTTGTACCCTAACAAGAGTACCCTATAGGAAGTATCCCAAGCAGGCATTCAATTAAAATAGATAGCACACGTGAAGATGCTTAGGGATATGGACTCTGGGAGCACAGACTCCACTCTGCTATGAACCAGGCAAAAGTAAATAAGCTAGTACCTTCCAAGGTGTTCCTTCGGCCATCCCCACCGATGATCACTTCAAACTCATACTCTGATACAGGATGAGTTTTGGGATGCACAAGTGCCCGCCAACCTATCCCTGTGAACCGAAGACAGAGTGAAGATAATGAACCAGACCAAATTTCCACTTCAAATATACCCAGGTATACACAGACTGCAGAAAATCCCAAACCAAAACACTAAGTATAAAAGTATGGGGACAAGCCCCCAACAGAAAGATAATTTGATGAGGGCTCACAAAGGCACTTTTTCTGCTTTGGAATTTCTATAATACAAATGCCTACAAAGTCTAACACTACATCAAAGGCCTCTTCCTCACTAAACCCAAAGTCCTCAAAGCTATAGGCTGCATGAATGAAGTCCCTTTAACTAGTTCTGAAAACCACCTGCAGGTTCTAGTTTTCTCCTTTTATCTCATCTGTTCTTGCCCACTCAGCCCATTTCTGCCTTCTTCACTTGTTCAATCCAACTTACGTTCATTCTCTTGGTCCTCGGGAGGCTGCACAAGTCCTTGGAATTCCACATTGACATGGATTTCGATGCCTAAGATCAAGGCTACTTTCAAGAGTATGAGTTGGAGTTGACGGATACCTGGGTGAATACAAAGACTACACTGGCAAGAGGAGATGGAGAAGAGAGGACCCACCAGTGTTCGTTCCCCAGGTTCCCACCCCCCTACCTATGCATTTTTTGTTCAGGTTTCTCAAAGTCTGCTGTAGCAGGAGACATTTTCTAAGCCACATTCTCCAGCTTCTTTCCCCCTTTTTATGGGTAAACATAACCAATGGAAGAGACATTCTAACTTCATGCAAGGCCACCCCCACCTCTTGGTTATTCTAAACAACCCAAAGGTAAGAGACAACATGGGACTGTGGTCAACAGGAGATTCTCCCTTCTGTCTTCCCCTGATCTAGTCAGAGCCACTAATACCAGCAGCAGCTGCAGGCCTGACAGGGAACAGGAGAGTGCACCACAGTGTGCTTCCCACAGCTTGTTGCAGTTGCTGCATCGTTTCATGAGATGCTCATGGCATCTTTGGGAGATGCTCACGGGGATCTGAAGGTCTCCTCATTGACCTTCATGTACTCTCTCACCAGGTGCACAGGGAAATCACAATCCAACCACATCCACTTACCACCCCTACTGGTCTACAGTTGACTAGTTTGGGAGCAGCACATGCAAATCCACCACTAAGTAATTTAGTAAGTTATCTTCCATAGCTTGCCACAATTATCACCCTTCTGAGTCGCACTCCCAAAGACTCACTGAGTCTTTGCTAGCAAACATTTCTCTTCTGCAGATTAACTGTGGGTTCCAAAACGCTTTCCAAATTACAGCCTGGCAGTTGGGCAGAACACCTCATCTGCCAGCAAGAATGTGGCAGCTGCAGGCTAGTGTTTGATTAACTGGCACAACTACTTCAGACAGCAAAAGGCCCAGTGGGTTAATACATTTATGGGACATATCTGGAGAAGCTCAGAATGAAGGTTCATTGATAAAGTTCCCTGGAATCATTAATGATAATCAATTTCTTTTTAAACAAAAAGACCACTTCAAAATGCAGACAATGGACACCGTTCTGAATTGAGTTTTTTTTTTTTTTAATTGGGCCTGAGGTTTGAATTCAGAGCTTTGTGCTTGCAAAACAGGCACTCTACCACTTGAGCCCCACCTTCATGTCTGCTCTGAATTGGTTTCCAGATAGGGCACTTACAGTCACAAAAACAAAATCATCTCAGGAAAGCTCAGATGCCAAATGAGCTTGCAGATGACAAGGGACTAGCAAGAGTTGGTTCTGGCTGTGACTTCACAAGAACTGCCAATCAGAGGAATCCGCTCATGACCAAACTAGTACACTGCTCCCGTAAGTATGGCTTCCTAGGACTGCATCCTTGTAACACTATCTTCTTATATTAGTAGAACATGTGGAAGATATATTGCAGAGAGCTACCACCACAGTACGTTGTCCCTTGAACTAAGAACCACCAGAAAGTTGAGATCCAATCTGGCCACCTGATCCTCGGATATATGCCCCTGTCTATCCCCAGACACCACAAGTACACAGCAAGTGCCCAAGAACCAAGTGAGAAACCTTTAAACCAAACTCCTCCTTGCATGGGGGATCTACTTGTAGCTCACAGTTCAAGGTTACAGAACCACAGGTGGCAGGTGTTTTTGACTTCAAGTTTCACAACAGATACCAATGAGATCAGAACAAATTGGTTACTGCGTAGCAATTTCTCAGATAACCTTCTAGGCCTACTGAATATGTGGGCAGGGAGTAGGATCCTATAGGACAGCTGGTATTTACTCACTGATATGGTCGATGGCTCCAGCACAGAACTTGCCATAGAACTTCTTGGCACCCAGACCTCGCAGATCATGTATGGTGAAGGGCCAAAGGTGTAAGACATTGTTGCGGGAGAAAGCATCTCGCTTCTCGATAACAACCACCTTGGCTCCCAATAAGGACAAGTCAATGGCTGTGCGGAGACCACAGGGACCAGCTCCAATGATGAGACACTGAAAAACACAGCTGTATTTAAGGCAAAGGCTGCATTTCTCAAAACCCACTTCTGGGGTTGTTTCATAATCTCATAACTGTCATTCCTGAAAGTCCCCCCAACTAGGACATTCTCCTCACTACTAAGAAATGTTCGAGTTTGTCTGTATCACAGCAGGGTACTGGCAATGGATTGAAAAAAAAAAAAGAACTCATAATAGCTGTGGATGGAAAAGACTGAACTGTCAATGTGAGGTATAAACCCTGCACATGACTACTGCGGACAGCCAGGAAAAGACATAGATCTTATTTAAATGGATCATTTCAAGAAATGATACAAAAATCACATCTACTTTTTCACTGACAGGAGAGGACCTCTTGGAAGATTTCAAAATCTTACAAATTCCTACCCAAAGAGCCAAGGATTATTAAATATATGGTCTAGACAATCTTTGAGTCTTAGAATGGTTCTACCACATAAATAATTCCTAGGAAGGAACTTTCAAAAGCCAAAATTTCATGTGCTGAAGAGTTCTAAAACATCATTTACATATTGAAAGTCCAGGGAAATGCTCTTGAAAATACACACTCTAGAGAAGTACTTGGGTGAGATGGGATACCAACCATAACTAGCTTGCATTGTACGCACAGAAGGAAAACATGCAATGTTTGTGGTTTTGCATTCTTTTTTTTTTTTTGTGCTGAGAATGGAACCAGGGCAAGCCCAACCCCTCCTTTTATTTTGCTTGTTTGTTTGTGGTGGTACTGGGGTTTGAACTCAGGGCTTTGCACTTGTAAAGTAGACACTCTACCACTTGAGCCACACCTCCAGTCCATTTTGCTCTGGGTATTTGGAGACGCGGGGGGGGGGGGGGGTCTCAGGAACTGTTTGCATGGGCTGATCTTGAACTGTGATCTTCCCGATCTCAGACTCCCAAGCAGCTAGGATTACAGGCATGAGCTGGTGCACAGCTCCTCCTTTTATTCTTATTAAAGTCTAATAATCACTCATAAAGGTCATGCCCTTCAAATTTCTCCACTGAAGTGGGTCTCTAGGTATCCACACAAGACAAATCAAAGATCATGAAAGGCTAAAATAAAATAGCCCTGAAGTCATCTGCAAATTTGTTTCCCTGCTTCTGTTCCCAAACTTCTCACAGAACGTGTTCTTATGAGGAGGGACTCAAGAAATGTCTCTTTCCCTTTCTACTTCCTCACACCTACCCCACAAAGGTGAATACACATCTCAGGACTCTGTCCTACTTCACCTGTTTCATCAAAATCTTATTTCTCTACATTGTGAAGAAAGCAACAGAAATACTTTGGTTCATAAGGTCCTTGCTTGTGACTCAAAACAGACCTTTAGAATATGGATAGGAAAGTCTGAAGCTTGTGGCAAATCTTGACCAGGTGCTGGGTATGGAATGGGGACTCTGTAAAGACAACATGCCAAGAATTTCATGTTCAGATTGGATACTAATAGGGCCTGACTACATCCTTGCTAAGTGTCTTGCATCCTCCTAACAGTGTGAGATTCAAAGTGAAGCTTCAGCAAAATAAAGTTTCTATACACCTGACTTCAGGGTTATTTTTAAATAGTTGAAACTTTGAATGTCCAATATGTAAATACAGGAAATATACTCAGAATAGAGTCCAATGAACATAAGTAACAGATCTACAAAGTTTGAGCAGGGTCTAAGTTTAACTTCTTCAGCTAGGCTGAAGACATACTCTGCCTGCTTTTCACCCTGTCCACCTCTACTCAATCCTTCTCATTAGCACCAGATTAAATCCTGTGACAGTGACCCCAGGGCAAAGAGCAGCCAGGCCTTTTACCTTGGTATTAGCACATGCTTTTCCCTTTTTATAGTCTTTGTGACTACCCCGTTTGTCCAGTTTGGCCCAGAGGGCTTTGGCCTTCCAGTAGTTGAGCTTGGACTTGAGCTTGTGGTAGAAGGAACGGTAGTCCTTAGGCTTCAGTTCCAGGTGGTCGCAGAGCTCTTGGAAGGCCCTGAGGGTTCCCTTGCACGTGGTGGCCTGGACAAATCGGTCGAAGAGGACATGAGCTTGGTTTATCATCTCGTGCTTGCTGTCCTCCATGCTCCACCACTCAGCACCCCCAGCAGAGGGGTGGTGGAATGGCGGCTGATCCACCAGACACTGTCACCTTAATCTAGCAGAAAGAAAGGAAGGGAGAGAGAAATGGTCAGCAATTTGGTATCTACAAGTATTTTCCAAGAAATATACTCTTTTCCAAAGCAGAGTTCCCAAGTGGTGGCACTCATGCACCTGACAAATGTACACTGAGATATTCCACGCACATCTAGGCATGGAAAAAGGAATGAGACAGCCCTTGATTTCAAACATCTTACAGTCTAGTGGATGAGACAGACACATAAACAGAATACTACAGTGTGCTATTCTAGGTGACACTAGAGAGAGAGAGAGACACACACAAGAATAGTACCTAAATCACAGGGAGGTAGGGTCCTCATTGAAGATGAACCTCTGAGGAGACAATCGAGTCTTTCCAAACAGGTTAAGTATTAGTCAGGCAGGGAAAAAGTGCAGGATGTGCATAGGAAGGAAGTAAATTATTACATACCTTTCAATAATAACTCTGAATGTTAATGGTCTCAATTCTTCAATCAAAACACAGACTAGCAGTTTGGATTAAAAAACCATATCCAATCATTTTTTGCCCACAAGAAATGGCAAAGACAAACACAGGCTTAAAGTGAAAGCATGGAAAGATATTCTAAGCAAATGAAACCCAAAAGCAAGTGGGAGTAGCTATACTCCTATCTGACAAAGCTGACTTCAAATTAAAATTAGTCAGAAAAGACAAAGAAGGTCACTTCATATTAATAAAGGAAACAATCCATCAAGAGGCTAAAACAATTGTAAACATATATGCACTGAACACTGGCACTCCCAATTTTATAAAACAAACATTACTAGATGTAAAAGCACAGATAAGACCCCCCCCAACACAATAATAATATGTGACTTCAATACTACACTCTCACCAATACATGTGATACAGACCAAAAAAAAAAAAAATCAACAAAGAAACTTCAGAATTAAACAACACTATAGATTAAATACACTTAACAGACATCTACAGAGTACACATTCTTTTTAGCAGCCCATGCAACTTTCTCCAAATTCATCATATTTTAGAACATAAAGCAAGTCTTAGCAAATATAAGAAAATTGGAATAACTTAAGTCTTATCAGATCACTACAGAAAATATTCAAGCACGTGGAGATTGAACAATACACTGCTGAACGATCAGTGGGTCACTGAAGAAATAAAATATTCCTACATTCAAATGAAAACAAAAACACAACTTACCAGAACCTTTGGGATACAGTAAAGTCAGGTGAAGAGGAAAATTTAAAGTTATGAGTGCCTAACATTAAAAAAAATCAGCGAGATCTCAAATAAATATCTAATGATGCACTTCAAGTTCTTTAAAAAACAAGAACAAGTCAAACCCAAAAGTAGTAGACAGAAATAATCATGATCATACAGAAATTAATGAAATGGAGATAATAAAGAATCAATGAAACAAAGAGTCGATTCCCTAAAAAGATAAACAAGACTGACAATCTTTAGCTAAACTAACCAAAAGAAAGAGTAAAAGATCTAAATTAATAAAATTAGAGAGGAAACACAGTACATTACAATAAATACCAATAAAAATTTAAAAATCATTAGGAAGTATTCAAAAACTTACATTCCAACAAATTGGAAAAGTTAGAAGAAACAGATCTACTAAAATAGAACCAAGAGGATATAAACAAATTAAACAGATCTATAATGAGCAATGGGATTGAAGCAGTAATAGTTTCTCCCAACAAAGAAAAGCCCAGGACTGGATGGATTCACTGTTGACTTCAAACCAACACCAATTCTCCTCAAATTATTTCCTAAAACACAAAGTGAAGGAATGCTATTGAATCATTCTATGGAGGCAGTACTATACTGATACCAAAACTGGTTATAATAATAACAAATTATAGACCAATTTCCGTGACGAACACAAATACAAAAATTCTCAATGAAATACTTGCAAATCAAATCCAGGAAGACACTGAAAAGATCATACACCATGATCAAATTGGCTTTATTCTGGGAATACAAGGATAGTTCAACATATGGAAACCAATAAACATAATATAGCACATAAATATTAAAGATTAAAGAACAAAAATCACATGATCATCTCAATAGATAAAGAAAAAGCCTTTGACAAATTCAACCTCTCTTCATGACAAAAAGCTGGAAGAATCTAAGAACAGAAGGAATGTACCTTAACATAATAAAGGTTATATACAACAAACCTATAGTGAACATCATACTAAAAGTGGAAAAACTGAAAGCATTTCCTTTGAAGTCAGGAACAAGATAAGGGCTTCTGCTCTCTCCACTCTTGTTCAATATGGTGCTTGAATTCCTAGCCAGAGCAATAAGGCAAAAGAAAAGAGATAAAATGGATAGAAATAGAAAAGGAAGAAGTCAAATTATCTCTATTTGCATGTATATAATCCTATAGTTAAAAGATGCTAAAGACTCCATCAAAAAACTCTTAGATCTGATAAACACTTTCAGCAAAGTAGCAGGATTCTTTAACATTAAAGAATCACCAGGCACAGGTGGCTCATACCTGTGATCTTAGCTACTCAAGAGGCAGAGGTCAGAAGGATCATGGTTCAAAGCCATCCCAGGCAAACAGTTTGCAAGACCCTATCACAAAAACAAATACCCAACACAAAAACAGGGCTGGTGGAGTGACTCAAGTGGTAGAGTGCCTGCCTGCCTAGCAAGTGGGAGGCCCTGAGTTCAAACTCCAGTACTGCAACAAAAACAAAAAATACGTATGTATCAGTAATGGCTAGGCTGAGAAAGAAATCAGGAATAAAAATCCCATTCATAATGGCCTCAAACCTCTCTCCCCCTTTAAAAAAAAACAAACCCTAAGAATAAACTAATCTACAATGGAAACTGAACAAAACACTAGAAGATGGAAAGAACTCCCCCATTCATGGACTGGAAGAAATAACATTGTGAAAATGGTTACACTACTAAAAACAATCTACAGATTCAGTGGAATCCCCATCAATATTTACATGTCATTCTTCACAGAAACAGAAAGGTCAATCTTAAAATTCACATGGAAGCACAAAAGACCTCAAATTGCCAAAGCGATCCTAGTAAAAAAAAAAAAAAGCAATGCTGAAGGTGTCCTAATACCTGACTTCAAGTTATGCTATACAACCGTAGTAACAAAAACAGCATAGAACTGGCAAAAAAAAAAAAAACCAGATACATAGACCAAGGAACAGAAGACCCAGAAATAAGCCCTGATGGCTACAGCCATCTGATTTTCAACTAAGGTGCCAAAAAAACGTATGTTGGAGAAGAGACAGCCCCTTCAACAAATGGTGTTGGGAAAACTAGGTATCCACATGTAGAAGACTGAAACCAGATTCCTATCTCTTACCCTGTACAAAAATTAATTCAAAATGGATCAAAGACCTGAAAATTTGAAACTACTAGAGAAATATACAGGGAAAACACCTGAAGTCAGTGCACAAGCAATGCCTTTCTGAATATGATCCAACAACTCAGGAAGTAAGATTAAGAACAGACAAATGGGATTGCATCAAATTTAAAGGCTTCTGCACATCAAAGGATATCTTTATACACTATTGGTAGGAATATAAATTAGTCCAACTACTATGGAAATCAGTATTGAGGCTCCTCAAAAACTAAAGATAGAACTACCATATAATCCTTCTGTACCACTCTTGGGCATATACCCAAAGGAATCAAAGTCAGCACATAACAGAGATACCTACACACTTAGATTTATCACAACACTATTCACAATAGCCAAGTTGTGGAATCAGCCTAGGTGCCCATCAACAGATGAATGGAGAAAGAAAATGTGGTATATACACACTATGGAATATTATTCAGTTATAAAGAATGAAATTATATCTTTTGGAGGAGAATGGATTGAACTGAACATCATGTTAAGTAAAATAAACCAGACGCAGAAGGAAAAATACCATGTATCCTCTCATACACAGAAGCTAGAGCTAAAGAAAAAATGGACATGATGTAAATGGGGGACTATTTGGGGTTAGGAGACTAGTGGGAGGGGAAAAGAGATGGGGCAGAATATGATTGAAGTATATTGTATGTATGTATGTATGTATGTATGTATGTATGAAAAGGTCAATGATAACCCCATTTTAAAAAATTGCAACAAAGATCAGAAAAGGGGGGTGAGGATAGGGGCTTAAGAAAGAGTAAATAGAGGGGGTGAATATGATCAAAGCATAGTAAGTGTGGAAGTATCACAATAAACCCCCCATACACTGTATAATCAGTACGTGCTAATAAAATATGTGGAGAAATATGGGGAAAGTGACTTGACAGAGTCATATGTGGTGCTTAAGGAATGGAGGGAACAGGTTTCACTTTCAGACAATTGACAGACCTGTATTATTTCTGTCTATCCATGTTTGGGTATGTATTTTAGATAAATAATTACAAAGCGTTTTCTGAAATTTTGATTATTACTGAAAATAAATACAGTGAAGGTGGTGGGCACAAAACAAAGCCAAAACCCCAAAAGCACGTTTGTGAGGGTGGGGTGCCGAGTTCCTTCCCAATTTGTTGTAGCATCTGAGCTCCTTCAGTGGAAACACTCACTGATAGTGGAGTGTCAATGCGAGGTTCAAGGATGTGCAGCTGGTGAGGTTTTGGTAGCCATTAGCACACAGGTGGTAGTAAGCAGGTAAGAGCATACAAGGAGAGTCCATAGGCAGAAATGGACTGGGGGCTCTCGATGAGCTCTGAAGCACCAACGTGCAAAAGGCTGGCATAAAGATTATAAGAAACTAACCAAAGAGGTCTAAGAAAATTAAAGGGCCATGTCACAGAAGTCTAAGAAGCAGCAAGTTGTGATTTGTCAAAATCAGCAGAGAACTAAAAGACTCAAAAAGTCCTCCACTGCATGTGGTACACAGTGGGGCAGGAAGACTTTATAGGCATCCCATTTTGCCCACAGTCATATTTATCAGTAACAATGATGACATTCATAACTTCTAGTTATCAGAAATATCCACCACCAGCCACCTTATGTGTTTGTGGACAAGAGACTTGAATGTGGGGGCGGGGGCGGGGGGAGGTGGCCCAAACAATGTACACACATATGAATAAATGTAAAAATGATTTAAAAAATAAGAATTATAATTTTAAAAAGCATTTTGTTTTTTAAGGGACGTGAATGCAGGAGATGGCACCCTACAGACTCCTTTATCCACTCCTCCCTTTGGCCTGTCTCATCACTTTTGTGCCACATTTTATTCTCATCACTATTAGAACCATGATTGGGAGGTAGGAGGCAAAGGGCCAAAGACCAGGGGAACACAGATGTAGGACAACACAGCGAGCACCACTCTGGCTTGCATCTGCACATGCCAACACTGGCTGCATGACCCAGGAGAAGTCACTGCCTCACACGGCCATGATTTCCCCTTTCCCTCACAAGGCCATGATTTCCCCTCCACAAGAAGGAAAGACTGATGATCTCTAAAACTCTCTTCCCATTCTGAAGTCCTCTGAGTGTAGTGCTGAGAAAATTCTCCTGGTCACAGCATTCATTCCTTCCTGGTACTCAAGTTAGAATGGTCCGTCACAGACCATCACCAATTTACCTCTTGTGGGACAAACATGACTGTGTTGGAACTCTGCCTTGAAGAGGTTTACTCTGGGCCTGGAGGGAGATAGCACTGTGTTCAGGAAGGGAGCAGGAGGAAGACGTAGCCCACATTTAGTGAACTGACCTAAGGCTGCTGAGAGCCATCAATCAAGCTGTAGGTACTAATGAAATCACTTCTCAGAGGACAGACATCAAGTTCCACGATGACATAATTTTGTAGTAAAGTTCTTACTTTGGGTAAATCACTGAGCAACAAAATCACTGTCTATGAAGAAGTAACATTCTGCTGTTCTGTATACCTCACTATATTGTATAATTAAACCAAATCAACTGAAGATATATCTTAAGTTTTATTAGAAAGTGGTAACTACGGGATTTGGCATTTCCCCTTGTGTATTCTATGTCAACAGACAATATTCTTCGAGTATGGTGAAGGGTGAGTTGAAAATGGCGATTCTAACCTGGTACAGTCAAGCCTGAGACTTGGCTTTCTCAAAAATGTTACTTACTCCACAACCCTTCCTGGGTCTGAGCATTATAAACTATACTGCTAATAAACACAGCCTGTTCCCACCATATATGTGCCAAGGGTTCAGGAAGAAATAGAATTAGGGGTCTGGGGGTATAACCTAATGGTAGAATGCTTGCCTTGCATGTTCAAGGCCTTGAGTTCCATCTCCAACACTGCAAACAAAAACAACAACAAAAACTACAGGAATTAACCAGAAGTAACCTCCAAATTCCCCTAAATAAGAGTTTATTTTAGGTTAGCAGCAAGCAAAATATTTTAATTTGTAAAAAGAGCCTATTCTTACAAGCCAAAGCTTACCTTAGAAATTGTAGCTAATCGAAAGATGAGTTGTAGGGGTGGGGAAAAAAAAAACAGACGTGCTTATGCAGAGGCAGAAGAAAGGGTGGTATGGAACGCCAGTGACTAGAAACAAATATCCCAGAGGGCTCTGCCACCTGGGATAAGGGAGAGGCTGGCTACTGCTCTCTGTGTGGGGATCCCTGCAGCTTTACTTACTCTTTAGCAAGCAGACAGCACTATCCAAGTCTGACCACAAACCCCACCCATGACTACAATCAACCTTACCTCCACCAGAGTCACAATGAAACATTTGGAAAGCTTAAGAACATAGCTGGTCTGATCTATTTTGTGCCAAGGAATAAAATGATTTTTCTATGTTCCTGATCAGCAGCCACTGTCTACTTTTTGCCAGGATTAGGAGCATTCAGCACCATGATATTCTTTGCTGATTCCAACACATTCAAGATTCTACAGCACATATTTCTAAAAGCCTCTCCCAGTCATAACACCAGCCTTGTGCTCACACCTCCCCTTGAAAATTGTCTTGGGCATTTGCTTCCAAAGAAGAGTTCTGCTGCATGCTCTGATCCTTGGCTAAGTGTAGCCTGCTCTGAAGTAAATATTCACTTCCCAAGAGCTAACCACCACAGAGCATTTCCAAATCAAACCCTACTGTGGATGAAAAGCACTTTCAGGTGAATAGCTTTAGCCCCAGCTTCCAGAGAGCTGCAAAATGTCTTCTCCTTGCCTGCAGGCAAGTATTAGGTGCCCAGGCTAAATGATCACAACCTGCAGGGCACTAATGACAATAGAGAAAGAGAGGCAGATTGACTCCCGGAACAATGTGACAGGCACCCAAGGTAAGACTACTCCAGACTGAGTCCCTTGAGCCGCCTCACTTTTCCATCTCTGCAAGCCAGGTAACTGCAGCAGGAAAAAAAGTATAAAAGTGCCCTGGCATTATTCCATGGTTCTGCCACACTGGGATGTCTCGTTCACCAGGGGCCTTGCCCAGCACTATGACTCACTCTGAGAACAGCCAGGAAGGAAGAATGGGACGAGACGGGTTCCTGTTGTCTATCTCCCCCTACCCCCTTCCTCCATTCCTGAAGGTCAAAACCACATCATGGTCCTCTTGGCCTTTCCTGGACCACTCTGTACAGCATTCATCCCAGCATCCTGGGAAAATCAACATTCATAATCACAGGAACCTAGAGACCAGGAAACCAGGCCGGAAGGTGCCAGAAATCCTGGGGATGGAAAAGCCAAGGTGTGGGAGAAAGGGCTGGGGGAAGTGAGGAGCCTGAGGAGAGGAAAGGAAGAAGCCCTGATTCCAGGTTTCCAGAGCATCTGTGCAATTCTGCCAGCTGACAACACCCTGCATGCTTTGTCTTGTGGCAGCTGCCTGCTAATGCAGACACTCTGCAGATTCCTGGGTTGAGGAGGAGCATGCTGGGGAGACGACCGCCTAGGAAGAACATTCCAGAACACAAGAGTGTGCACAACGAGTAAAGGTTGCCCTGACTCATGGCTCCTTCTGAGAACACTCTGCCTGAAGTTCTTGGAATTGGGGCGGGGGGGTTTGGGGAGCTGGGGAGGAGAATTATCATTAAAAATAGAAAAAGGATAGAAAAACAAAACAACAAAATAAGAATCACACTTCAAGAATACAGGAACAGAGTGAAGAAGTTAGTTAATTTTCTCCCCTGCCTCGCACCATTAATACAGCAGTAAATGTGCAAATTTCTGAGCCTGAAAAGAGAATGTACAAAGTGCTTCTTCACCCAGCCCATTCAGTGAGAGGTAAGACTCTCTAAACAGATTTTGGGAATAGGTGTACAGGAACGCTTATCTTGAAATACTGTTAGGAGAAAACTCAGATGAAAACCACATTTCACATTATTGAGAGTACTGTGTTTTGCCTCAGAAACAAGGGCCCAAATTGCCAAAATACCTTGAGTTCTTGCTACGGTCTATGCATAAGGACATTGAAGCCCTGGCCTTGGAGGACAACAAGTGGGCTAAATCCCTGTCATTTCTAACGCTGCTTCTCAGCTCTGTATCTAGCAGCTCTTAGATAAGGGGCAAGCTTAAAATGCAATACAAAGAGCTGTCTTCCTCATGCATCCTTTTCTTTTCCCCCCAAAAATGTTTTTTATTGTGGTAAAATATATACACCATTAAATTTTTATCCCATTTTAACCATTCTCCTTGTTTGAAATGGGTCTCACCATACAACCCATGCTGGCATTAAATTCCTGGGCTTAAGCAATCCTCCTGTCTCAGCTTCCTGAGTAGCTGAGAATACAGACAACTACCACCATGCCTGGCTCATCTTAACTGTAACTCTTTCCATCTTGTGAAAGAGAAACCCTACACCGATTAATGAATAACTCCTCATTTCCCTCTCTCTGCTAATCCCTGGCAACCACCATTCTACTTTTTTTTGTTTTGTCAGTATTGGGGTTTGAACGGTCCTTCCATGCTAGGCAGGTGCTCTACCACTTGAGCCATGCCATCAGCCCTTTTTGCTTTTAGTTATTTTTTTTTTAAATAGGGTCTCACTTTTATGCCTGGACTGGCCTGGACCACGATCTTCCTAATGATGCATTCTGCAAAGCTGGGCTGACAGGTGAGCATCATCACGCCAAGCTTTTTATTGTTTGAGATGGGGGTCTTGCTAACTGTTGCTTGGGGGGTTTGCAAACTGAGATTCTCCCAATCTCTGCCTCATAAGTAGCTAGGATTACAGGTGAGAGCCATGTGCCAAGCCCCTACTTTCTGTTTCTACAGTCTTCACTACTTTAATCAGCCCACTGTAAATGGAATCATTCAGTATTTGCCTTTTTGTAAGCGACTTATTTTATTTAGCACAATGTCCTCAACATTGATCCATGGTGCAGCATTATTCCAGAATTTCCTTCCTCTTTAAAGTTGAATAATATTCAATTTTATGCATATATAACATTTTCTTATCAATTTCACTTGCTAATGAATACTTGGTTTGCTTCCACATTTTAGCTGTTGTGAAATAATATAGCTATGAATATGATTACACAAATCTCTTCAAGACCCTGCTTTCAAGTCTTCTGGACACATATCCAGAATTGGGATGACCAGATCATAAAATAGCTCTATATTTAATCTCTGGAGGAATTTCCATGTTGTTTTCCCCAGTGGCTGTCTTAATTCACACCAATAATGCACAATAATCCACATCCTCACAAAGACTTACTATTTTATGTAGTTTTCCTTAGTGTTTTTTTTTTTTAAATACTGGCCACCTAATGGGTGTAAGGTTGTTTCTCATTGTATTTTTTATTGCACTTCTCTAATGATTAGAGATGTTCACATCTTTTCATGTAGTTATATTGGCCACTTGTATGTTTTCTTCTGAGAAACAGATCTCTTATTAATTCTTTAATTGGGCTGTTTTAATTCTTGTTAAGTTTTAGGAGTTCTCTATATCTTCTGGATACTAATCCTTTATCAGATAAATGATTTACAATTACCTTCTCCCATTCTGTGGTTGCCTTTTTACTCTCTGCTGATAGTATGTGAGAGTGTGTTGCTGGGGTTTGAACTCAGGGCTTCATGCTTGCTAGGCAGGTTCTCTAGCACATGAGCCACTCTGCCAGTCCTTGTTGATAGCATTTTTAATACACAGAAATTTTAAATTTTCATGAAGTCCAATTTGTCTGCTTTTTCTTTTGTTGCCCCTGTCATACCCAAGAAATCACTGCCAAATCATCCAATGTTGTGACATTTTTGCCCTACGTTTTCTTCTAAGAGTTTTATAGTTTTAAGTTTTACACTGAGGTCTGTGGTTCATTTTGAGTTAATTTTAACATATGGTACTAGATAAAGCTCTAACTTCATTCTTTTGCATGTGGTTATCCAGTTTTCCCAGTATCATTTGTTAAAAAGGCTGTCCTTTCTGCATTAAATGGTCTTAGCACTCTTGAAAAGAAAAAAAATGTGACCACATATGTGATGATATGGTTCTGGGCTCTTTTTCCATTGGTCTATACATCTGTCTTTATACCAGTACCATACTGTGTTGATGACTAAGTCTTTGTCAGAACTTTGAATCAGAAATCATGAGTCCTCCAGATTTGTTTTTCCTTTCTAAAGATTTTTTTGACTATTCAGGGTCCCTTTGAGATTCAATATGAATTTTAGTATGGGTTTTCTATTTCTGAAGAAAAAACTCCAGTGGGATATTGATAGAAATTGATTTGAAATTGTAGATTATTTAGTAGATAATACTGACATCTTAAGTCTTCCAATCCATGAACTTGGGATATATTCGCACTTAGTATGTTTGATTTCAGTAATGTTTATAGCTTTCATTGTACAAGTCTTTTGCCTCCTGGATTAACTCCCAATTATTTTATTCTTTTTGATGCTGTTGTTTATGAAATCAAGTTGCTTTCATAATTTCCTTTTCAGATTGTTCATCATTAGTATATAGAAATGTAACTGATCTTTGTATATTAACTTTGTATCCTGTTACATTGCAAGATAACTATTATTCCCCCCTTGGTGGACTCTCTAAGGATTTTTACATGGAAGAGAGATAATTTCATTTCATTGTGCCTTCTCTTGCTAAACTGCTTTGGATAAACAGAAGTGGTAAAAGTAGGCATCCTTGCCTTGTTCCTGATTCTAAGAGAAAAAGCTTTCAATCTTTAGTATTGAATATGATGTTTTCTGTGTTTCTTCATATAATTCCTTCCTTCCCCCTCCCCTCCTTTTCCCTTCCTTCCCTCCCTCTCCCTTTTTCTCTCATTTTTGGTGGTTCTAGGGTTTGAACGCAGGACCTACCATTTGCGGCACACCTCCAGTCCTGTATATATGGCTTTTATTAAGTTCCATTCTTAGTATGTTGAGTGTTTTTATGAAAGGGTATCGGATTCTCATGTATTTTGTTTCTGGATGTATTACATTCTCAGATTCTTTGGCTTTCAATGCTATTAACATCAAACTCACAAGCAGCAGGATGTCCTGCTGTGAACCCTACCTCTTCCATGGATATGCTTTTATTCACACTGTAGTAGTCTTCATCTACACCTTCCATTCTACAAAGACATTATTTAAACATGTCTTTTCTTCACTAACTGTGAGCTTTCTTAGGGCATGTACCAGGCCCTTATAGATGTAGGCTGACTTGTAGCATAAACATGCTATGTTTCTGTGGAGTTGGTGAGGGGAAGATGGATCCTGGCAACACCATACTTGAAAGACTGGTCCTATGGAAAAATATTAGCCTGGGCTTGCATGGCTAGGGAAGGTGAAGGAAAACTGAAGATATTACAAAGGATTCTAATGTGCTACCAAAAAGTGGCCCCCAAGAATGCAATTGCCTGGGCTGGTAGTGTTACTCTAAGAAAGGCACCTAGCAAACATGTATTATGAACCCTCCCACTACCTCATCTGGGCTGTGGACTGTCTCTCTCGAGGTGTCCCAGAAGAGCCTGGATAACATGACCTCTGAGCTGTCTTCCAGGTCTCTAATTCTAAAAGAAAGTGATATGGCCCTAACCCCCATGTTATGTCCTTTTTAAACCTTTTATTTCTACTCTGCCAATAACCTACTTCTTCATGAAAACCAAGGTAAGAACACCTATGCAACCAAAAAATGAAGTGTTGAAAACGGACTTGTGGTTCTGCTGCCTGAGCACATATTAAACACTACAATCAGAAGCAAGCTCCCAGGGGCTGGGGATTTAGCTCAGTGGAAGAGCGCTTGCCTGGCAAGTGCAAGGCCCTGAGTTCAGTCCCCAGCACCTTAAAAAAAAAAAAAAAAAAAAAAAAAAAAAAGCAAGCGCCCAACAAACATAATCACCAATGCTGATGCCAATGCTTACTTGAAATAAACACAAAAATAAGTAATCAAAAGAAAATACTTAGAGTTCTGTGCCTTACAGTTTCCTCATCTGTAAAATGAACTGCATACCCACAGAACCACAGGGTTTTGTAGAAATTGAGGTGATGAATATAAACTGCTTAGTGTTCCAGACACATATCAAGGCCCAATCAATAAAAGCACTGTTATTATCACTTAGCAGTTGATAAATAAATCTCAGCAACAAAAGGTTACACTCAGTCTAAATAAATGGCTACTCTATATAACAGAAATAGGGCTCACACAGCTTTGGTTTCTGAAGGAAAGAAAAATACTTCACAGCATCTTTATTCCATCATCCCTCTCCCTTCTTTGTCCATTGTTTCCAGAAGGTGTGGTGACAGCGCTGGGAGGAAGGGCTGAAGGACTGAGATCTGTGCCAATAAGCGCCTGCCACACTTATCTGTTACAAAGAAGCGGACAGAAGGATTCCCTCAGTCATGATAATATAAGTAGTTAACAGATCCGTACCTTACATATCTGCAGGGATGCCATGAGGCAGAATTTACTACCTCCGTTCTGCAGCTAGGGAAACTGCAGCTTTAAAAAGCTGAAAGATTACAAAGGAAGTAATAGAGCCATGTTTTGGATCCAGATCTGCCTAGTATAAAGCCTAAGTCCTTAGGCATTATGAAAAACCACCTCAGAATACAGATTGAGAATTAACAACTCATTGGAATGTATGCACTCAGCTCTCACTGCCTGAGAGCTGGAACCTACAGGTATACAGACAGCCACATCTGCTAGGGGATAGCTGCCCAGCTATCAGTGGATATGCCATTTCAAGTAAATTTAGCAAGGACATGCAATACAGGATTCTTTTTCATCTAGGATTCATCAGTGCATCTGCTCCTTTGAGATGGAGCCATTTCATAAATGAAAGCAAGAGCAGCCTGGTTTCACAAGAATGCTTCCTATTGGCTGCTAAAAAGCTAAGCAACACAAATAGTACAAACACAGGACTTATCAGTCTACATTTTTTAGCAGGTTCTAGCACCCAACCATCAGCAACACCTTTAAAGCATGGATTACAAAGCATTTTCTGATCACCTAACATTACTCCATTCATTATAGCAACTCAGAGCAGAACAGGATGTGAACCTCAGTCTACCTATTACCAAATGGTAAGTACACAGAGCTGAGTTACAATGAGCCCAAAAACCCAGCACCTTCCTGAGCCACTAACCTGAAAGTGACCCAAGCTCCAAGGGACAAGAAAGGGGCCTTTGACTAGGAAGAAAACCTCACTGAGAATGAACACAGCCAATGAAGAATACCAACAAGGCTGGGCTCCAATCTCTGCTAAGTACTATGAACCCAGTTCCAGGCATAGAGCATGTGCTTGAAGTTCTGCTGAATGAAAAGCTGCCAAGCAGGTTATACCAATGCACACTCGAGAGAATGGCAGGCTGGGAGGGAGACCTGGAGGCCATGGCAGGACAAGCACTCAGAGAACAGCAAGGCTCCAGCAGTCCAGAGATATAAATACTTCATAAAGGCGATTTGAAGAGCTCTTGGAAAATGCAAGGCTCCAGAAAGGTACGAGCATGTTAAAATTACCTTCCTGTCTTACAACTAAGGCTTTAGAAGCTTTCCCAATGTGCAACTGCCAAGAGATCAACCTGAAGCAGTACTTGGAAATTCTCAGGTACTATCACCACCATGGGATCAGAAAAAACACCATGGTGAAGATTAGGCAGCATGACTTCCACAGTATCCAAAGGTCAATTCTTAAGTTTTCTTCAACTTGTCCACAGCAATAGTCACAGCCGGTAACTCCCATTCTTGATCTCCAGGACTCTACCCTTTTGGCCCTCCTGCCTCACTCTCTTCTTCCTATCTCTTCTGCTGGTCCCCCACATACTCTTAACCATGTTGAGATGCCCTGGAACCACTTTGGATTTCTTCTCAACCTACATTCTCCCTGAACCAGTAGCTTTCAAACTTTTTAAAATGTGACCTACAGCAAAAAAGGTTTTACGTATGCATGGTGGCAGTTTTATACATGGACTCCCAGTTACTTGGGAGGCTGCAGTGGGAGGATCTCTTGAACCCAGGACATGTAGACCAGCCTGGGTGACTGATACATTAAGACTCCATCTCAAAGAAAAAAAACTGTTATACTATGGTCTAGTATTTTATTTTTCTCCCCCTATACTAATATGTGATTTTTAGACCGTTCCACAGGATGAAATTCCTATCTCAGTGAGTAAAACTAAACTTTTTTTTTTTTTTACAATGGCTTATCTACTGAGGTATTCTGATGCTTTCTATTCCATTAAAAAAAAAAAAAAAAAACCAAAAAACCGTGCAGGTCCCCACAGTATTGATTTCATGACCCATTAACAAGATGACCCACTTTGAAAAACTTTGCTCCAGATAATTTCCTCCAGCCCCACAGCTTTCAGTTCTATCTGTGCCATACAGACAGCATTTCTACTTGGTATTTGACAGGCATCTCAAACTCAACATGTACAATACCAAGTTCCTGATTTCTACACTCACTCACCCAATCTGTTTCTTAGTATCTTGCATCTCAGCAAATAATATGGTCATCTACTTACTCAGCTGCTTAACCTCAAAACCTGAGAATTACCCTCATTTCTATCACATTTCATATTCAATTCTTTAGGGAATTCTGCCGGTTCCATCTTCAAATACAGTCCAAACTCAACCACTTCTCACCATCTCTCACTTGGATTACTGCAAGTCTCTATCTGCTTCCTCTCTACAAGTCTCAATCCCAGGAATATTTTCCATGAAGTGGCCAGAGTATCCATTTCAAACATCAATCTGCTCTTTCTCTGCTTCCTGGCCATGATGTAAACAGTTGTGTTTCACATGCCCTCCCTGCCATGATAGACTGATATCTCTGAAACCGTGAGCAAAATAAATAATTCCTCCCCTAAAGTTATTTCTTTCCGATATTTGGTTACAGTGACCAGAAAAGTAACTAAAAGGAAAAAACTGATGCTGGAGAAGTGGGGTCACTGCTGTGACTACCTGACAAGGCGGTTCAAAAGACTTTGGAACCTGTTTGTGGAAGGAATTTGGAAGAGCTTGGAAAAACAGGCCAGAAAAAGACTAGAATGTTATAAAATAGAGCCTAATGAGTGATTCTGGTGGGGACTCAGAAGATCAAAAAGCTGATAGGAATGTGGATGGTAAAGACTGCATGTGAAGTGTCAGATGGAAATGCGGAGTCTAGTAGGAATTAAGCTCATTCATGTTACATTCTGGTAAAGAATTTGTCTACATTTTGTCTGTGTCCTGAGACTTTGAATGAGGCTGAATCTAAAAGTAATTAATTTGATGGAGAAAATTTCAAGAAGCACAACATTCAGGCTGTGGCATGATTATCTCTGGTTGTTTTTAGCCAGATTACAGTGAAAATATGGGAACAAAAAGACTTGGGGGGAAAAAAACGTGTTCTGGCCAAAACAGGAGTGAGGTGAAAGCTGTAGTTAAGGAAACTAGTTGTTAAAGAGACTAGCACCATTAAAAAAGAAATCAAGTACTTTGCACTCGAAAAACAGGACCATAACTTGAGACACATTAGGAATTAGCCAGATACCACCCATCCTAGGCTCCAGAGTATAAAACTGTAAACTCATTTGAAAGACTTTCCTTTAAGAAAAGAGAGGTTGCTGAAGTGCCCTTCTCACTGGGGCCACCAAGAGAATATCCCAGGTTCAACCACCCAGGCACTCAGAAGCCGCTAGACATTATGTAAATTGTCCTAGTTACTAATCGAGCTGGCAGCTGGCAATAGACCTTGGTATTGTTCATGGTTTTTTTTTTCCTCAAGTATTTTAAAATTTTATTTTTGATTCATCACACATTAATAATACATGGGGATTTCACTGTGATAATTCTATAACCCCTTGTGATGCTGGTTTTGAAGGTATGCAAAATGTAAGAGTTATGTGGTCATGAAAGGCTTCCACTCAGATTTCAAAAAAAGGATGTGCAGTATGTGGCAGGATCAGGATTCCTGCAGGCAGTCCCTGAGAGGGTGATGCATGAAGCTGTTCTGGTGAAGTCAAAGAAGCAATGGAGACCCCAGGAAGTTAGCGATGCGGTGATGTGGAACATCTGCCAAGCACAGCCACAGGTTAAAAAGTGGAGCCAGCCAAGGAGAGAAACGACATGGGCTGGCAACAGCAAGGACATAAGGAAGGGCTGCCAAAGTTTGTTGGAGCTCATGTCACAACACCAATGCCCTAGATGCCAAACACGAAGCTACAGGGTTTATGTCTTGCTTTGGTGAGATCCATCCTTGCTGTCCTTCTGTTCTTTCCTTTTGGCATGGGAATGTTGCATCATAGAAGCAAGTAACTTGTTCTGATCTTCACAGGGGCTTACAGCTAAGAGTTTGCCTTGAGTCTCAGAGGAGACCTTGAACTTCAACTTTTGAACAACATCAGAACTCTTAAAATTTTGGGACTCCTAAAGTTGAATGTATCTTGCACTACGAGATGGACATGAGCCTTCTGATATAATGTTATGGTGTAAGGAGGTGTGGGTGGGTGTCAAATTGTCAAGGGGCTGACTTGTGATGATTAATAGCCAAACTGATGGGATTAAAAACTGCCCAGGGAATTGGTGTGTGTATTAGGGCATTTCCAAAGATCATGAGGGTCCTGACCTAATGAATGGGTTGATCCCTTGAAGAATTCATAGTACGATGGCATTACTAGGAGTTGGTAAAAAGAAGAGGTGGGACCTAGTTGGAGGAATTAGGTCACTACAAGGTGTGTCCCTGGGGGTTATATCTTGCCCTGGCCCCTTCCTGTGTTCCCTTTCTCTGCTTCCCGTCCACCATGAGATAAGAACTCCCTCTGCCACAAGCTCCTGCTGCCATGATGCTCTGCCCAAGTGCATGGGCCCAAGTGAACCCTTTGAAACCATGAGCCAAATCCATCTTACTAGCCTTTAAAAAAAATTACTCTGATGAAGGATCTTCCCACCCCCACCCCCTGGTCATGTCCCGTTACTCCTTGCCGTGCCCTGAGGCTCTAGCCAGGCCTTCCCCCTTCTCAGAAAGGCCTCCAGCAGGGTGCCCACTAAGGTGTCTGTCCTTCCTTCTGTTTCCCCCAGATGGTCACCTTGCAGGCTTGCTCACTTTCTTCAAGTCTTTGCCCACATACCACCTGATTAGAAAAACCTTTTCTAACTACCTACAGGAATGAGCACCCTTCCCCTACTACAGTTTGGATTTTAAGCGTCCCGGAAAAGTCCATATACTAAAAGCAGGGTCCAAACTGCGGTGTTACTGGGAAGTTGCAGAATCTTTTAGAGGTAGAGCCTAGTGGAAGGGCTTCTGGGGGCCATTCAGGGGGCCATGCCCTTGTGAAAGGGATAGTGGGGCACCAGCGTCTTCCTCTTCCAGCCATGAAATAAGCAGTTTTGCTGTGCCACACATCCCCCACCAGAGAACCAAAGCAACAGATATACCTGATCGTGGACTGGAACCTCTAAAACCAAGAGCTGAGGTAAACCCTGAATTGGTTTTCTCAGGAACTTGTTATTGTGATGGAAAGCTGACCAAGCACCCTGTCACTCTTTATCCCCTTTGCCCTGCTTTACTTTTTCCTCTCATATCTGCTACCACCTGCCACAGTATATGTGATTTATTGGGCTATCATCTATCTCCCTAGTAGAAAGTCAGCCTGAATAAGAGAAAAAGAGTGTAGCTAGCATGTGACCCAAGCTGTAGACATATAATGTGCAGCACAATCTTTGGATTTTCATTCTACTACCCAAGTGTGCCTTCTAAAGAAAAAGAGGTGTCCCCCACCTAATACTTATAATAAGTCTTCTTTTCAAGACTTATCAGGACCTTTTAGCTACGTGTGCTAAATTTCATCTTGTTTGATTCAGCCATGACCTCATGTCAATCACGGGAAAAGCAAGCAGGGCCTTATAACACTGTTATAACAGTGTTTCACAAACTTTTTGGTCTCAGGATTTCTTTGTACACATAAAAATTGAGGGCACAGAGTGATCAATATTTACTATATGTGAAATTAAAACAAAGTCAATTTATTTAGAATAACAATCTACACATTAATATAGCTTACAAATTTTATGGGAAAAAATAATTATTTTGCAAAATAGAAACTTAGTGAGAAGAGTTGTATTTTTGCAAATCTCTTTACTGTGGCTTAAGAGGACAGGTGGGTTCTCGGATCTGCTGCTGGATCCATCTGATGCAATATCTCAAATCAGCAGCCTTTAGAAAACTCTACTACATATTCCTGAGCAAACAAGATTGGACAAAGCAAGCAACACCATCCTAGTATTATTATAAAAATAGTTATAACTCATGGATTCCCTAAAGAGGTCTCAGGTATGTGGTTTCAATCTGCATCAGAAAACCGTGAAGCTATCATAAGCCCAGGGTGTGTGAACAGAAAGAGGACCAGAAGAGTTTTCATGTATTTTCTAATTCACCAGCTTCTGATCAGGATACCTAGAGATCTAGAAAGAGAAAAATGAGACAGAAAGCTAGACACCTGAAACACCGGCTTCCAAAGTGGAATGGGATGGGACAATAACCTGTCTGCACTACTAGAGAAAAGTCATAGCAGTGCTGAGTGACAGGCCGTACCACACCGTTACCTTCAACCATGCTGGGCCTCAATACTGACCAGTGCTCCTTTCAAGTAACCCACCTTGATCCTCTCAACCTGGTTCTAGGTATCAGGTCACCTGTGCCATCTTCACCCCCATTCTACTCTCCAATGACCTTGCCTCTCAAATGGTGGAGAAATATTACTAGAAATATTATGGGTCCTTCACGTATCTCTCTGGGGAATAGACTGGGGGCTTCCTGTTTTCCAGTCCTCACATCTACCTACTTCTCCTGCCTCAGAGAAGGTGCCCACCTATCAAAGAATGTTCAATCTAACCCCTCTGTTCTCCTGGGAATCTGGCTCCGTCAGTTTCATGTGTTCCCCCTCCTCATTTTACACTTTTCAGTGTGCATCCAGCCATTGCCACCATCCATCTGTTATACATTTTAAACTGTTCTCACTACCAGTTTCCTTTCCCCTTATGCTGGAGTTTCCCTCATCTTTAAACATGTGAGCACATACCCATGTGCACATACATACACAAAACTCAACCCTGTTCCCCTTTGGGCTCCTGACCTCTCCTTCTTGCTTTCACCACTCATCTTCCCAAAAGAGCAAGCAGTCTACCAAGTCTGCTCTTTTGTCACCACTTCTTACCCTCTAGCAACCCTTTTCTGTTCATCTCGTCACTCCCTCTCCAATCTGGTTTCTGTCTCCATCACTCCAATGAGGCTGACAAGGCTTTCTGAGAAAGAGTCAGTCCTTAATCTCCCTGTGCTTTCTTTTTTGGATTTCTTGGAAGCCCCTCCCCACACCTTGTTCCATAAGACTTGCCTCCTGATGCTCCTTCTACAACTCTCTCACACTCACTCCCACCCCATCCCAGATGGTCCTAATTCTTTCATAAAACTGGATGACCTTAAATTTTTACCCTTCTGACCTTGCTTCTGAGATCCAAATGCTACTAAACACCTCCACAGCTAGACACCCCACAAGCACCCACACTGTGGAAATCCCAAATGGGACACATCTGTTCTCCTCTCAACTCACTCCTCCTCACATGACTGAATGCCACCCACATCCACCCACCAAGTGGAAAAGGGAAGGTCATCTCTAACCATTCTCTGCTCTTCACTCTCATGTCCAATCTGCTGGTTCTAACTTTCTAGGGCCTCTGCTTCCTAAAGTTCGTCTCTCAACCCTAGTCTCATTGGAAGCACCCAAAACTTCTAGCTTGAACTATTATAACAGCACCTTAATCTTAATCCTCCTCAAGTCCATTACCCACATGGTACCAGAGTATTCTTTCTTAACAACAAATCTGATCCCTGTCTCTGCCGTCCACTGACCTGAGGAAATAATCTGATCCTCAGCAAGGCTCAAGAGGCCCCTCAAGATCTTGCACCAGCCCTACACTTCCAAACAAACCATTTTCTTCAGCCATACTTTCTGGGATACAGAACAGTGCTATTGCTTACATTCTTGCCCTTGGCCTAGTATGCCCTCTTCCATGTCCACTACAGACCCCTGTTCATCATTACAGACTTCACTGAGATCCCCCCACCAAGCAGCCGGTCATCTCTCCCTCTGTGCTGTGCTCCCTCTCACCTTGGCAGATGCCTCCCTTTCAAAATGGACCACCTGCTCTGGAGCCATGCCCATGTGTCTGCCTATTAGCTTGTGTGTTGCTAGTTAGCAGGAAGAGTTCATGCTTATATTTGGACTTAGTACAGATGCTGGAAGAAAAAGTAATATTAAGTATAGAAGATACCAGGAAAGAAGGAAAGGAGAATGAAAGGCTTACCTGGGCCACAAAGTCTAATGTCACACGACTGCTATTAAAAAGAAGAAAAGGCACTTTGCATGGCCATTCATTTGTTAACATTTCTTGATTTAAGGGATGAGAGGATAGGAACAGGCCAGAGCTGAGTTCCATGAGGCACCTATGAATGGTTTCTAATTATGAAAAGCACTACAGTTTTCAATTAACATTCCAGGATGATACCTACCTGTTTCAGGTACCAAAGGCTCCCTAAGTCACTGGTATTTTGATTCTAGGCCTCACCAGATACTCATAGGCTTCCTGGAGATAAGGATGTGAAAGGAGAGAACACCAGTACAAGTAAATTCTCTGGGAAGGTAGCTGTGGTGAGAACAAAGCAGGCGGGGCAGGCAACTAACAAAGGAAAAGGCCTTTGTTTTCCAGCAAGGTACATGTGTTGCTCCATCCCCATGCACAGCAAACAATTTACCCTGGTTCTAGGCTGCAGCAGGGAATTAATGGGCTGGCTAGCTCAAAGGCTGCAACTGTCTTCATGAAGAAAATCTCAGTTGTTCCCTCCAAAGCAGAAATAAACCTAATCCAGCTCAGTGGAACCTATTTTCCCTTCTCAATTCGCTCGAAAGGGTATGGGACTTAGGTGCAAATTTATCAGTGAAACAGAAGTTTCCTCTGGGCCAAGTGCTTCTCAAGGTCAACTCTCAAATGCTAATCAAATTCCTACTGAGCTCTGATCCTACCCATGATCACTCCCCCAAGCAACACTGTGGGTCTCTCACATGGGAAAAAGGCTCATCTGGTTGGAAATGGAACACTGAAGAAAGGGAGTAACAGCTTTTTTCTTATACTCAGGGGATACTGCGAACTCCCTGGCATTATATTCTGGTAGGGTCTTCAAAGTGCACAGCCCACAACTTCCTCCTTCCTATACCACCCCCTGCCTAAGGGATGACCCCCACCCTGTCCAGGGGCATAGTGAAGTACAGCCAAAACTTTTTTCTCAATGAAAAATTGCCAAAAACCAAATGCCATGAGCTCTTTAGGTTCCAAAATTCCAAGTGCTCTGGGCTTAAAGCCAGCAACCTACCAAAGTTTTTCTACATAAGGCTTATTAATTTTCACTCAATTCGGCACTAATGAGATTAGCCAGCACAGACCCAAAAGGACCAACATCTACTCTGTCCTAAAATGCCAACACCAATGGCCAAGAAGCCCAGTGTCCCCTCATGAATCCTTCTCTGGTCCTGCGGCAGTTTCAGATTACAAGTAGTTCTTTGCCTACCACTTGATTTTCTAAAATCCTCATCTAATTTATTATGGCAAAACTATTGCTAACTGACCTGCTGGCTCTGATTCACAGAAGGTAAATGCTTTGGCTAGTTCCATGAACTGAAATTCAAAGTCTGAAAAAACCCAAGTGGCTCCTGAGGGATGTCACAAAGTATTACCTAGAGCTGTGACCCTCTCACCTGGCCTGGCCTGGGCAAGTCTCATCCCAGGGAAGCCATTCTCACAGGGAAGTCACAAAGAATGCCACCTGTCATGAGCTCCTGGATGGTATCTGCAGCTGCAGCCAACGACCATGGCTCAGGACCACAACATGCCAAATATGGTCAAGCTGATCTAGGCAATCTCACCCTCAGGCCCTAGTTCAGGTACAGATTAAATACACTACCTTCAGAAATACTACTCACTTGAGGGCAGGAAAAAAGAGAATGCATTCTGTTTAACTCAAATATTTGATCCACATACTAAACAGTACTGATATAAGATCCTTGTCAAAGGCCTTAACTAAGCAACCCTGTTTTTCAGAGGACATCTACCAGAAGCCCCAGAGTGTCCCCACTACTGTGAGAGCAACAGGAATCCAGCAAGCATCGCTACGATGATATAAGAGAGGGCATCCTGTTGTGTTCTGCTTGCCTTCCTCTTGCAGGACAATACAATCCACTCCTTTCTACTGGGCTCAATCCTGTTAGCAAGAGTTAATCTGCTCATTAAACACCTAGTAAGTGACAAGAGTGGACACACAACCTTCTCTTCTACTTTAAGAAAGGCCTAACTGCTAGATTTTAGTTTAACTGAAATTTCCTGTGTACCTGTGACCTGTAACAAAACAGCAAGGAGGAAAAAGGAGTCATGGGATATGAATAAATCATAAATTAGGTAACAACCTCTGGATCCTGAAATGCCTGAGTGTCTTACTTCAACTCTTGTGGCCAGAACCAGCCCTAAGCCTGGCTTATTTCTAGTCAATACTCCACTCACACTAAATGCTGGACTCCCTAGGCAAAGTGAGGAGAGTGAAGCCACAGGCTATGCCTGATTCCTGTTGGCGGAACTTCTGTAGGGAGTGGCTGAGAGATCTCAAGGAGCCAAAGCAGGGCTTCTGGCTTCCCCAGAAGAGCCCTGCCCAGCAGGAAAGAGGATGTGGCTCTCAGGTCTGAAGGGTGTTCTTCTCTTAAGGTGTAATTTACAATACCTCTCAGCCATTTTAAGAGTGCAAACCAATTATTTTTAGAAATCTGCCAAGTTGTGCAACCATCACCACTATCCACTTTTAGAACATTTCCATCATCCTGGACTGGATTTTTAATAATTCCCAACCTCAAGACGATAATGGCTCCTGAGATTTAGGAAGTTAACAGATGTGAAAAAAAAAAAGGAGTTAGTATCCATTTGTTGCTGGGAATTAGCAACTGGAAGGGAACTCAGAGCAGGCAGAAGAGAGAACACAACTGTCCTGCCCCTGCAGGAAAAGCCCTCACCTGGACTTGGCTTGGGAATCGAAAACATACACAATGTTTTAAAAGTAAGTATTGGTGAGAATAGTGCTTCTCAAAAAAAAGGAAGAATTCCTTAGTCTATTTATGCTTTTCTGGATTCCCTTCTCCAAGTGTCTGAGTAGTTGCACAAATCTCTCTACCAAGACACTTTCAGCACTGGAGCCAAGGGATCAAATGCATGTCAGTTAAAGCCTGAAATGGATATTATCCCTTCCTCCTGATAGCTGTCCAATTTTACAGTCAGTGTAGACCAATGGGTGTGACTCCCAAACCAAGTAATTTGATAAATAATTGGTCAAAGAGGTGAAATGAAATTTATGAAATAAATAAATGCATAACTGATGGTACCCACATGACTATAGGGTTTAAAGATCTCTTGTATTCTAAGATAGATTTTAACCAAAGCTCTGAATTTGTCTTTATATGCAGAATGGAAGCAAAAGAAATAATAAGGGGATAGTGGAATCAAAAAAATCAGAAATGTATAGAAAACCAAAGGTGTAAAATTTTCCAATGTAAAACTACACTGCTTAGAAGTGCATACCTTTCCCCAATCCTCTTACCACAGAACTACCACACACCAGGAATCTATGCACAACCTGGCTCAAAAAAAGGGAACACTTCAAGGGAGGAATCTGAATCCATTAAGGGCAAACAAAAAGCCAACTGGCAAAAGACAGTTGAGGATTATGCAGCTGAACTTCTTTGGTTTCTCTCTAGACCTGACTTCTCAGGTCACTTGTGAATGATGAAGGCTTCCAGAATCTATCATGTCCTTTTTTTTTTTTTTTTTTTCCTAGCACCATCTTTGTAACTCTGTACTGGATATCTTCATCAGAACATGTCAGGGCACCCCCAAGCCAGGTTACTCATAACAGGACTCTTCATCTTCTCTTCCAAATTTACCCTTCCCCAATCCCAATCCTAGTAAAAGTTGTCATCCACCCACACCAGAATTCCAGGTACGGCCTCCATGCCTACTTTTTCTGGCTTGAATAATATTCCCTTGTTGTAAACACTGCATTTGTTTATCCATTTGTCCATTCCACGGACACCTGAGACAGCTTCTACCTTTGGCACTGAATAATGCTACTCTCAAGTTAGAAGTTACGATTTGCATACTGTATTTCTTAACCATGTGACTCCCCTGTTGACACACTTGAAATACACCATTTCCCAGGAAGGCTAAGCTCCTTGGCTGCCAACCTGTGACAAATGAATCCTGCTTCACCTACCCCCTCTTCAACTCTACCTCCTGACACACCATGTGCTCTAGCCACCCACATCGCCTGCAGCTCCAGATCCACATCATACTCTCTGCTGCACATTTGGTTGTCACATACATCTCTGATTATCTTTAAACTTCTTAATCTTCTCTGGACTATGGTAAAGGATGAATATGAACCACTCATCCATTGGGCTTTAGTGTCACGTCATCTCCAAGCCGTTCTCAAAATGACTTTGCTCTTCCCTTCTTCCTAGATCCACTGTTCCCTGTATACTCTGAGGTTTCTCAGGGTTTTATTCCCAAGGTTTAGGGGTTCCAAACCCATGACACATATCAGATCTTTATGGAATGAATTAAGGCTTCAGTTTATGAGTGCACAAATTGTGGTATTTTAAAGGTGTCTTTACAAAGTTTATTATGTGCCACACAGTACAGTGAACTTATTCATCCACTGAAATAACGCTACCCCGATGCAAGAAGGGACCAGCACTGCTGGGAACATGTGTCACACATGTCTTCATACAGTGTGTTATATGTACCTATTCACTGAAATAAGACTGTACTGATTCATGTATGCAGGTTAGCACTTAGCAGACACCTTTTACGGACATGACTCTGCATTGTGCAGCATATACACTGTACTTTGGTGAACACATTCACTCACTGAAATAACACTACCCTGATGCAACAAATAACTGGCACTCTTACAACTTTTGTTAAATCATGCTTTTAAATATCAGCAGGAAAGCTGGGTGCCAGTAGCTCACACTTATAATTCCTAGCTCCTTGGGAGGCTGAGATCAGGAGGACTGCAACTCAAGGGCAGCCAGGGCAAACAGTTTTCAAAGCTCCATCTTCAAAATAACTAGAGCAAAATATTGGACTGGGGGGTGTGACTCAAATGGTGGACCACCTGTTTTGCAAGTGCAAAGCCCTGAGTTCAAACCCCAGTCCCACCAAAAAAAATAAAAATACAGCAGGAAAGTTTGTGGGTCCATTATTTTGTTTTTTAAAAATCTGTATAAGCTAGATTGTTCACTTTCAATCCTATGCTGTGCTAACTCCAAAAAAGGGGCAAAAACCCCCCACAAAAACCATTTTAGCCAGGAACCAGTGGCTCATGTCTGTAATCCTAGCTACTTAGGAGGCAGAGATCAGGAGGATGGCAGTTTGAAGCCAGACCAGGCAAGTAGTTCAAGAGAGCCTATCTCAAAAAACCCTTCACAAAAATAGGGCTGGTAGAGTGGCTCAAGGTGAAGGCCTGAGTTCAAGCCCTAGTACCAAAAAAAGGGGGGGGGGAATGGCTCAAGAGGCAGAGCGTCTGTCTAGCAAGCATGAGGCCCTGAGTTCGAACCCCAGTACTGCCCAAAAAAAGTAGTAACAATAACCATTTCATTTCAAAGATTTCTCTCTACAAACATGCCTGCTTTCTCTTCTGTTCTCTATTTCAGAACTTCTTTAAAATGAAACAGCTATATAAAACCAAGAAAAGTCTCAGGTCCAGAATACACACATTTTAAAAAGGGGGGGAAAAAAGCAGTAACTAAATGAAAAACAGGAAAAGATTTAACTAGGCAAAATCACAAAAGAGGACATTCAAAATGTCAAAAGCATATGAATAGGTGCTCAACATATGAAGTCATCAGGAAAATGTCAATCAGAACTCCAATGAGATATTATTACATATTCATGAGAACGACTAAAGTTCAAGACTGACAATACCAACAGTAGGTAAGGATAAGGGACAAGTGAAATTCAGACACTGAGAGTATAAACTGCCACAATCACTTTGGAAAACTGTTTGGCAGTGGTTCTTGAAATTACACATACTATAGCTCTCTTCTTAGGGAAACATCTAACAGAAATGAACATCTATGTTACCCAAAAGGCAAGTACAAGAATGTTCATGTCAGTTTTATTCATAATACTCCAAAACTAGAAACAATCCAAATGCCCAAAACAGCCAAAGATAAATAAGTTGCATTACAGCCATACAATGGAATGTCATGCAGCAGTAAAAAGGAATGAACTATAGTTGTCCCTCAGTATCTACGGAGGACTGGTATACAAGGACTCTCCCACATACCAAAATACATGATGCTCAACTGCCTTACTTATATCAAATAGCATAGTATTTGTAATTAACCTACACACTTCCTCCTAAATACTTTAAATCATCTCTGGACTACTTATAATACCCAATATAGCATAAGTGTTATATAAATAGCTGTTATACTGTATTGTTTATGGAATAATGCAAGAAAACGTCTGTACATCTTCAGTATAGACACTTTTTTTTTGACAGGGCCTTGCTATGTAGTCCAGGTTGGACTTGAACCTATGGTCCTCCTGCCTTAGCCTCCCCAGTCCCATAACTTTTTTTTTTTACTCTTTCTATCTTCAGATGCAGAACCCATGAATATAGATCACGAATTCAATTGTGGGTACTGTACTGCGACATGCAGCAACACAGAAGAAACTTGTAGATTAATGTCTGGCAAAAGAAAGCATACACAAAAAGGAACATATTGCATTTATATGAAGATCATGAACAAAACAAAATTCAAACTATAGTACAGAAGTCAGTCAGTGGCAGGGGGTGTTGCTTAGTGGTAGAGCACTTGGTTACCGTGCGTAAGGCCCTGGGTTCTATCCCCAGCACCAGAAAGAAGAGGGGGGAAAAAAAAAAGTCAGTTCAAATAGTGGTTACCTGAAAGGGGCAGGGCTGGGGGGAGACTTGGGATCCTGACCTGTATGGTGATGCATCATCAGCCAGGTTAGGCTGGTTACTAAGTTTCCCAGGATTCCCTTATAGAGTTCTAAGTTAGAAATGGTCAAAAAGAAATGGGCACTGGTGGCTTATGTCTATAATCTCAGTTATTTGGGAGACTGGGATCAGAAGGATCATGGTTAGAGACCAGCCCAGGCAGGGAGTTCACAAGACACCATCTCAATCAATAGCTGGGCACAGTGGCACGAACCTGTCATCACAAAGCTATGCAGGAGACTGAGATTAGAAGGATCATGGTTTCAGGCCAGACCTGGCAAAAAAGTTTGTGAGACCAGGTCTTGATGGAAAAGAAAACTGGGTGGGGTGAGGTGGCATATGCCTGTCATCCCAGAGCTGGCCAGGAAGCATAAAACAGGAGGATCGTGGTCCAGGCCAGCATGGAAAAAAAGCAAGACCCAATCTCCAAAAAATAACCAGAGGACTGGAGGCTTGACTCAAATGGTAGATGGCCTGCCTAGCAAGCACAAAGTCTTTAGTCCAAACCCTAGTACTGCCCCCCAAAAAAGAAATGGCCAGAAAAAAGGAATATTTTTTAAAGTTTGGGAGGTACAACTAAAGCAGTGACCATTATTCTCTGAAGGACAAGGAAACATGGAGATGGACAGAGAGAGATACAAGTGCCTGGTGGATTCCAGCTTGTCCTTATTCTCCTCACTGCATCCAGCTCCTCTTTCCCACGGGCAACCCTGCCAACCACCACAGCCCCAGGTCCACCAACAAATGCCTGCAGATCCAGCTGGTCACCAGCTTCCCAGAGGAAGCAGCTTCCCAGAGAGTCCTCCCCTAGCGCCTCCCTTTTGGTATCACAGCTCCAGCACAGATGTGCTTGGCTTCTCGATTTTCCCTGTAAGATCTGATTTGCCCACTCATGCCAGTGCCTCTGGGGGATTACTTAGGGACACCTCTTTGGCAGACAAACTTCTGAATCTTGATACCCACTTTCCCAACTCCTCCCATGGCTGTGTAAAGGCTGATTCCTTTATCCTTAAAATTTCACAGTCTTACCTCCCCTGACTGAACCCTGATGGGCATGCACTGAAGTTTACCTATCTAAAAACTCAAGTTGTACATTCAAAGTTTGTGTACTTTATGAGATATTTGTCTGCTAAGGGGAAGTGGGGATGCACCTTTTAATTGTCTTGAGAATACAGGAATCTGAGGGGCATCTGGCAACATACATGAATGGAATCAACACTGTACCTCACATACTAAGGAAAACACAGTATTACTTGGCATGAAATCTGGCAAACAGCTGAGAACCCAATGGGGTGAAGTTTCTGACCAGAGCCAGGGTTGTGTGCTTTGCAAATAGCAAATGGGATATGTGTTCCCTTCCTGGCAAGCTCTCAACTCTCTGGAAATAAGTTCTATAGTCTAGAGTGAGTGTTCCCTTTTGAAGGGACACAATCACCAAATGCAATGTGTACCCTGAGTGCAAACTGAGTGTAGGATCTCTTAAGTGGGAGACATGAGGGAGGACACAGATGAGTCATGAATCCACCTGTGGCCTTGACCCTGCATTCTGGTGGTGCTGCACATTCTCAGATGCAGACATTCCTCGGTGTCCTTTGCACAAGAGCACATCCATGCAATGTATATCTAAGCACCTCCAAAGCAGCTGGCTTTCCAGGCAGAAAGCCAACAGGTCTTGTTGCCTTTCACTTCATTCAGCAAATTATTTATCAAGTGTGTAGTCTATGTCAGGCCCTTATGCTTGGCACTAAATTTACACTTGTGAATGAGAACAGAGTACCTGCCTCTCTGCATAACAATAAACTATTATCCCACTTATTCTTCTCAAAATCTATCAGTACGGAAGACAGGTGGTAATGTCTCCTCTTGACAGATGAGCAAACCGAAGTTAAAAGAGTGAAAAGGCTTGTCCTTGGTCACACAGAAAGCTACCAATGGCATAGGTTAAGTGGTAAATTCTCTGCATACCACCTCTTGTTTCCTTACATCATTACTTTTAGGTAGGTTAAAAAAAAAAATACTCCCTATACTCCCTAGCTCTTTTAGCTTCTTCTCCTTCTGAAGACCCATCAGTTCTCCAAGGACATTATTTTAAGTTGGATAATGCCACAGTTTTAGTTTACCTTCACCTACTTCAGTTTCATACTTATTAAAAACCAAGATGGACTGCTATCAAAAGTAGATTGCTAACTTCACCATATTCCACACTTACTTCTATAATGGTACCTGTATACTTTAGTTCTTTTTTAATAACCAGTTTACACAAGGGTCTCCCCAGATTTAAGATTTCCTGAGAGTAAGGATTCTGTTTCATCTTATTCTCAGCATCAAAGCAGTTAAGATCTAAATAAAGCAAACAAATCACTTACAAAGAAAAAGAAGAAGAAGAAGAAGAAGAAAGAAAAAAATCCCACATATTCTCTTCAATCATTCCTCTTGTAAATGATTATAGTAATCACATTTCAAGCTAAATGTAAGACTATAAACACACCCTGCTTTGGAAAGTCCAAGGGTATAAGGAGTCTGTCAGTTATAACTATCACCACTTACTGAACTTTCTTATGTGTCAGGCATTGTATCAGGCACTACAGAGAAACATTTTCATTTGGTCCTCGAAACAATCCCGAAAGAAGTATTATGTTGGGCACCAGTGGCTCACACCTACAATCCTATCTACTTGAGAGGCTGAAAATGGGAGGATCAGGGTTCAAGGCCAGCCTGGGCAAATGGTTAAGAACCCCCCCATCTTCCAAATAACCAGAGCAAAATGGACTGGTGTGTGGCTCTAGTGGTACAGCACCTGTTTTGCAAGTATGAAGTCCTGAGTTCAAACCCCACCAAAACAACAACTATTATGATGTTCATTATAGAGATGAGAAAACTGAGAATCACAGGGTAAGTAACTTGCCCAGCTAATAAAGATGAAAATGAAAACATTCAAGCCCAGGAGTGATTTGCTTTAAAGTACAAATTATTCCACTTAGTCTTAAAGAACTCCGTATGTCAAAAATGGACTACAAATTCCTAATTTCACAGGGATGCTAGAATATCCAATGAGAACAGCAGTAATTCTGAACCTTTCAGATCACTTAATATCTTGACATCTGACCAAGATCAGCAGGGTTCAGCTACGAATGCAACTCTACATACAGCACTGAAGAGGCTCTCTGGGGTGGGATATCTATGCAACGCTGCCTTTGCCAGCAGAGG
Organism: Castor canadensis; assembly: GCF_047511655.1. Lineage (NCBI taxonomy): Eukaryota > Metazoa > Chordata > Mammalia > Rodentia > Castoridae > Castor > Castor canadensis. The sequence continues at coordinate 43,999,598 of NC_133391.1, forward strand.
AGGCTGTGCTGGGCCCCTGGCATCCTGGTAATCCACAGAGCTTTAACTTGGCAGATAACTGGGCTGCATTCTAGTTAAAACGCAACTTTGGACAGAAGGTTTGGGTGTCAAGATAAATTAGGAGTCCCTTGTTCCAAGATGATGGTTTGATAACCAGAATCTGAAAAGGACTAAATCAAAGTTTGGCAGAGAGTAAGGCCACTTCTCACTTGTGAAGGTAAGTCCACTGTTCTCCCCAATGGTGTGCCTTGTTCCAGCTGAAACTTCCAGGGCATTCAGCAATTGCAGCCACAATCATTTGGATAAATGTATCTACACAGGTATTAGGGCTCACAGCCCTGAAAAAGTAGCAGTTCTTCCTCTTACACTGCTGGTGGGAAAGTAAACTAGTACAACCACTCTGGAAAAAAATTTGGAGGCTACTTAAAAATCTAAACATTGATCTACCATATGATCCAGCAATACCACTCTTGGGGATATACCCAAAAGAATGTGACTCAGGTTACTCCAGAGGCGCCTGCACACCCATGTTTATTGCAGCACTGTTCACAATAGCCAAGTTATGGTAACAGCCAAGATGCCCCACCAATGGATGAAGAAAATGTGGTATTTATACATGATGGAATTTTATGCAGCCATGAAGAAGAATGAAATGTTATCATTCGCAGGTAAATGGATGGAGTTGGAGAACATCATTCTGAGAGAGGTTAGCCTGACCCCAAAAAAATCCTATGTTCTCCCTCATATGCAGACATTAGATCAAGGGCAAACACAACAAGGGGACTGGACTTTGATCACATGATAAAGCAAGAGCACACAAGGAAGGTATGACTCAACTAGCAAAAACCCTTGGTCCTTCCTATTATTGCTTATACTCTCTCTTCAACAAAATTAGAGATAATGGCAGAATAGTTTCTGCCTGGTAGTGAAGGGTAAGGGGGGGTAGAGGAGGAGGCAAGGGGAAGGGGGGAGAAATGACCCAAACATTGTATGCACATATGAATAAAATAAAAATTAAAAAAAAAAAGTAGCAGGTTCTTGCTCCTGACCCTGGTCACCAGGTACAGTAGTACAAGCTCTCATATAAAGGGGATGGAGGGAGCAGTGTCTGGAGTTCAGTCTATACCCCACTCAGCAAGTCATGTACTTGTGAGTAGCAGTACCACACAAAAGAAGGGGTGCACTTTTCCTACTTCACACCAAGGGACAGAAGGTGGCCACACATCCCTGCCATTCCCCTAGGAAGTCAAACAGCAGAGGCAGGACAGGAAGCTTGTGAGAGTTAGTCTGGACTACAGACAGTGAATTCAACCATGTGAGAGAGAGCTCTGACTCAGCTGTGCGCACCTTATGAAGAACTTGCCTGTCTCACTCATCAACTCTGCCAGGTGACTCCAATAATGTCCAAAGGAGTCAGACAAATGCCTTTATCAACACTCAGAAATGAAAAGTCCTTCTTGGCTAGAGAGTGACTTGGGAAACGAGGCTCTCATATTGATATTACATAAAGCAACTGTAGCAAACAGTCCAACACACTTAGGCTTGCCTATTGCCAAAGTTGCCTCACTCACAGCATGGTGGATACAGTGAATTCAAAAGGCACCCAGAACCAACAGCACTATGCACACACTAGCTACCAGAGCCCCTCAGATAGACACAGATGTGTGTTGTGTTTACTGAAGGCCCTTCTCTCCAGGTGGCCCCAACATCAGAGCATGGCATCACCAGTCCTCTGTTGCTTCCAAGACACAACTTGGAATTGGGCACCCAACATGTCCCCTGGAATTTACAGCTCTGAGGCTGAGGACACAGGCCTGAGCAGGGAAGTGCCTAAACCTGACTTTTTCAATGTTAATCAGCTGCTACTTTAATTTCTGCCCTTCCTGGGCCAGTGAACACAACTTCAAAAATAAGACTTCTTACAGGTGAAAAGTATTTGTGAAAGAACAGCTATTTCTGAAGGATGAGAAATCAGGGCACAACTTTACAACAGCCAGGCCAAACCCAAAAATCAAAGGCAACAGGGAAGAACTGGTTCCATAACATATTCAAATCTTGTGGCAGAATATACAGAAGAATGTAACATTGGAGATAAAAGGATAAAAACAAATCCCTCATAAGGAAAGATGCAAAGGTAGCATATACCCAAGGATATATAAACACAAAAGCAATGGTAGCCCAAGAGGGGATTTGAAAGAGAAACCAGGCTGAGGTGGGGGCAGAAACTAGGCAGGGAATACTTGGGCAGTTGAAGAACATTTTCCAGATCTGTGGAGTAATTTCACAAAGGAAAAGCAGGAAGCCCAGCCTCACAGGACAGGCCTGTGTCAAATGTTCATTGAGAGCAATTTAATCAGGATAAGGATAAAATGAACTGCACAAAGTAAGCCAAAAGCCCTGAGAACTTCCAAGGTATCTGAACCCCTCTTAGAATGACTGGTTAGTAAGCTCCTCTCCCACATGCCCACTAAAAAGAGTATGAGATAACAAGTTGTACCCAGAGACCACAGGCTGAGTGGGTCAACCTGAGACCATCATCACAGGCACCATACATAGGTGTATGGCCAACCCTGACTGGATCCCGCAACAATTCCAGTCTTCATTTTTTTGGTTATCTGCCAGAGGATAACAGATAATGGTGGTGACAAGCCATGGTCATGAGCACGTCCCCCCTTCCATTTTTCTAGAGAAAAGAACCTAGAACTTGGAGGGAGGCCCAACAGATCAGCAAGGCCTCAGTAGACCTCACAATTGGGTTCTTCCAGGACACAGTGATCACCTGCAAGATGGAAGTGAAACCAGGGAAAGGCAGAAACAAGTTAAGCTTCAAAAACCACACTAGGTAGCAGGTGCCATTGTTCATAAAATTGAGACAATTATCAGGTTTCTAAAGAACTATTATGTGCTTTATATATGCCACAACTGGGTTATGTAAACTGGGAGAAAGAAGGAAAACACATTGTGTCTTACTCTATCTGATTAGCTACTTGGTCAGTTCTCACAGAGGGTAAAGTTCATGAGCAGCATCAAGGAACTTTAAACACACTCCAACTGTCAGGCCCTGCTCCTGCCCAATCAAATCAGGATCATAGTGGTGGCTGGGTTGAGATATAGAACTGCACCCCAGCTGATTCTAATGAGCCACGAGGGCTGAGAGGAGGGGATACAGAGTAAGTCTGGGTACACAGCACATTCAGCTAAGGGAGCAGAGGCTCATCTACCTTCAGATGGGCCTTCTCCCCTACATACGTGTTAACCACCTACTCAGCAAATCTCTGCTTTTCCCAACCTTAAAGCAGTAATACAAGGAGAGTTGCCTAACCGAAGAATTGAGCAATATTCCACAGAATTCAAGAAAACAACATGTCTAATCTGGGTATGTATGTTTTGTTCAGGAAAATGTAAACCAGCTGTAATGATCTGTCTCTCCTGAGGTGAAGCTACACCACAGCACATCCAAAGATAGCCCCGTGATTGTATGTCTTGTAAGGAAGTCCAGAATTAAGCATAATCCAAGTGGGTAGAGGAAGACCATGCACTGAATGGCTGTGGCTGCCAGGTCAGAATTGGAGCTTCCTCTGCCCAACAAATCAAAGTCCAGGGTGCTCTGAGAAGGGTAAATATACCCCAGTCCCTCCAAGGTCGGCTCTGCCAGTTGGGAGAAATGCCTAGCCAGTCCTGTCCTGCCAATGAAGCCTCCTGTCAGACAAACTTCATCTCCTCCACTTAATCAGAGTAGTGGGGCTTTTTCCAACGAAGCCTTTTGGAAATGGCTATTAAGGCTGAGTGCTAATTCATGATCACAGGGGGCAAAAATCCCATGTGAAATCTAAGAAATGTTTTCAAATGCCAAGAGACCTCACTAAGTCTGAAGACATTTGTGTGAACCCCTAGTGAAAAAGAGAGCTTCATTTAGGGTACTACTACTGGGTGCTATGTGCTGTAAAAATCCTTGAAGGAGCCTAACCTCAATTAGGTTTCCAGGAGATATGAACAGATACTGATGACATGTGTCCAGTAATTCTAGTAATTCTGCTGGGCAGAACAAGGTGAGCCAAATCCATGGGTGACAACAACAGCAGTCCGGGAGAGTTCAAGTCTAATGGCACTACCCTGGAAGATTCAGAGCAGGCCTGCTCTGTGGGATCACCAGAGACCAACTGTTCTGTGCTGTAAAGTCAAAGGTGAAAACAGAGAGTTCAACAGGTCCATTCAAGAGTAAGTTCTCAAGTAACATCTGTTCCTTAGACCCTTCAGATACCTTAGGAGGGGATACTGAGACCAGACCATTCCCTTAATTCTCAAGTTAAGAGGCCTTTACTATACAACTAAAGTTTACCTGTATGACAGAACTATGCTGACAGCAAGAAAAATTCCCACATTCTATAAGGAACCAAATGAAATTTTTCTGATTATTTATTTTCCTACAACAACTCCTGGGCCAACAGAATTACAGCTTCTTTCAAAATGCCTCTCTTCTTAGCAGGAAAGATTAAAGCACAAAGACCAAAATCTTTTCAGTGCAAAAAGTACCATATGCTCTCATGAAAAACAATGAATGTTTCTATATCTGAAAAGCACCCCTGGTCTAGGTGCCAGAGTCAGCACTGTAAATAAACCAAAGCTATGGCAGCCATGGCTCTGCTCCCACCTTTCCCTATCCTGGCTAATGATATGAATTGTCGGAAACAAGCAAGAGCTCTGCTATCTGCTTTTGGGGGCCTGTTCCACAGAGAAAACAATCAGTTTGAATTTTATGCCATGACGTCATCATCCACCAATCAACATAGACAGACCAGGTGGAGATTTCCTCCGTGAAACAAACCACTGCAACTGTCAAATGGCAAAGGGCAGCACAGGTGTGAAGTGCGGTTTTTCTTTTATCCTACCGGTTAAACTACAGAAAAAGTGAGAAGCAGAGGGCAAAATCTTTCTATGGAGGAAACCAGAAACCTACAATGTCCTCAGTACACCTACCAGAACATCCAGGAATGTACCTGTGCCACTCCCCCTTCCCTTCCCTGCCCCGACTCCTGCCAGTGGAAGCCTTTGTTCTGTCAGGCAACCAATAGTATCTTCCCAACGTTCCCTGCCAACTAAAGAATCAGAGTTTTTGGAAAGTTGATTATCACCGGAGTACGTGTGTGTATGTATTTTCAAACAGGGTTCCAAAGCAGCGAGAGAGTGGGGAAGAAAAGGAAAAGAATGTGGTTGATCCACACATTAGTTAAAATCTCTACCCAGAAACTAAAAGAGTTTTTTACTCATGCATCACAGCTGTAGATTCTTGGGATTCATTTGCAGTTCATTTTCCTCCCAGAAAACTCTGACAATCTTATGAATGAAGCTGTTTAGCCAAGGTTAGAATATGCAAGAAGAGAGGGGGTGGCAGAAGCCATGGGCATGGAGCTCCAGGAGAACAGGGACTGAAACAGAAAACTTACAGAGCAAATATTGTTTACTACTGCAGCTGAGCTAATGTGATCTCTCTGCCTATTGAAGCATATTATTACATGAAGTCCTAAACAATAAAGTCAAAGGCAGGGAGAGCACAGCCGTAGCATCATCCACTTTGTAATGGCACAAAGTCACATTCCATGCAAAATCTGCCCCAGTGGCCTGTGTGCCTGCCCTCTGGCAATGGTGCTGCAGGCTGCTGGGTATAGCACTCAACTGATAAAAGGACCAAAGTTTCAAGAAATGGGCCTGCAGGGTTCATGCACAGCTACAGGAGCAAGTGCATGAAAGAGAATGCATCCTCCCCCTCTTTTTTTTTTTTGCAGTGTTGAGGATTCAATCCAGGGCCCCATACTTGTCTAGCACCAAGCCATACCCCTAGTCCTGAGAAAATGGGCTCAGTGATGCTGCTGAGTCCTCTAACAGCCACCTGAGTGTGGAAAGGATATGCCATAGTAGTGGGAGGCAGAAGAGGCCTAGGTAAGAGCAGCGTTCTCATAACAGTTACTCAGAAATCACTATTCTACCTTCTATTAATATTACTGCACACCTCTGAGATCAAAACTTTCTAAAATCAATAAATGTATATCAAATGCCATTAAGTAAGAATGCCTTACTCATATACAGTAGGACTCTTTTTTTTTTTAAAAAAACCAGTGAGACCAGGTACAAAATTAAGATTAAGCCAATAAACATGTGATCTAATATTTACTCCAGGCTAGACTCAATCACACCCTTTAAGGCCAACTATTGTCAACTGTAATTCTCCACAACTCCCAGGAGAAAAAAACTCAGCTCCTTACTCACTTCTGCCTTTACCTCCTCCCAAGAGTTGTCTTCCTGTTCAGTGAAGGTCTGCCTATCTCCATGTATCCTTCCCAGGATCAGCTCAGCCAGTAAATAGTGCAGACATGACTGCCAGCCAACAGCTGTATTCCCCTGCCTCATCTATGTACATGAAAATCTAAATGGGATCTGGGCCCACGTCAAAGATCACCATGGCCCAAGCTGAAGTAGGTTAGCCTGACCTGCAGTAGGCCAGTGCCAACACCTACCACGGGCTCTAAGAGCCACACCCCCTCTTCACAAATGGATCACAAACAGGTGCCTGAGGATGACAGGCACCTGTTAAAGGAGGAAGAGCAAAACTAAAGATGATCCCTGCTCACTTACATTCCCAGGCTTCCGTCAAATAAAACAGCAGATTCTCATGAAGAACTGCTTGTTTTTCCTCAAGAAGCTACTCTCTGAGACTGGGATATCAGGGCTAATGAGGATCCATTGGCCTCCACATCAGCCTGGTACCCCCAATTCTACCATGTGCTCCCCACCCCCCAAGAATCTGCCAGCCTGGCCCAAATATCACAGGCAAGGCATATTTTCTGCCCAGAGATGGGAGAAAGAAGGGATGAAAGGGGCTATATTTAGCTAGCTGACCAAGATAAAAGGAATGGAATGAGTCACACAGGCCAAGCACTGTACAAGCACTTGGCATAGTGGCCAGCCCATCCAAAACCCAAGGCAGGGCACAGCAAAAGTTGGGGCAGTTTGCTGAAGAGGACAGCTACTCTCTCAGGTTGCAAGAAAAGGTAAAGACATGTTCATAGGGATACAAAAGCAATACTTTATTAAGTTATTCAAAATCTAGTCTAAAATTAGGACAGAAACTTTCCTGGCAAAAACAGGACACTAAATTTAGGAGGAGGATGTGACAAGCAGGTACAAGTTACCTAAAGCTGGTAGCATCTCAACTACTTTAAGGAGGTCTCCTTGGAGTCCCCTCTGGCTGTCCCAGGAAGCACAGAAGGGACTCTTGCCACTTTTAGACAGAGTACATCCACTTGTCTCTGCTCTGAGCCTGGAAGGGTATGGAAGTTTTCATTTTCCTTGGCTTAATGGAAACCCCTACTTCTTAAAGAACAAAAAGGAGGGGAATAAGGCAGCTTGTAGAGCAGGACCTTATTAGAACAGGTAGCACAGCTAACCAGTGTGCCTCCTATATGGAATCATGACCCAGGCTAACAATCCATTGCACAAACACACCCCAGGGAGAGGTCCTTCATAAATGGGATACATTCTTGTATATACAGAGGATGTCTCTAGCAAGGGCTCTGTGAGATACTCACCCAAAGTCCTGGTATGTCTCAGCACCTGAACTGCCATGCACTGCACACTCATATGAACACATGGGACACACAAATACATACATCCCCAGAATGACCAGATGACACACATCCAAAACCAGCAGGTGATCTGGGAAAAGTTCCTCTTATCTAGGATATATAGTAGACACTTATATTTAGCAGTAGTATTTATTTAAGAAGGGATGATTTATTTTTCTCTTTTTTTCTCTTCTCTGTTCCAAAATACTGTGCTCTGAGACCAATTATCATGGGAGCACAGTGTCTGACCTGAGGCCACAGTAAGCAGGTTCTTACAAACTGCCTATTTTTAGCCTCTGGTCTTCTTGTCCTCTTCCCCAGGGAAGGCCCCTCCCTCTACTCTCCAGCACAAGGCTTGCTGCTAGAGCCAGGATCCTCACACTGAGAAGGCAGGTGGAGCTGTTAGAGCCCTGGCATCCTTACTCCATGCCTCACACCTCAGAGTATGGACTGAGAAATGGGACCAGAAGAGGAAGGGAAGAAATGTTTCAAATCACAAAGAAAGTAGGAGTGTGGTTGCAGAAGAGAGCGATACATTAAATGTTTGTTGTTTGTCCAGAATCAGAACAAAACTGGGGTACACTTTCTCTTCTTTGTTCTGTGGACCAGCTGCAGGTAAGGACAGCCGCCACTCATCTGGAGGACAGTCAGGCTGCCCAACAGGCACTGTGACCAAAACTCCAATAGGATGACCAGTTTTCTTCCCTTTCCAAAGCAGATAATTCATAGTAAAGAGGTTTTCTGAGAAAATGGGAGGACCTGGGGCCTGTCTCCCTTCACTAAAGCTCACAGGATTATACACATGCAGCTATCACAGAATCACCAACGTGACCTGGAAAGTAAGTTCTGTCCGTCCTGGCTTTCACTGATTGACCTGTCACTGTAAAATTGGAAGTGCAGGAAGAAGCCTCAATCCTCTCATGAATTAAAAAGATTTTAACATGACATGACAAGGTTCATGAATAGAAAGTGAAACAGATTCCATGCACACAAAACTTAGGAAAATGATAGTCTAGCTGGTTAACAATGATTTTCATCTTAAAAGAGCTTGAAATATATTCTATGAGTTCATCACATGCATCATGTCTTCTGCTAGACAAACATCATGTTGTTCAATAGTAAAAAGAAAAAATCTGTCAGCCAGGCATGATGTCATAGGCATGTATCCAGCATTCAGAAGGCTGAGGTCAAAGGATCAAGTTTAAGGCCACTCTAGGCTATATAGCAAGACCCTACCTCAGAAAAAGCAAGTAAAGAAGGAAAGAGAGAGGGGGAGGGAGGGAGAGAAAGAAATAAACAGATAGAGAGGGAGAGAAGAGATGAAGAGAGGGAAAGAGAAGGAAAGGGGAGTGAAGGAGGGAAGGAAAGAGGGAGGGAGGGAAAGAGAGAAGGAAGGAAGGAAGGAGGGAAGAAACAAAGAGAAAGGGAGGAAGGAAGGAGAAAGGAGGGAAGGGAGGAGGGAGGAGGGAGAGGGAGGGAGGGAGAGAAACTATCAATGTAGAACTAGGATACCAACTCTTCAGTGTCCAGGTTCTCAAGCCTCAGGTCTTACCCAATAAGTTTATCCTAGCCTCAGGGTTCCAAGTCGAGCCACCAGAAGCCTGCACCACACCCCTCCAGCCACCAGAGAATAAATCATTTGACAATTTGGCAAGTCCCCCCCCTCATTCCTCCCCAGTGTGGAACACACAAGAACAGCAGCCCTTATTCCTTCCACCCCTGCTCTAGTTCTCTGCAAGTAGCTCCTTGGTAGGAGGAAGCGGAATAGCTAGGGAGTGCATTTCTACCCTATGACCACAAACTTGTTGACTTTCTAGTTGGATTCTTGAGAGCTCCTAGAATAGTTATTTGGTTAGATTCTACCTTCTGATAGTTTATCTTGTGCAGCATAAATACTGAAGAGAGAGGGGCACAGGGTACTGGCAAGGTGACAATGTTCTCCCTCTATCACACTCCAGCTCTCCAAGTCCTCACAGAGCTACCATACTGTATTTATTACCCAGACTGCACTCTCCTCAAGACTGGTGTTCACCCAAGAAAGGGTCCCTGCTCCTCTGAAGCTTACAGCCCATCCTGGAAATCATGACACAATGCAAGTGGTACAGATGGAACATCACTCTCAGAAAGTGATCTTTATTTTGTCCCCTTTATAAAACATCAGATATCTCAAAGATTAACAAGAATCCAATTAAAACTAAAAATTCTAGCTATGGTTGAGTGCATGAATGCATTCATTTTATACCATTTAACTACAACTTACAGAGCACTTTATGGGCCAAACACAGGATTCACCTACATTATCTCACTTCTGTCTTCAGAATAACATTATAAAATTATCACCTTTGAGATGAGGAAATTAAGTTTCAGAATGGACCATTAACTTCTCAAGGTCACATTCAGAAAGTGAGCAATGGAGGACTGCCTGGCTAGGGCTGGGTGGTTTCAATGCCTATAGCCCTCCTCAAGCACTGCCTCTCTTGGATTAAATTTTTTTGTGTCCTCTTACTTTTTCTTGGCTTTTCTGTAGTAAACTTTCATAAGTGTATAGTCGCTTCTTTTATTCAATTCCCTATAAGCTTTGAAAAAATTTTTAATAGTGACTGTCAATATATAGATATTGATTGGTGCCTGCTCTCTGCCAAGACTCCATCAAGGTTCTGCAGAGAGACCCACACAAAAGATGACTTGATAAAGCAAAGAACAAAGAGTTAAAGCAGTTAACTAATTGTGAAGGTGAGAAATAAGTACAACCCGAGACTTTTGCATAAGCAAATGCTCCTTCTGGTGTCCACACAAATTAGCAAATTCAGACTGGGGGGGTCTGGGAGGGATGCAATACTGAATTTCTGAGAAGCTTCTGGGCAGCATTCCTAGGCTAACTGATGAGGAACTTAAGTACTTCAAACACCACCTGAGCTGGTGTGGTGACGCAAAGGCAAACAAATGAATTTGAAACACAGTCTTCAGAGGAGTGAGCAGAATTTGGAGAAGTTTGGGGTACAGCATCGGGCAGAGACAGAGGGGAAAAAGCTGAGGCAAAGGAGAAACCTATGCTGAGGCACAAGTCACCTAAGGCACAGTCATTTACTTTAAAAAGATGAAAACACTCCTTTGTTGTATTACCACTTGCTATAGATTGGATCCTGAATGTCCCCCATAGGCCCATGTGTTGAAAGCTTTGTTCCCAGCCTGTGGACCTCTTGGGAGATGGTAGAACCTTAAGGAAGTGGGGTCTAGTGCAAGAAAGTTATGTCATTGAGGGCATGCCCTTGAAGGGGATACTGGGACTCTAGACCCTTCCTGTTTCTCTCTTTGCTTCCTGACTACTACAAGGTGCTAGGAAGATGTACAGTGATACCATAAGCCCAAAGCAACAGGGCCAAGAGACCACAGTCTGAAACCTCTGAAACTATGAGCCAAAATAAACATCATTTTTCAGGTATTATGTCACAGTGACAGAAAGCTGACCAACAACACACCACTTGATTGCCAGGAATTATTAGACTTGATTCTCTTTGAGGAGAGTCTCTTATTAATTAGAGGTAGGAAATAGCTTTTGCTTGCTGACCTGAGAGTAACACTTAAGATAAATGTCTCGCAGAAAGCATCCCCAACTATTTCACTACTTATGATACTCAGAGGTTTGAAGCCATGAATGCTAGCATAAACTGGCCACTACCCTAAGGATGTTTCATAAGAAATCTTTAAATTCTCACCATCCATAATGAACAACAAAGAAAATCCCACTGCCAGTTCCATCCTATGTCAGTCTTCCAACATGGGTCTCCCAGGAGAAGGGCCAGAAGAGTGGTCTTTCCAGCTGGGTCATCTGGCTATGATATGGCGTGGCTTCCTGGCTGGGCCACTTCCTCCACAGACAAAGTGGCACACTGCCCTTACTCAACAAGTTCCTCAGCAATCAGAAATGAATGTCCAGACTGTAAGAAAAGGTCACTCCCGATAGCTCTGCAACACACACTGTGTTTATGAAGAGGCAGGGTAGCATGGCTGAGGAGCACTGGCTTCAGCATTGGGAGACAGGGATCTGAAACGAGGAACTGTCACTTCATTAAGTTCATAACCTCTCCAAATCCATTTCTACACTCATGAAATAAAAATTATTATCCACGCTCTATCGACCTTACTGTTATGGATAAAATTCAGCAAAGGATAGTGTTTCACAGATTGTGAAACATGCACCGGAGGTGTGGCTCAAGTAGTAGAGCTCCTACCCAGCAAGCATGAAGCCCTGAGTTCAAACCCCAATACCACCAAAAGATAAATAAATAAAAAGGCGTGAAACACTATAAAAACACAGTACCTTACAAGATCCCTCATTACACCTTTCCTTTCATATCATACTCCACTATACATATCCAGTATTATCACTCAAGGAAAAACCCAGAGAAACCAAGGACTTACTCAACTGTTAAGAAATGAAACAACTGCTAAAGTTTGCCATGAAGTCAAAATTTTTCTATTATTGAATAATAAGAGAAAGATTTGTTAATTTGCCTCTAAAAAAATCTATATTTTAGAATTTCATAAAGGTGCTCCATAAGGATCAAACCACTTAGAGGCCAAGAGTTATCTGAGGTATGGGAAAGAACCCAAGGTACAGCTGCATAATCAATTGGCAGGCCAGGAACAAGACCCTAGCACTGATTCAAACTAACAAGACCTGGGATGCAACTTACCCTTGGGCAAAGATTCTTTCTCCTTTAGGTAAAAACAAAGGATTGGACTTGCTAAGTGATTAAACCTTTTTTTTTTTTTTTAGCAGCCAGTCCCTAACACTTATAACAGGTAAAAGCTGCTCTAAATGGGTAGGTACCCTTCCCCATATCTCATTCTCCTCTCTCCAGGCCATTTCAAAAAGCTTGTGCTTTCAATTCCTTTAGGAGCCATGGAGGAAATCCTCAACATGCAGACTGTGAATTCTGGAGTAAGTGAGCAGCTGTGGCTTACTGAGGCAGCACGGCAGGCTGTATGAACAAGGTGCTGTGATGTGAAAATACTCAAAATATGTACATACATACAGGTGATTAGGCCATGGCCCTCACGAATGGATTGATGCCATTATTGCCGAGTGGGTTCCTGAGGAAAGGATGGGTTGAGACTGGTTTCCTCTATCTGAGCACCTACCAGCTTACTCTTCTGCCACGCTATGATGCAGCAGCATGAACACCCTCACATGCCTGTGCCATGCTCTGAGACTTACCGGCCTCCAGAGCCAAATAAACACCTACTGCTCATAAACCACCCAGCCTGTGGAATTTTATTACAGCAACAGAAAATGAGGTAAGACACAAGGTAAGCTGGTGCCCTCCTCCTTAAATTTCCCACTACATTTCACTCTCACAGCGTTTTCCAAACTGCTAGGATTCTAGAGTTGAGGAGGCAGAACTAAACCAACCTATGTTCATCCTGAGGAGAGGGAGGGGAAACAGAGTGGGAACAGCAAGAGGGAAGAATGAAGTATAAAGAGGCTCACCAACCAACCAATTATATACCACACAAAAACATCTTTTTATGACTTGTTGCTATGGTTAGAGAGCTGTGGAGAAAGAAATCCACCTACAAGCTACTGTGTCACATGAAAGGCTAGAAAGCACTTGCTGCTATAGGTAAAAGGCAACTGTTTGTGTGAAGTACTAGAAAGAGCACAGAGCCTGGGACCCAAGTCCCTTCCTACTTCCTGCTGCGCAAATGCCAGGGGAATGGAGGAGAAAACATGCCAGAAGAGCACTTTTCAGTGACTTAGGTGGAATTTCTTAACCTCTCTCAGTTTTCTTTCCTGGAAAAAGAAGATAATCTCAGAGGAAGGTGGAACATGTAAAATGTCTCCTAAAGTGCTTGACATTCAGTAAAGGCTAGAGATAACAATGACCATGCTGATGACCACAAAGATTGTGAGGACTCTCTGCCTCTACTCCTCAACATCAGGAAATTGATGGCCACATCAAATCCAAAGCACTCATTCAACAGGTGTCAAAACAAAAGCATGCTCACTAAGCCAAAAGGGTGCTGTTCTTAGTGGAAAGTGCTCTCCTGCCATGTTCCCTCCTCCACCACAAATCAAAGGAAGGCATCCATCTCTAAACACTGAATCTGATTAGAGGGTAAAGAAAAACATTTGGCTAACCTTCTTCTACATCCACAGGCCTGGGCCAAGCTCCAGAAGAAAAAAAGACAACTAAGTTAACTAGCTAAAATAAACTGAACACAAGAACTTCTTGGATGCCAACCCTACGGACAGCTCACAGCAAGAAATGATGACACCACTGATTTCTTGACCTTTGCTCTCCCCACTTTACAAGCGACTTCTGGGGTGGTGAAGATGGGTAAAGTAAGCCAGGAGTACCTTCTGGAAGCAGATGGGAAACAACCTCACTCGAGAGCCCAGGTGCCAGATATGGGAAGCTCCAGCCCTGGGCTGTCTCAGCTGCCCTGAGATCTGTATACAATACTTTCTGGGACATTCAAGTATGGGAGTGGGGGTAAGGGGATATCAATATGCCAATACCCAACAAGCAAGAAGCCTTCCTCTACTGTTTGAGAGTCCAGAAAAGAACATCCTGGGAAAAGTATGCTATTTATATAAAATTTAGGGTTAGGCCAGGTGCCAGTGGCTCACACCTATAATCCTAAATACTCAGGAGGCAGAGATTAGGAGGATCTCAGTTTGAAGCCAGCCCAGGAAAATAGTTTGTGAAACCCTATCTCAAAAAATCCTTCATCAAAAAAAAAAAAAGAGCTGGTGGAATGGCTCAAGGTGAAGGCCCTGAGTTCAAGCCTCAGTACACACACACACACACAAAATACAGGGTCAGAAAAATGCAGTACTGGAAACTGACAGTGAAAGAAGATAGGAGATTCTCCCCTACTGAAATACAAGCTCCATGAGGGTAAGAATTTTTGTTGGGCTCACTGCTATTGTCTTTATCACCCCATACCTGAGCCTGGAACACAGTAGGCACCCAAACACTCAAATGAATGAAGGAGGGTGAGGCAAATCCAAAAGGAGCCAAATCTAATATGATTAAGGGCATAAACTTTGAGTCAAAAAGAATTGGATTCAAATCTTTTTTTGTTGTTTAAAGCTACATACTAGCTATGTAACTTTAATCAAGTCACTTAATCTCCCCTGGTTCTTGTTAAAGGTTAAGTGAGTAAGTGGCATTTAGCCACTCAGAATGCCTAACATGTAAGATTTCAATAAATGGTAGCTATTAAGACCATCTCTGTTCCCCTGCCCCACACCTTCCAAGTCTCCCTCCCTTGGAGTAGAAAAGAAAAGTAGGCACAATAAAGAATCAAAGGACAGTTTAGGAGTAGAGGGTACAGCCCTGTTCCAGCCCAACTCTCTGCCTCAGGTAGGCCTGCCCTGATCCCAGCTCCCCTCATTCGCTGGTCCTGTCCCCTCTCCACCACAGCCTTCCCTGATCTGCTTAGGAGTGATTATCAACCACTCCCTTACTCAAGAACTCACCAAAACAGAGGCAGCACTGAGAGGCTTGCAGCAGGGGACAGCAGTGTCCTGGGCCCCCAGGTGAGAACCAAGCCTATACCACTCACACAGCTACCTGCCTACCCACATCCCACAGCATGTCATCCAACTGTTAAAATTTAACTCTCTCAGGCCACTTGGGATTGCCCACATTTCTCCTGACTGCTCCATTTGCTATGCATCTCAATGTGTCAGTGACAGTTTTCTGCACAAATCCCAGACAGGGAGGAAGGTAGAAATAGATTACAGGCCTATGCCAATGTGGAAGTTACAGAGGATCCACACTGGAGAGATCTGAGAGGTCTCTGACTTGCTTGCTGCTCTGTAGAAGGACACAGGTTTCCTAAGGATTTGGGTCCAGGAAAAATTGACGAATTTCAGGTTTTTAGTCATCAACCTAAATCTTGGATCATTAAATGGTGCTTGGTCTATGTGGATGGTTTATGCAAAAGAAAATGAGCAGGAAGAGGGGCTCTTCAAACTCCTGGTTGTTAAGGGTAAACACAAAGCAGCCACATTAGGAACAGACATCCTCCCCCTCACAGGTGGCTTACTACTAACTCCCCACCCTGCCACAAAGGATGACAACACCTGCCCTGAAGCAATTACCTGGGGAGGGTCAGAGGGCAAACAGAGGATTTTCCCACCCAGTGACCTTCCTAGGACTTCTCCCACTAACCTCCTATAACTACCCCAGTTTGTAAGCAACAGTGGGCTACAGTATCTGCTGGAGACCCCCTCCAAAGGTTTCTCCTCCCGTGTAAAGCCTGTACAGATGTCAAGCTGTCTCCCGCCTATTTTCCATGCCCTTTTTCAGTCTAACACTGGTCTCACAGGAGGCTCAGCTTCAAAAGAAAAATGCAGAGGAGAACATCAATGCAAGCGCGCACACACACACACACAAAATAGTGCTGGTGCTCAGAGACCACTCCTTCAGCCCTGAGGAACTAGGCTGAGCAAGGAAGCTAAGAGAGTTGCACATCAAGAGCACAACTTCTAAACTAAACAGGACTCAACAGGGAGGAAGAGGAAAAGCCCAGACACACAGGAACAGCAACCCCAGGCCTCCTCAGGCCTGCCCCTGGCCCTGCTGTCCAAGAAGACATCACTCTGAGCTTCCAAGCAATTGTTATTGCTAGTAAAGGACTCCTGAAATTGGTCACTACTGAGAAAAGAAGACAAAGTTAAGATGCAAAGACAGCCAGCCTGTGTCTGGAGAAAGGGTCCCTCTGTACAATTAGGTCCTCTCCATGTCCCCAGGAGACTGGAAAGGAAGAAGTGAACTCACATGAGGCAGGAAGTGTGAATGTTCAACACTCCAAGTACAGCAAAGAAGTCAGGCACACTCACCTGCTAGAACAGAGTTCTTGCTCAGTAAGAACCCCAATTTTATTAGAGCCAGTAATTTGCTCAGTTACAAAACCCCATTTTCATTTCCCAGACTTTCTTGAAACTAGCTATAACTATGTTTTGTAAGTTCTGGCCAATGAGACAGAGTAGAAGTGTGTGGGGCCTTCCAGAAAGACTCCTTTAAGGGCATGGTTTCCTAAGGGACAGCAATCTTTTGTCTTTCTCTCCATTACTTCCTGCTGGTTTAAATTTGTGACATAAAACCTCGTATGTTGGAAACATAATCCCAAAATTCCTATGTTGATGGTATTTAGTGTTGGCAATAATGGCGCCAATAGGTTTCGGTTCTTATTGCACTCTTAAGCTTCCATTTCCCAGGGTCACGGTACTGACTCAAGTCTAGCCTGAATCCTCCTTCTGCCCCAACCTCCAATCAGCATGAACCATAAGATCCTAACCAATCAGATCATGCTGAGTCTGCCCCTCTCTCTCTCTCCCTCTCTTGGCTCTCTTGGCTTTCTCCCTCTCCCACCTGGCAATAAAGAATCTCTTGGCCAGATCACTCCTCTCCACATGGTCACTTTTGGGGCCTATATTTCCTTACATTTTGGTGCCGTGACTCGGATGGAGGCTCCCCACTAATCCTGATGGGACCCCCATTCCAACTCACCCCACGACTACCCTGAAGACGTGACTGGCCAGGACTCATCCTCCCGATCGCCCTGCTTGCATCCAACACCAGACGTTCTTTGGTGAGTCCATATACCCTTCTCAGGCTCTCTTTGCAGTCTCTCCCTTCGGTGTCTCTGGGGTTTTCAAACACTCCCCCTGTCTGGCTATCTCTGGGTGGCTCAAGCGGTATAGGGATTCCCTTTATTGTCAGGCTTGGATCCATTTTGTCATGGGTCTCAGAGACCTGTTGTCAAAAAGCCTGGGTCCAGGTGACCCATAGCCCTCAGCCCATCGGCGGCCTTGCAAACCACCTGAACTCAGTGATGACTGTTTCTCATGTGTTTTGCATTCTCTCGGATATTTGTGCTGTGCGAGGATGCTCCACAGTACATAATGGGTGCCTCTACGTCTTCTCTGCTGTCTGAATCCCCACTGAGATGCCTCCTCAACAATTTAGACACCTTGGGTTTGACCCCAGATGTAAAACCAAAAAATTTAATCCATTTTTGCACTCAAATCTGGCCCACTTATCCTTTAGAAAACCAAAATCACTGGCCCCTCTTCGGGTCTTTAGATCCAAACCTTTTACAGGATCTATATAACTATTGTGATCGATCGGGACGATGGGGAGAGATTCCATATGTTGAAGCCTTCTCATTCCTCTGTCTAAATCCGGCTCTCTGCACCACTTGCAAACCTAAACATGTACTCCTTGCTCTAAAGCCTTCAGCCTCAACTTCCACCCTCTCTTCGGACTTCAACCCAGCCGACGAGCCCCCTCCATACCGTCGGCAGGCTCCACCCAATCCTCCTAATCCTCCTCTTCCCCAACTTACCCTGCCATCTTTCAACCCGCCTCCACTTCCTGCTTCTTCACCCCCTTCCACGCCACCTCCTTCCGCGACACTCTCCACCCCCACTTCCCCTTCCGCTCCGATTCCTCCCTCTTCCCCCACCTACAGTCCTCCTGCCACTAGGTCATGCACTCTTGCTGCCCAGCCTCCCCCTCCTTCCCTCCTAGCACCCCTTTGGGAGGTAGCCCAATCTGAGGGCACTGTTAGAGTTCATGTCCCCTTTTCTATGCTCGATCTCTCCCAAATTGAAGCCCATCTGGGCTCCTACACAACTAACCCCTCTGCCTATGTCAAAAATTTCAATATTTACTCCAGTCTTACAGCCTAACCTACCATGATATCTGTCTCATTCTCTCTAACAGCCTCTTGCCTGAGGAACGTAGAAGGGTTTGGGAACAGGCTTGCACGTACGCAGATGAGGTCCACCAAATCAGTCCTGCTCACCCTACTGGCACTCTGGCGGTGCTTGATCATGATCCCAACTGGGACTACAACACCCAGGCCGGACTTACTCTCCGAGACCAATTTGCCACCTGTCTCCTGGCAGGACTAAAACGGGCATCACAAAAGGCCATTAATTTTGATAAACTCCAAGAAATCATCCAGGACAAAACAGAGAACCCCTCTACCTTCCTAGATAGATTGACCAGGGCCCTCCAACAATACATCAACATTGACCCAGATTCCACAGACGGTAGACAGCTCCTTATGACTTATTTTTTCTCCCAAAGTTACCCTGACATTAGGGCTAAACTAAAAAAACTCGATAGAGGCCCCCTGACTCCTCAGATCGAAGTGCTGGCAACAGCTTCAAGGTGTTCCACTCCCAGGATGAAATGGCAAAACACCAAAAATACCAGATGCTGGCTCAGGCTATGAGAGGCCCAAATCCTCATACAAAACGAGAGGGTCAACGTCCGCCAACCAGGAGCCCCTCAGGCCCGTTTTAAATGTGGACAAGAGGGATATTGGGCCAGGGCCTGCCCTTGTCCCATGCTGCCACCATGACCTTGTCCTAAATGCCATGCCCCTGGGCACTGGGCAATTGATTACCCCGGCTCCCGGTAGGGGGCCGGGTCAGCTTCTCACTCCAGTCCCGACCTCATAGGGCTGGCAACTGACGATTGAAGGGGCCTTGGGACTCCCCTCCCGGCAACTATCATCTCATTTCTGGGGCCCAAGGTAAGCCTTCTGGTTGATGGGCACCCTATCTGCCTCCTCCTGGACACCGGTGCCACTTTTTCAGTTCTGACAGAGTTTTGGGGGGCCACCAGCCCATCACAAACCCCTATTGTCGGGGTAGGGGGACAAACTGTTTTTCCCAGAAAGACCCCCATGCTTTCCTGCTCCTTTTCGGGTCATCCTTTCACCCACCAGTTTCTAGTATGCCCCAATGTCCCACCCCCTTTACTGGGAAGAGATATTTTGACCAAATTTCGGGCCTCCATGTCATTTAACTTCTATCCCATTCCCCTTCTCACCCTTATGGCTATGGCCAGCCCTTCTGATTTCACTAGCCAGACTCTTCCCACAGGGGTGGACCCCAAGGTATGGGACACTAATACTCCCTCCCTGGCCACTTGTCCTCCCATTAAGATTCTCTTACAGGATCCCCATCACTTTCTGTGCCACCTTCAGTATCCCCTCCCTACTTCCAGCCTGCTGGGACTACAACCAATCATTAACAATTTACTTCAAAAGGGGTTCCTCAGACCTACCCACTCCTCATACAACTCCCCCATGCTAGCTGTAAAAAAATCGAATGGCGCCTACCGCCTTGTCCAGGATCTTAGACTCATTAATAACGCTGTTAAACCCATACACCCCCTCGTCCCTAACCCTTACACCATTCTCTCCTCTATTCCTGCCTCCTCCACTTACTTCTCGGTCCTTGACCTCAAGGATGCTTTTTTTACCATTCCCCTCTCCCCCGACTCACAGGACATTTTCGTTTTTACCTGGACGGACCCACACACACACCACTCACAACAGCTCACTTGGACAGTCCTCCCTCAGGGTTTTAGGGATAGCCCTCATCTGTTTGGCCAGGCGCTTGCTAATGATCTCAAAAACCTCCATCTCCCTAGGTCCACTCTCCTCCGATACGTAGATGATTTACTCTTATGTAGCCCTTCTCTAGACATCTCTAAAACTGACACTACTTTACTCTTAAACTTTCTGGCGGACAAGGGATATCAGGCCTCTCTCCACAAAGCCCAACTTTCTCAATTAACAGTTACATACCTGGGAGTTCAATTGTCCCATGACTCTAAGGCAATTACTCTGGACAGAAAACAGCTCATTTGGGAAATGCCGGCTCCCAAAATGAAGGAAGAAATTCTTTCCTTTTTGGGACTGGCCGGATACTTCCGGGTCTGGATCCCCAATTATTCCCTCCTGGCAGCCCCCTTATACGATGCCACTAAGGGAGGCTCCTCTGAACCTTTACTTACCTCTATTGACACCCCTTTCCGATGCCTTCAACAGACACTCCTCCAGGCCCCGGCCCTCCACCTGCCAGATACCCAGAAACCATTCACCCTCTATGTCCATGAAAATAAAGGCCTAGCCTTGGGAGTTCTGGGTCAAGACATGGGTCCCACATTTGCCCCAGTAGCATATTTATCCAAAAAACTAGACCCCACAGTCCGGGGATGGGCCCCCTGTCTACGGGCCTTATCAGTGGCCTATGTTTTAGTTCAGGAATCAAAGAAACTCACTTTCAGGGGGACAATCACAGTCGTTTCTCCCCACCACCTGGCGCAGCTTCTCACCTATAAGGGCTTAAGAACACTTCCCCCTTGCTGGATCTTGTCGCTTCTTGTTTCCTTCCTCCATGACTCCTCCATTACCCTCCGTGCTTGCTCCTCCTTAAACCCTGCCACCCTCCTGCCCACCTCTACCACCATGCCTACCCACTACTGCGTCGAGACCCTGGAGGCCCTTCTCCCCTGCCCTTCACACATCCAGGAAGGGCCCCTACAGGGCTCCACCTATACCTGGTTCACTGATGGCAGCTCATATGTAGAGGGGGGTGTACGGAAGGCAGGTTATGCTATAGTATCCTTAACCCAAACCATCAAGGCACAGCCCCTCCATCCCAGTACCACCAATCAGCAGGCTGAACTGTTCGTAGTTACAAGGTCTTTTGAGCTGGTGGCCGGCCATTCTCTCACTCTATACACACTGATTCTAAATATGTCTTCCACATCCTCCTCTCTCACTCAGCTATCTGGAAAGAAAGGGGATTATTAACCACAAGAGGGACCTCTGTCACCAACTTCACTTTCATTACTAACCTACTCCGGGCCTCTCTCCTTCCTTCTAAGATTGGAATCACCCACTGCCGGTCCCACCAAGCAGATTCATCACCCATTACTAGGGGCAATTCTAAGGCAGACCAGGCTGCCCGACAGGCGGCAGGGGAGAACTACTCCACTCTGGCTCTCGCATAACCTCAGGACCAGACTCCTGAACCGGCCCATGAGTCACTCCCTAGACACGTTCTCCTTTCGTATCTATACTCCATCTTCCACACTAGCACTCAGAATCTCAAACTTTTCTTAAACTCATTCTTCCCCCTTACCCCAGAAGACTCCCAATATCTACATCACCTCACCTCCACATGTCCCATGTCAGAGGACTAACCCACACACCCCTTTGAGGCCCAGCACATTCCCTACTCACCAGGCCAGGGGACACATCCCGGGGGCAGATTGGCAGGTAGACTTTACAAATATGCCCAGAGTAAAGAGACACAAGTACCTTCTGGTTCTGGTAGGACTTTCTCGGGATGGGTGGAGGCCTTCCCAACCTCCAATAAGAGGACTACAACTGTGGCATTTATTATTGTAACCCATATCATTCCTCGGTTTGGGATGCCTACCTCCTTCCAATCAGATAATGGCCCAGAGTTCACATTCCAGATAACCCAAACAATTATCAAGGCCCTTAATATCCCATGGCAGTTCCACATCCCTTACCACCACTCCTCATCAGGGAAGGTAGAACGCTCCAACCGCACACTAAAGGAGGTTCTCACCAAACTCACCTTAGAACTACACCTAGACTGGGTTCAACTCCTTCCAATAGCCCTCTTCCGCCTACGGGTGCTCCCACGGAAGCCCACACAAATATCCCCTTTTGAGTTAATGTTCGGTCGCCCAGCTCTGCTTCTGGGAATCACCTCCTCCCCGGGCCCCCTTCCGGGGCACCACACCTTTCCTCTTCTCTCCTTCATTCGAACCCAATTATGGCGACACCATGACACCTTATCTCCGGACCCTTCATGCACTCATCTCTCTTTCCCTTTAAACTCAGGGGACTGGGTCTATTTTTCTCCCCCTTTCCCCGAGAAGAAACCCCTCACCCCAAAATGGAAGGGGCCCCTAAAAACCATCCTCTGTACTCCTACCGCAGCCCGATTAGAAGAGACTCCGGGAAAACTAACATCTTGGATTCATATTTCCAGGCTAAAGCCAGCCCGGCCCCCCAGAGACAACTGGCAGAGCAATCCCAGTGACCCTTCGCCTTCACCCCCCGCCTTCATTTGCACCCCTTCCCCTGGAGACCCCTTGAAACTTCACATCTCTCGGGTCCATGTTCCCTCCCCGGCCCCCAAGGATGTGCCTTGACTCTCTCTTTTTATTCGCTGTTCTCACCCTCCTCTCCATGAGTGGGCAGACTAACGCCGGAGGGTACTTTTGGAGGTTTAGGATACGGGAGACCTACACTGTCTCACAAACCTCTATCACCAGTCTGGTGGGCACCGGAGACTGCCCTCCTAAGGGGTGCCAGACCCCTCTCTCAGTCCCCTTCAAACCCAGGAGTGATAGCGACTTTGGACGCCATTGCCCTTTCTTCTCCCAGACTAAGGACCACTGCAAGAAGGGTGCACCATGTACCCAGGAATATGGGGGATGTCCCTATTGGTCCTGCAATATCTACCAGGTACTGAATTTAAGGGGCCCAGGCAATGAATTCTCCCTTTATAGGGGACAAAATGGGACCATCGTGGCCCACAACCCCAATCCATGGGACAACAGATGGGTTTGGGGTGAAATGATAGCCCTCTATGCTGGGTGCACTGCCTCCAAACCCTCAGCTCACATTATGATTTCCAGGGAGCTCACCCTTCCAATCCCTACTCAAAAGGAGGTGACTTCGGAACAAAGCCTACGACAGGCCCTTCAACAATCCTCTGCCCCTATCTGGCTCCAACTGTTCCAGGCTTCACTCCAACTCATGAACCTCACCACATCCATTAGTGTCATTGACTGCTTTCTTTGTGCCTCCCTCCAGCATCCTCTGCTGGCTGCAGTTCCCATTAACGCTTCGTCTTCTATCAAGGCTTCCCCTGCCTTACGAAACTCCTCATGCACTCCTCCCTTGCCATCGGTACCTCTACAGACACCTGACTCTACACAAGTTCCCCTTCCTACACACACCTGTTACACCCCACTCTCGACATCTCAGTCCAACTTTTCTCTCTCCTGTCATATCAACATCACAGTTACAGCACAACTGGCATCTCCCTTGGGGCTATATTTCTGGTGCCACAACACCCTACACTCCTGCATAACTCAAACTACTCCTGGACCCTGCGTACTGGTAATTATAGTTCCCCAACTTACTCTTTATGGGGAAGCTGAATTCTCCCTTCTATTTGGCGCTCGACCAAACCACGCAGCCTTCTTGCCCGTTATAGTGGGTATAAATTTGGCAACCTCTGTTGCCGCCGCAGGCTGCATGGGGGGAGCTCTTGGCCATAGTGTTATTTCAGCAAGGGACTTTGAGGAGCACTTACAGATCACCCTTGAATCCACACTGGCCTCCCTTCAGCGTCAGCTCACCTCTCTAGCTCAGGTGGCCCTCCAAAATCATAGGGCCCTGGACCTCTTAACGGCTGAAAAAGGGGGTACCTGTTTCTTCCTCTGGGAGGAATGTTGCTATTATGTCAATGAGTCTGGAATTGTGGAACAAAATGTCAAAAGGTTAACAGACTTGGCCGAGGACCTCCTAAGGAGACCCAGTAAAAACACCTTAACCGACCTGCTGAGCTCTCCTCTCGTCACCTGGCTCCTGCCTTTCTTGGGTCCTTTGCTTATGCTCATTACTCTATGTACCCTCCTACCCTGTTTACTCCAGTTTCTCAGATCTCAGGTGAGCAGAATCTCTAACCAAACTTTCAACCAGCTTCTCCTTCAGGGATATCACCCCCTCCTAGCTCAGCTGGAGGACACCCGTGATGAACCCGACCGGGACACCGGACTATGAGCCACTTCAATCCCTTACAAGGTGCCTACTGCAGTACCTTGATTCCCTACATGAGGACAGCTGGCTAATACCTGCCATACACGGCCCAGAGGAGTGGCTGGAGACCATTTATGATCTATGGCTACAGGGAACCTTTATCGAATTCAGGGAAGAGGAAATTTTCACCTTTGGAGCGCAGGTGTATGCCGTTATGAGACTCTCTACTCCGACACCATCTGCCAACTAACCCTCCCTTCCCCTCCGCTGCCCCTTGCCAGCTCGAAGAAGCCAGAGCGAACACAACACCTTCCTTCCTTAACAAACAAAAAAGGGAGGAATGTTGGCAATAGTGGCGCCGATAGGTTTCGGTTCTTACTGCACCCTTAAGCTTCCATTTCCCAGGGTCACGGTACTGACTCAAGTCTAGCCTGAATCCTCCTTCTGCCCCAACCTCCAATCAGCATGAACCATAAGATCCTAACCAATCAGATCATGCTGAGTCTCACTGAGGGGTATTTAAGCCCCTGCCCCTCTCTCTCTCTCTCCCTCTCTTGGCTCTCTTGGCTTTCTCCCTCTCCCACCTGGCAATAAAGAATCTCTTGGCCAGATCACTCCTCTCCACGTGGTCACTTTTGGGGCCTATATTTCCTTACATTTAGAGGTGGGGCCTTTGGGAGGTAATTAGAAATAGATGAGGTCATGGCAGTAGAGCCCCAATGATGACATTCTTGACTTTATAAGAAGAAGAAGAGAGACCCCAGCTAGCATGCTTGTTGTTCTACTATATAATACCCTCCATCATGTTAGGACACAAGAGGCCCTCACCAGATGCTGAGCAGTTGCTAATGCCATGCTTTTGGACTTGAGACTTCAGAAGTGAGCCACATAAACTTCTATTCTTTATAAATTACCAATCTTAGGTATTTTGTTACCACAACAGAAAACAAAGACATCTCCCTTTTGTGTTTTCTCTGGAGAAAGCAGTAAGATGACTGAAGCTCTATTAACTATGAGGTAACCTTAAGAATAGAAACTATGTATCAAGAAGATTCATGTCAAGACATTAAATATTCCATATTACCCATAACCAAAACCTTAGGATAAACTGAGGTGGTATGATATGATCTCCTAAGAGGACCATGGAAGATATAAACCTGTTATTTTCTTTCGACAATTAAGATACTGGTTGAGCATCCCTACTCTGAAAATCTGATATCAAAATGCTCCAGAATTCCCAAACTTTTGGAACATAAACTTTATGCAAATACTCTCAAGTCGGAGAAAACTGGAGATTTGAAAAACTTCTAGTCCCAAGCATTTTGGATTAGGGATACTAAACCCCATTACAATTAACCTACAACACTTTTAGGACAGCTTATCTTCTTTAATTGCCTCCTGCAGCAAAACCCTACCACTAGGAAACACAGCAAATCTCCCACCTTCTATTCTGAACTCAACCATTAAGATTTCCCCTGCTAGGGCTGATTCAGCCCTCAGGCCATGTTGCTAATTGCTATTCCTTAAAATGTAAAAATGTCTGATCATCAGGGACCACAAGCACCCACACTCCTAATAGTGATGATCTAACTAGAAGCAGTGAAGGAAGCAAGAGAAGAAAGCAGAGCACAGCTTGGCTTGGTCTTCCCCAGGTGCCCTGGCAGCATCCTCATTCCCAGATTAGCAGATTAGCTTCTTTTAATCCAAAAGTCAGAGGTAACCCTTGCCAGGTTGAACTGGCCAAGCTGATCAGTGGAATGGACCCAACTACAAGCACACAGCAGCTGTCAGAGTCAGGACTGACCCCAGGTGTGGGCTTCCAGGGGCTGTTTTACCAAAGAGATGGTTCTAACTGCAGTTGGCCCTGGGCGATTTATAGTGATGATTGCCTACATGGGGAGAGGGGAATTGTTATTGCTAGCAGAGGACTAGGAAAGTTGAAGCTGGCTCTGCTAGGTGTCAGGGTGTTTGCCTATTGCCTGTCAGGAATGAGGCCCTGAGTCCCTCCCCAGCACAGCAATAAATAACTAAACAATTAGGTTAACTCAATAAATGCCCCTCTCCATATGGACAAGATCCTTGTGGGACAGAAAGAAGATAAATAAAAGGGAGGGGACCTAAATAAGGCAAAGAAAAAAAGGAAAACGATTAACAGATGAAACAGACATGAGATTACACACTCAGAAAGGGCTTGTTCCTGCCAGGCGCCAGTGGCTCACGCCTGTAATCCTAGCTACTCAGGAGGCAGAGATCAGGAGGATCTCAGTTCGAAGCCAGCCCAGGCAAATAGTTTGTGAGAGCCTATCTCAAAAAAAAAAAAAACCCTTCACAAAAAAGGGCTGGTGGACTGGTTCAAGGTGTAAACCCTGACCTCAAACCCCAATATCACAAAAAAAAGGTGGGGGGGGGTTTGCTTCTTGCTGTCAAGGTCAAGGTCAAGCTCCAGCAAGACACTGGTCTGAAAGGGCACCTTATCTATAAAGTATTGCATGCTTGTTGATGGACAAAGCATTATATACTTGTGGATGAACAAAAGAAACTGATAATTCTCCCTTGGCCAGGTGGGGAAAGATGCAGCGGTGCTCATGAGCAGCAGGATGGTTCAGGTGAGCCTTTTCAACTAGGGGTTGAGACCCACCCTATGACTGACCATGCACTCCTACCCACTACTAGCACAGCTGGTCCCTACCTACCCCCACTGCAGTCTATTCCCTTCCAGTAGCCCTGCACTTCCCACACTGTCCTCACTTCTGTGTGCACACATGTGTGTGCCCAAGAACCTAGGAGTGTATGTGTGGGGAGCATATTATGAGAAACCTATTAGAACCTGACATAAGCACAGTTGTGCTCAATGATGTACAGGCTGAGTCTGGCACAGCCCCAGCCACAGAAGAGAGCAGAAGAGAGTGAGAGGCAAAATGCAGCACAGCTGCTTTTCCTAAGTTGTTTACATTCAGAGAAGTAGAGAGCAGGTTTCTCTTGTTACAGTGTCAGGTCCCTGTCAGAGAACTGTTGCTCCACCTCCTAGTTTACCACTGGATATAAAAGACTCACTGAAGGAGGACACCAGGTTTTTTGATGGAGGTTTTTTTGATGGAGAATTTTGATTGGATGCCTTTGGGCTGCTTGTGAGACTGCCGCTGAATGACACAGCTGGTTGCTGCTGCTGCTGAGTTATGCTAGAGATTAGAGGAAACATGGGGCAGTGCAAGTCTGAGCACCAAGACTTTAAGAGAGATTAAGGAAAACATGGGACAGTGCGAGTCTAAGGAAAGAGACTTTAAAGAAAAGAAGACAGACTTTAGAAGTAAGGTTTTAAAGAATAAAAGAAGCAAAGTAAAAGAAGAGATTAATAGAGAAAAGAAGCAACGAGGTTGTCGTGCATCTCCATCTGAGCGCCCAACACGCCTGACCCCAACTTTCTGCATGTCTGTCTTCTATCGTTTGTCCTTTCTGCATCTCCAGTCACCCCCAGTTAGGTCAGCAGGAACCAGGAGTATGAGACATATGGATGCAGAATACAGATTTAGGGTGGAGGTGGAAAGGCTGGAGACATTTACTGGTCTCTCTCTAAGTGCCAGGCATTGGGGACAGAACAGTAAATAAGACAAATTCTCTGTCCCATGGAGCTCCACTCTTTTGAGGGGACACAAGCACCCCAACAATTGAAATCTAAGAAGTACACAAGCACACTGTGAAGGAAAGCAGGACATGCATGCTGGGTGTGCAGGGAGAGAGTGCAAAGAACTGAAGGGTCATGCTATGGGGCCACCTGAGGCAAGGGGAAAGGGACAGCAGGTGCTCCACAGAAAGGTAAGAGAGATGACAAGACTGGGTGGGACCTTATGGCCACTGTGAGCATTTCAGGGTGCCACAGGGAAACATTGCTGCAGAGGTCTGAAGGAGGATAAGACTACAACCCAGGCATTAGCAGAAGCTGAAATTACATCTAGGGGCACAAGGGTGGGAGTAGGGAAACCAGGTGGGAGCTACTGCAAAAATGGTGGGGGGTGGGGGGGAATGCTAAATGGCAGCAGCTTGGCCTAGAGAGCCAATGTACACTACAGTCAGAATCAAAATAGAAGGCAGAGCTGACAGGATAGGCTGGGGATAGAATGTGAGATTTTAAGATGAGCCAGACATCTTTAGTCCATGGAACTAAAAAGATAAATGAAGAACAAAGTAACCAACCTCATAAATCTCCTTCCTGTAGGGGCAGGAACAGATGGAATAGCCCTGGCCCAGGCAGAGGGAGAGGAGCAACAGCCTCTGGGAAGACAGTTGTTGGCAGAGGTCCTCTTCCACACCCAGGCCTGACCCCAGCCACACCTGTCACCAGACCCAGCCTCCTGTTTTGCTCCTGATTTCTGCATGCAGCCTTTTACGGGGTCATTCACAACTAGAATGTGCTCCTGGGGCTCCTTATCAGTCCTGACCAAGTCTAGTCAGGTAAACAGAGCTCCAAAAAGCCAAAGCCCGCATTCTCAGTGCACACACCAACTACTGCTATTTCCTCCCCATCCAGGTGCTGTGCTGCTAAAGGCCAAAGAATCGCCAGCATGACAGGGACAGCATGACAGGACTTGAGGTGGAGGTGGAAGAGCAGAGAAAAGCAAGTGAGGCTACAAGTTCTGCACCCCAGCCACACTGGGCTGGAGCCCACCCTCAGCTGTGCCATGGTTATCTCCTACTCAGAGGGCTCCCCCTACCATGACTGCCCATGGCCACTCCTCCTCACCCTTATCTCTCCTTCCAAAGAGCAAAAAGAATGCTGCATCATGGTGAGATTCACCCTTGAAAATATACTGGTTAGGGTTTCTATTACTAGCCAGATCCAAGCAACTTTTTTCCTGAATATTGAAACTAAGACCTACAGAAAAAGGAATTCAAAATGAGACAGAGATGAAAGTGCTTTTTACACCAATAACAACAAGAACAGCAGCTCTGTCAACCCAGTGTTTGCTGACTGCTTACATCATTCACCATACAACGACTGCCAAATCAGCACACAAAAAGTGAGGCATTATTCCCACCCAGCAGAAGCTTAAAATCTGATCATGGAAAAAAAATCTAATACAAATGCTGGAGCAAACAAGTAAGCCATTTCCTAAACTATAGGGCCAAACCATCAAGATTAGGATCCTGGTAGACAGAGAGGAATAGACCCTGAGAGGACAGAGCAGTGACCACAGTTAATGTAGGACCCAGCACGCAAAGGCAGGGGAAAGGGAGGCAGTTTCCACTGGACTGTCAAAGCCAGGAAAAGGACAGGAGTCTCTACAGAGCAAGGCCTGAGCATAGCCAGGAGGATGTTACTCAGAAAGATGGTATTTCAGCCAAAACTATGTGTAGTGGGGCCTGGGGAATCACTGAGATACAAGATAGAGAAGGACCAGACTAGTGTGGGACCTTTTTTCTTTCATTACTAAGGTTTGAACTTAGGACCTAACACTTCCCAGGCAGGTGTTATACCACTTGAGTCATGCCTCTACCCCAGGAAGCCAAATCTAAAAATACCACTTAACAAATTCTAATCACCAATTATGGCAAGTAATTCCCAAAGATACTTTGAAAGAAGAAGGCAAATTAGAAATATAATGTATATGAACCAATTTCTGATCTTCTTCAATTACTATCTATACCCTGCTCAGTGGCAGGAAGCAGACTAACTCTTCTATAATCAATCACTTGCCTTTACTTACAACTTTCCTAGGAGCAGAAGGTTTAAAGAAGACTGTTGAGGAGACCTCTGCATGAGATGACATAACAGCCATATCCACTCCTTAGTGACAATCATTTTGCACTCCTAGGTTTATACAAATTTAGGAGAAAGCTCTGGCAATCTTCATCTCTCCAGCAGTAAGACAAGATAGCACAAAAATGTGCTAGGTCTACTTTGCACATTCATTACCCAGCCACACTGTGTTAGTCAGTTTTCTGTCACTGTGACAAAATGCCTAAGAAAATCAATTTAAAGAAAGGTTTTATTTTGTTCATATTTTCAGAGGTTTCAGTCCATGGATCAGTGGGCTCCATCACTTTGGGCCTATTACAGCGCTGTACATCATGGTGGAAGCTCATGACAGACTAGGTCTGTTCACTTTATGGCAGTCCGGAAAAAGAGATGAAGAGGTCAAGTTCTGATATCTCCTTCAAAGGTATACCCAAGTGACCTAACTTCCTCCTAAAAGTTCCACCACCTCCCAACAGCACCACAAGTTGGCAACCAAATCTTTAGCAAATGGAATTTATGGGGACATTTAAGATCCAAACTATAATACACGGCCAGGCACCACCTGTCCTCCTTGGGAACCCAAGGAGATAAAGTTGAGCTGGGGCCTGCACAGTATGTATGACAGCCCTTGGCACTCAGGTAAGACCTTTTCCTCAATGAGCCCCACCCACCCTGAGAGTGCTCTGTATGCCTCAAGAGTCACCACAAACTTGATAAATGAGGAAAGCCAAGTTCCACAAAAAATACGACCACATGCACTAAGCCAAGAAAGTCGCTTCCGCTGCTTCCCATCTGAATCCACACCCAAATAAAACACCAAATTATCAACTTTTCAAGGGAAGAGCCTCCTAGCTTCAAACAAGGACCTCTTTACCTGTTGAGCAATCAGCTCAGACTGAAATATGCACAAGGAGCTAGAAACATATTTTAAGGAAATGGTCTCCACCCTATTGCATTTATAATGCATAATAAAATCTGAGACCCTCACAGACTTTTTAATGTAATGGCAACAACTAACCGTACCTCTTTGTAAGTCTGCCCCAAAGGCAGAAGGGTGTTGGCCAGTTCTCTAACCCCAGGCCGCATGACATTACAAACACAGTACTCAAAATGGCATCACTACTGGGGATGGAATTCTGTGTTTTCACAAGAATGAAGAAAGGGGCTGGTCAACAGCCAAAAACACCAGCCTCTCCTTCTCAGCTCAAGTGAGAAATCCAAGAAAAGCAAAGGTGGAAAAAGGCCAACTTGTACTAACCTGTCACTCTGTGTCCCTCAGCACCCAGTCCTCCCATCACATCCTTTTTATCTTGCCCAGTGGAATCCAAAAATGCAAAGCCTAGTCTTTCAGCCATTTACCAAATAACTGCTAGCTGAAGACATTACTACAAGTGCCAAGGGCCCCCAAATGAGGAATCTTTACTTTTGCTTGATGATACGCCCCTATAACTAATATGTGTATTTGGGTTTTGTTCACCATCTCCACATACAGCACATGTCTACATGTGCTACCAACTGTGGCTGGGTGGGGGAGGGGTGTTAAAAGGATTAGCTTCACAGGACTTTGACCTTCCATGACAGTAAAGACTTAAAGTCAACCTCCTGTCCTGCTGCCAGCTGTCACACACCTCCACAATGCCACAGGTCACACTACCTTACAGACAACAAGGTTCTGTGGGTGGGGATGAGGTCCACAATAAGCTGCTCCTTTAAAGATCTGTAGTAATTTAACACCAGCTGGTTTCTGGTATGAGCTAGTCCTCAGAAAGGAATTCTCACTTCATCTACAAAGGACAAGGTCCAGTGATTTGAATTTCATTAACAACAACAAAAAAATAAAGTTAAAAAAATTGCTCTACACAGATAAATTCCACCACCACTGCTGGTTCAAGAGCAGGAGGCAGGGACTGTTAGAAGCAGCAGCCACACACAAGTCCTAGCCTCTGCTGCTGAGTATACTGAACTGTTAAAGCAGAACATGGCCAGGGGAAAAAGGTAAACACTCCAAAGAAGAACTGCCATAGCTAATGGGCACAAAGCAGGTAAGGACTGTCCCAGAGCAGATCCAGCAGCTGACCTGTCCCCAGGCAGCAGCCTTCCACCTACTACAGCAGGAAGTCCTTGGACAGAGGGAAAAGATGCTGCTAAGCCTCTCTCCTCTCACTGTTCCCCTGCCTGAGAAAAGATGTAATTGCTGGGGCTCTTTTATATCAGAAAACTATGCTTTCTCAGCCTCTCAAGTGCTGGGATTACAGCCATGTGCCACACCTAGTCTATGAGTGACTTATTTAAGGATTTCAGCAACACTGGGGGGTCTCTAAAAGATATAAGAATTGGCACAGTGTGGTTATAATTTCAATGTTAGAAGAAATGCTGAAGGCACATCATCTGCACAGTGATTAAGGCAGTTTTGTACTACAAATCTGGAAAGTTCTCTGCTTTGATCTTCTGTTGTAAAGAAAGCTCTGTTCATACCAAGTACTGTGATAATGGTGATGATGATGATAAAGCTGGCATACCTGCTAATAACCATTATAATTTACTGATTACTTCCTACTATGTGCCAGGCATTCAGGGGTGTGCATGTGTGGGTGTAGTATGCGTGTGTGGGTGTATGTGTGTGTGAGAGAGACAGCAAGAGAGAGAGAGAGAGAGAGAGAGAGAGAGAGAAAGAGAAAGAGAGAGAGAGAGTCATTAGTGTTGAAATCTGATATTTTATAAAAGAAAAGTAAAACTTAAGAGCAAATAAGATGATCTGGCACCATAATAAAATGGGCACAGTTCTGACCACAGAGACATCTTTATCTGACCCCCAAAGGGACCACTGGCCAGTGAGAAGACAGTGAAAAAGGAAAACTCCCAAAGTGCAGCTCCACAGCTGGTTACTTGAAAAGACAGACCTTGTACCTGAGTGTTGACTCTCCATCTGCATTCAACACCATGAGAAGGGTTAGTCAAGGAGAAAGTACCCATTTCATCAGGCTGAGAAAAGCGGGTATCATCAAAGGTACTGAGAATGCTGCTGCAGGCCTAGAGGGGAGGCAGACAGAGGGACCTCCAGAGGAACCAAGACCCTGGGGCAGTGTGCTCCCTTGAGCCTGCTGCTATTCTGCCACTGAGGACTGTCACCCAGAATTCTGTTTATCTTCGGTCTGTGACATTGTGCCAACGGGAGTGGGGGAGATGGTGAGTTACTTTCCATACCGGCAGCGGAAGGCAAACCTAAGGCTGAGTGGACCAAGGAAAGTCTGATTAATAATTAGTGGCTAGTTCCATAGAATGCCTATTTCTTTCCCGACCACCTGCAAGTGCTTTTGTAGACATTACTTCACTAGGCCCATAGGTTCTTTACTGACACATTCTTGCAGGCAAATCCTAGAGAGTACGCCCAGGACACAGGGAAAGTAAGAAACCAAGTGGTCTTTAAAGATGAGGAAAAGCACGCATAGGTTGTCGACCTGCCTGTGTGAGCAATGGGCAAAGGGAAGACTAACCCTCTGCTTCCCCTCAATGCTCTGGCCAGTAGCATGGGCTGATTCTCAAAAACGACTCCAGGAGTTTAGGAAAAAATGAGTGTCTCAAAGGTCCCAAAATAATTGTCTCGAATTCCACAAAACAGAATGATCTGCCTTGCCCTCCTCACAAATCAAGAACCCAAGCTATCTTAAATCATTTCTAAGACAAGTCAAAAAAAGGAATAAAGAAGGGACTGATGATGGAAGAAATGTCTAGATCAAAGACATCTCCATTTTTAACTCGAGAAGGATACTGGGTGGTTCCATAAAGCCTGTGTTTAGACAAGCTAAAGTAATCTGCAGGATAAATTGCTGGTCATTTTACATTTCTTTCTTGTTCCTTAACAGCAAAATCTCTACATTTCTGTAAGAACGCTTGTTCATTCAGCATCTGCTGTAAATCTACTGGGTACCAGGCATTGCATTGGGTCTAAGCATAGAATATGAACAAAACTCCTGTGTTTCCTATGCCCCAGAAATGGTAGTACAGTGGTAGACAACAGTTACTGGTATAAAACTGCCCATGAAAATAGACAGATAAGTTCCTATTTATGTATTGTGAAGAGGTCTGTGAGAAAAAGAACAGTAAGCAGCACATGAGAAGTATCAGAAGGTAGCCTTTGGCATTGGTGGTAAGGAAGGACCTTTGTAATGAAGTGGTCAATAGCATGGGCTGGTTCTCAAAAATGACTCCAGGAGTTTAGGGAAAAATGAGTGTCTCAAAAGTCCCAAAATAATTGTCTCAAATTCCACAAAACAGAATGATCTGCCTTGCCCTCCTCACAGATCAAGAACCCAAGCTGTCTCAAATCTTGCTGAACCTGGAAGGACAATGCAGTATAAAAGCAGGAGCTTGCTCTAAGGGAAGAAGGAAGCACATATACACAGGCCACTCAGTAAGAATGAGCTGGACATTCCTGGAACCAAAGACCAGTGGGTTTAGAGTTCAGTAAAAAAAAAAAGCTGGGCAGGTGAAGCCAAACTGGGCATCTTAAGGGTTTAGATTTAAGGACCTTGTTTTTTTCCTGCGTCCTTCACAGCTCCCAGGTCCAGTGCCTGCCTCAAGATATATACTAATATGTGCCAGCCAGGTACAGCAGAATGTGCCTATAAGCTCAGCATTTAGGAGGCTAAGGCTTAAGGAATGCTTGAGGCCAGGAGTCCAAGGTCAGTCTGGGGAACATAGCAAGACCCCATCTCTTAAAAAGAAAAGACATGCTTAATTCAGCAAATAAAATATAAACCAGTAACTATTTAACAAGCAAGGCAAGGACTGAAAATCTTGGCCCTCAAGAATCTTATAACCTGGCTTACGGAAAACAGAAACCAGACACCTGCCTTGTCTCCAACCAAAAAAGAGCTTGAGACAAGAAAAAATATATACATTATATTTATAAAATGTTTATTAAAATATATATTGCATTTATATAATATCTATTATAATATATATTACATATATAAATATATCTCCTGAGGCAATACTTGATTTAGTGTCAAACGGAATGTTCAGGTCATACAGTTAACTGGAAGGGGAAATAATTTCAGGGTGAGCTGTGACAACAGATTTCCCAGTGAGGGTGGGATGCAAAGTGAAAATTGAGATCAGGAAAGAATTAGCTAGCAGCCGGGGGAGGATGATCCACGCACACAGAGCAGGATAAACAGAAGTACAAAAACAGGGA
The DNA here is from genome assembly GCF_047511655.1 of Castor canadensis. Taxonomy (NCBI): domain Eukaryota; kingdom Metazoa; phylum Chordata; class Mammalia; order Rodentia; family Castoridae; genus Castor; species Castor canadensis. The sequence continues at coordinate 44,034,786 of NC_133391.1, forward strand.
CACAGGTGCATTTGGGAGACGCCGAAGGAACAGCTGGCACACCTTAAAATTCACAGCGCCCATCCTAGCAGCTACTCCAAGGAGGCACATCCATCCCCAGAGCCTCACTTGGAGACAAGAGAAGTTGCACAGCTGGTGCCCCAAGTCGGTCTCTTGCCTGGTATATTTTGGGGGGAGCAGGAGGAGGAAAGTGGGTAAGACTGTCTGCCGAAGAACAGGAGGAAGAACAAAGCTATGGATCTCTTTTACTGGGATAAAAAATTAGATGTCAAGGAGGGAGAGAAGGCGGAGGGGAATCCAAGTTGTATTGTGCAACCAAAATTCCACGCATATGCCAGGAAATTCAAAGGTCACAGTTGCCAAAGCAACTGTAACCCGACCCATCAGCATATGTAGGCTTTGGCAGTGCTAGATCCAGAGCAGCCTGTGTCCAGTGCTCACTGGGCAGCCCACATAGAGCCAGCGCATACCTGCTGGCCAGATGTCTCACACTTAGCTCTTCAGGAGCTCACCTGGACTGCCCAAGACAGTCTATACTGAGACCCTTCACCAGACTCTGTGGGCCCCAAGTCAGATCTTCACCCTGACTCTACACATATATGCTGTGGGTCTTTAATCTTAACTCCATTGTGGGGTGTGTTACCCCACTTAGCCAACTGGCTGGGTACAAGAGAGAGAGAGAGAAGGGCAGTATGTACAGGGGGATAACATGGTTGTTGCCATCCTCTTCTCTCACATCTTGTGGCACTCATATGCTTGCCAGCCTCACCATAGGAGGAAACAGGGCAGAAGTAAGGGGAGAGGAAGGAATGGCAGAGAAAATGCTGTGCTTCAAAGGGTGCCATCCAAAAGTAAAAAAAGTGTTCAGGGCATGTTGGCATACATCTGTAATTTCAGCAATCAGGAAGCTAAGGCTGGTGGACCAAGAGTTTGAGGCTGGTCTGACTGCACAGTGAGATCTTGTGTCGAAAAATGAAAACACAACCCTCCAACTGAAAGAAGATTTGGGCACACCACATCCCTGATACCTGCTATAGTACTTATTTCTGGAGAATATATAACTGAGCACTAAAAACAGTCTAGGACACAGGTGGTCACTGGACCCTGAACCCATCCTGAGGCACAAGATGAACAGTGAGACATAGCTTGTTCTTTCCATCCTCATACCCACTTGGAGTAGCAGTTAAGAGTATGTGTGGCAGGAAGGCAGATAGGTCCCAGGCTTAAAAACAAGTGATCCTGTGCTCTTTTCAAAGGACAAGCTCCTAGAGGCCCTCCTCCCAACTGCTTGATTACCACCAGAGAAAAGACTAAAGACTTACCCAGAAAAAGCCTTATGTTCTGGAAACCTCATTCCCTGTGGACCATGGATTTGTGAGTAGCCGAACTCACAGGCTAGTGTAAAAAATATTGTTTGGATTCCAGGTGAACTGTGTGATTCCAGGTGCCTGTGCAGGGAAGGCGACCACAGACATGAGAGAGAGCAGTGCATCCACTGAGCAGTTGTCTGATCCTAGGCACATCCCTCAACAAGGCTGCTGAGATGCACCTTGCATAGTGCTACGAAAATTAAATGAAGCAACATATGTGAAAACCTACACTACAGGGTCTAGCATGCAAAAGGTGCTTAATAAATGGAAATTATCAGTATTACTGTTATTTTCACACTTCATGTTTTACCAACAGTACTGCTACTCCACCTGACTACCCCCTTCATTTATAAGAGCTCTGTCCAAATTAATGCTCTAGTTAAATTACAACAGTAGTAGCAACAAACATTTCATGTGTATTTACTATGTGGTGAGCACTATTTTGCATGCTGTTCTTCTGGATTTTATACACTCCATTTCATTTAATCCTCACAATAACCTTCTGAGGTGTTACTACCCACTTTAGTATTTTATTCAAAGACACAGTTACTAGGTGGTAGAAAAGGGAACTGGACCCAAGAAGTCTGACTCTAGAGACCCAGTACTTAAAACCACGTCACCTACATTCTCAAAGTAGAAAACTCCATCCCCACCAGGCACAAAGCAGACAAGGATGCCTTAGTCATTCCAAGAGTGAGTCCTTGAAAGAATTGTCAGTCTCAAGTCAACCCTGTAATTACAAAAATCATATGGAAATGGTTATAAATTCTGCATCCAAAATGCCGTTGTCACCCGCTTGAACGAAGCAGCTCTAATACAAACAGGAATGTAGGACCATGCTCCATTTCAAAATTACACTTGCTACAAAAATCACCCCCAGCATTCTGATGCCTAAGGGCTAACATTTCAATGAACAAGCCTGGAGTGTGTACATACACATATATGTACACATACTCACACACAAGTGTGTGTGTGTGTGTGTGTGTTGCTGAGGACAGAACCCAGGACCTCTTATGTTAGGCAAGCACTCTACAGCCTTAGCCCCAGGGAATTGTTTAAACTGTCTTATACCCTACTTGATTTACTTCCTGGTTAATAAATTTCTACAACTTTCTTGCATTTGGAAAGACAGAACTCACAATACCCACTTTTTCTTTCTCAGGTTTCCTTATTTTCCATATTTTCTTTCCCTTGCTCTATATCCTCACTTCCTAGCTACATGATTTATACTTATTTGTTCAGATTAATGCAGAGAAAAAAAATCAACACATTTATTTATCTCAATTTAGACATGGAAATACCTAATAAAGAACTAAAGATAATCAAAGCAAATAAGGTTCTGAAATTACACATTTGCAAGTCACCATAAGTAGGTTCCCAAGAGGTGAACCCAGCATTCTCAACCCTAGAGAGCTACACCATCCTGAGTTAGAAGCAAACTTTCCTGAACACTACCCCTTAGCTTACTCCTGTCCTCTGGGGGGACAAAAGATCTGCTAGTTAGAAGGGCCACGTGGTAGCAAATACAACAGTCAACAGAATATTACTGTGTAAATTAAATGTTTATTTGCTAAAACACATTGTAGGGATTGGAAGAGGAGACAATTTAAGTTTTTCATTCCTGTCACCTGTCCACATCACCCAGATGTACTTCCTGTAATTAAATTCCATGTGTTTTAATAGAGTAAATAAAGCTGAAAATCCCACTAGATAACATGACAGGGTTGAGAGAACAATGGGTAATAAATAGCGCTTCGCTTTTCTGGCTTATATTTAAATATATCCTCAATTCCAGCTCTCCCCAGAGCCCTGACCCCATTAGTAGGCATCAGTTTATGCCTGTTATTTGTTGTTGTTTTGTTTTGTTTAATCAGAGGCATTGTGAGTCAAATGTTTTAAAGAGTTTTATGATCTAGTTTCTGCTTGCATATGGTTATAAGTTTCCAAAACTAAAACAAAGTCACTAAACTTAAGTTTCAACTATTATAGAGTGTAAGATTACTGTAGGCTATTCAGCACTATAGACTTATTGAATAACAGAAACACCTGAAAGCATAAAAATCTGACATGTAAATCTGGGTTTACTTAAGAACTAAAGGCAAATTTGATTTCACGAAAATTAAAAAAAAAAATGTATGTTTCATGTCATAAACACCACCACCCAGAAAGTGAAAAGACAACCAATGGAATGGGAGAAAACATTTGCAAATCATGCTAAGGAACTTGTATTCAGAAAATATAAAGAATTTTTACAACAAAAAAATATTAACCCAATTTTTAAATGGTTGAAGGATAGGAATAAATAGTTCCCTGAAGATATATAAATGGCCAATAAGCCCATGAAAAAACGCTCATCATTAACCACGAGGGAAATGAAAATCAGAATCATAACAATGAGACATCTCCCCTCATACCCCATAGGATGGCTAGAATCAAAAGACAGGTGACTTGAGCCTACTCTGGAGGCTGAGGCAGGAGGACTGCTTGAGCCAGGAAGGAAGGGAAGACACAGACATCAGCAAGTGTTAGTGAGGAGGTTAGAGAAATTGGAACCCTTCTGTACTGCTAGGGGGGGTGCAAGCATGAAATGGAAAACAGTTTGGCAGGTTTTCAAAATGTTAAGCATAGAGTTACCACGTGAATTTCATTTCTAGGGATATAAAATCAATAGAAATGAAAATATACATACATAAAAACACAAATGTGCCTAGTAACATTATTTAATACAGCAAGAGTAGAAATAACCCAATTGTCTGTCAAGTGCTAAATGGATAAAGAAAATGTAGTATATCTATAAAATAGAATATTATTCAGCCATTAAAATGAGTAAAATTCTGAGCCACACTACATGGATGAAACTTGAAGACATTATGCTAAGTGAAAGGAAATAGTCACAAAAGGACCTATCCTGCATGGTTCCATTTATATGAAATATCCTGAATGGCAAAGCTTTAGATACAAGAAACAAATGAGTAGTAACTTAGGGGTTACATAAAGGAGAAGCTGGAGAAAAGCAAAGAGTGACTATGGGTACAGGGTTTCTTTCAGGATCATAAAAATGTTCTAAAATTGGTTGTGGTGATGATTGCACAACTCTTGAATATACTAAAAACCACTGAATTGTACAATTTAAATGAATGAACAGTATGGTGTATGAATTATATAAGAAAGCTATTTTTTTAAACTGAGGGCAGCTGTGCATGGGACTCATGCCTGCAATCCCAGCTACTCATGAGTCAAACATCAGATGACTAAAGTTTGAGGCAGCCCAGGCAAAAAGTTAGTGAGATCCCCATCTTAACCAGTAAGGTAGGTGTGGTGGCATGTGCCTGTCATCCTAGCTTCATAGGTAAGCATAAATAGGAGAATCTCAGTCCAGGCAAGGCAAAAACCTATTCAAAAAATAACCTGAAAAAATAAGGGACTTGGCTTAATACATATAGCACCTGTCTAACAATTGTGAGGTCAAGTACAACCCTGAGTACCACCAAAAAAAAAAAAAAATAGCAGGTACTCAATAAAATTTTGATAAAATAATAGTAGTATTGAGTCTTTTTACCAAAAATTTCATTAATTTCATTAAAGCTTCCCACAGCATTCAATGACTTCTGCAAGACATCCCCTGCCTGAAGGAGACAGAAGCCCCACTTCAGCACCTTTAAAATTGGGTCAATCTTCTCTGCCCAGTCCCTCCTTAACCTGAATGTTATGAACCTTTGCTGGATCCACAAAAGCACCATATATTTCTTTCTTTTCTTTTTTTTGTGCATGTGTGTGTGCACACAAATGCACTTCTATGTGTAAGACTGAGGACTGAACTCGGGACCCATCACTTGAGCCACGCCCCCAGTCCTATACCATATATTTCTGAAAGTGCCTATCACAAGCTCTTGAGGAGCAAGAGAAAAGCATAGATTGATTCCGTGGCTGTAGAAGTCTGGCAAGAGTCATATCTGGGATTCACACAATAATCACACACTTCCCTGCAGGGGATGAAGGGGATAAATCAGGAAATAAAGACACTAGGGCCTTTGGGCAAAAGTGGGATATTCTTCTGGGCCCTGTCCCAAGTAAATTACTTCTACTCTGACTTGTTCCCATGACCTTCCCCACCACGAAATCAGAATTCCTCCACAGCATTTTGGTCGAACCCACCTGTGTCTCTGGGCCCATGTATACATGTATACCATATAGCACATACCTAGAGGACAAGAGCAACATAACAATGGCTCCTTAAAAGCCACCGGCAAAGTACACAGTAAGTGGATAATTGATATTTGTTAAGCCTAAATATTTACTTCACAAAAGGTTACTACTTTAACACCTCTTTCCTGCAATCTTTAAGTGTCTGTGCCAAGAGAGTGGCCAACTTGCCTGAAAACTGTTAAAGTGAATTTCCGAGGCATCCAACAAACAAACAGGCAAATATTCTGGCCACAACACCTTTTTTCCCAAAACTCCTACCTCTTTCCCTCTTCTCATTATGCTTCAGTCATACAAGTTGCCTGGAGGGGTGGAGGAGGGAGAGTTCAGCCTGCAGCCTCCTCCAGGCCTCATTTCAGCCTCACCCCGCCACCCCAGGGCTCCCTGAGTGGCCTCTCCACCTAGAGTAAGCACCTTGTCAGGGGGCTGGAAGTGTAATTAAGTGATACAGAGTATGTACCCTGGGTTCAATTCCCAGGAGAGAGAGAGAGAGAGAGAGAGAGAGAGAGAGAGACAGAGAGAGAGAGAGAGCGCACTAGCTCACTGGCCCACAACCAACCCCCATCAGTGTCCCAAAATAACCCTGTGTCACCTGCTTCATTCTCCTTACAGACACTGTGAACTCTGAGGACAGTGGCACCTCACTGTGGTGCAGTACTGGTCAGTGCTTAACAAATGTTTGTGTATTTACATATACATATTTTCATCACCAATTTTAAATTCTTGTAAAGTTAAATGTTTTAATATAAAAGATGCACAGCACACAACAGTAATAAAATATACAATAATAAATATGACAATATATAGTTATATACGATTATAAAGCATGTAGTAATAAGATATATAATGCTTTTTATTATAAATTCTCTATACCGGACTGATTCAGACCAAACACTTTTTGTCTTTTTTCTTTTTCTTTTTTCCAGAGAGGGTCTTACTATGTAGCCCAGGCTGGCCTTGAATTTGGCATCCTCCTACCTCAGCCTCCTGAGTGCTGGGATTACAGGCATGCTCCACCACACCTATCTCACCAAAACATTTTCTTTTTTTTTTTTTCTCCCCCAACTTGTATGTAAGTCCAACTTACGGACCCAGCATCAAATAGTGAGTGAGTTGGTGAGGTGGATGCTAGTTTCCAAATACGACAATATTCACTCACTTTTTTTCACTGCTCACAATATAATGGCTCCAGACACAAAATACATTAAGTTTAAACTGCAATGTCAACAGAAATTTTCTCTTAGAAAATGAGCAAACAAATGAGTTAAGCCTTGATATATAGTGCCTGCTGGTTTCCGTGATGTAAACACTCCCACCATGGATAATCGCAAGCCACCACTTGTCATCTCTGAACACAGACACAGCTGGCAAGAGATGCTCCATAGTGTACTTTCACAAAGCATTACACTGGAGAGATCTCCTCTAAGGCAGCCAATGCTAAAGGAACAAGGGCAGGAAGAGTATTGAGGACCTATGACCTTGTCTTTAATATAACTTACTTAATTGTAATGACTATTTAACAATCAACTTGTAAAATTCCTTGAAAATTTAATGATAGGGATGGGCTGGCTCTGGCAGGCCCAGAGTTACTACTATGTCCCAGTGTTTGGTACACAAGATGTTCTCAAGGTTTATTTGTGGAAACAAAGTACAATCCTATAGTTACTTCACTCCTAAGAGACTACTATTCCAGAGGGAACCAAGGCCTTGTCTTCAGCTGGGAGTTCTGAATGCTAGAGAGAACAGTATAATTTTCCACATAAGTTTAAGATATCTCACCCGGAAGTTTATCATGGGGTACTTCTTCCACACAAAGTGATATGAATGCCTTTTACAGTCTGATTTGACTTAGCACCATGGATGGCATTATTCACAGGGTACTCCTTACAGCTCATAACTTCTGGCTCTGAATTTAGAAAGAACACAGCTAAACAAATACCTCCAGGCCCCAGAAAACATTGAGCAGGGAATGACAGTGTCTGGGAAGTCACCTGCTCCATGGGTCTCTTCTCTCTCAGTCTGGGTCCTCCTTAACTTGATTTCTTTGCATACTGCTACCGTCACTCTCCCTTTAATCTTCCTTCCCTGGTAGGCTTGTCTCTCCCAGAGTCTGCAGATCCTCCCTGAATTCCAGGCTGGGTTTGTCCTTGGTTTCCACCATCCTCCCTTGCTCCATAACAACCAAAATTCCTAATCCTTCCAGCTGTTGTCATCAGGACTCCCAATCAGCATTATACGGCCTGCATGCCACCTACCCACCATCCTTGCAGAGAGAACTAAAGTATCTCCCGCAGTACAACCACTGCAGTGTCCTTCAGATTATTCCTCTCAATATTTAAAACTCTAACAATACCAGCTCATTATGTTCCTGCTGTAAGAACACAGGAGAGATGCTATACACATCAGCTGGGAATTGGCATTAACAAACAAATAATGTATTGGAAGACTGTACTCTAGCATTCGAAAGAAGGTCTCGACTCTCTTTGCCTTCTGTACACTATGGCATGAACAAAAGGTGGGGATGGTGCTCCATTGTCCCAAACACAAAACTAGAGCTCAACCTGCATTCAGACTGCACACACTGCTCTCCTCCCCAAGAAGTCAATATGGTTCTGAACAGCATTTGGGACCCCCATCCCCTCTTCATCATGCCATCCCAAGCAGTACCTGCCCAAGACCCCACTCCATGTTTCCTTGGTCACATCCCTTCTCATATTTCTGTTCACTACCTGGTCCCCATTACCCTCCAGTGGAAACCATTCTGAACCATTCTGCAGAACACAGACCTCCTGGCCTCCAACCCATCTTCTCCAAATATGTTTCATGCCCTATCACTTCTTTATTTAAGAATCTTAATCCCAGCATTTGGGATTAAGTGTGGAGGCAGGAGGATTACAAGTTCAAGGCCAGCCTGGGCTATGTAGAGACCGTGTCTCAAAAAAACAAAAAAGAGCCAGCCGTGGTGATTCATATCTACAATCCCAGCTACTCAGGAGGCGGAGACTGGGAGAATCTCGGTTTGAGATAAACCCAGGAAAAAAGTTAGTGACATCCCATTTCAACCAAGAGTTGGATATGGTGGTATATGTCTATAATCTCAGCTATACAGGAGGCATAGGTAGGAAGAATACAGTCCCAGGCTGGCCCTGGCCAAAAATGTCACATCCTATATGAAAAACAACTAAAAGCAAAAAAGGGTTGGGGCATGGTTCAAGTGGTAGAGCACCTGCCTAGCCAGTACAAGGTTCTGGGTTACACACACACACACACACACACACACACACACACACACACCACCTTCTACTAGGTCCTCTATCAAAATCTAAGAGAATATTTCTCTATCAAAATCTAAGAGAATATTCCTGTACTGGAGGTGTGGCTCAAGCAGTCGAGTCTCTGCTTTGAGTTCAAACCCCAGTCCCACCAAAAAATAAAATCATGAATAAGAGAATATTCCTATTCCCAGGAAATAAACACTGAAGTATGCAGGAGTCTAGGAATACAATGTCTAACTTACAAATGGTGTTGGGAAAAAAAAAAAGTCTAGAGAGGAAAAAATATGGAAAAGCAAATGGGGCAAAATGCAAACAATCTGTGACACTCAGTAAAGGGTAAACAGGAATCCCTAGTCTCATACTTTTCTAAAATTACAACAAAACGAAGCTACCAGACACACACAAAAATCCAAATCTAAATCATAGCATCAAAGTTTGACAACAAACAGCTCCTTATGAGCCACCTGCAGACCCGTCTGTGATGCGGAACCTCTAACTTCTTGTCCTGTCCTTCTCTTCACCAAGATTCAGGATTTCCCCTGTGTCTCCTGCCAGCCCTCTCCCTTCACTGCCCAGAGCTAGCTCCTGACTCACTTCTTCCAGGGGTGCTGAGGAAGGAAGAGAACTAACATTTGCTGGCCATCTGCTACCAGCCAGGCTGACAGTACCACGTTTAGCACTTATTATACATTCTTTCATCTAATTCTGCAAACAACCTTACTATTAGGAAGGTGGCAGCCTAAGACCTGCAGAGATAAAGGCACTGGTCAAGATTACCAGTCCACTAAGTGCAGAACAGGAAAGGGAACTCGGGAGGACTCTGACATCCACAGCACTGCCCATACCTCACTGCTCCTGGATATCTTCGCAGGCCAATGTGCCCCGTAGCCCCTTCACACTCAACTCAAATTCATTGCTTGCTTTGTGCCTGTTCTTAATCTTAAGGATCTGGAGAGAACAGAATAAATGATGCTCTCTTACCTCATGAAACTTCCATTTTAGTGGGAATTAATACAATTAAAGCTGTATTTATCAAACACCTATATAGCACTTATTCCACGTCAAGTGTTACGTTAAGTATTCATGAATTAGGTATTATCCCTACAAATGAGGAAATCAAGGCCAGAGGGGTTAAAAAGACAAGACTTAAATCCAAGTGGTTCAGTCAGGCTCCAGAGCCTTGGCTACATTGCCTCTCAATAAACATAAGTTATATGACATGGGTGGCAGGTGCTCTGGAAAAATGGAAAAAGTAAAGCAGGGTAAAGGAAATATGGAGTACTAGAAGGAAAGGTACATGCTGAGGTTTGTTTGCTTATTTGTTTGTTTTTGTAACAAACTGTGCTGGCATGATCTTCCTACCTCACCCTCCTAAGTACAGGCACGTATCACCACACTCAGCTTTATGTTGAGACTTTGAACTGAATGGCCTGAGGTTTCACGGAGAAGGTAACACCTGAACAAAAACATTCAAGGACTTAAGGGAGTCAACCATGCAGTATCTTAGGGAAGAGTATTTCTACAAAAGGGAAGAGTCCCTGTGTAAAGGCCCTAAGGAAGAGGTATGCCAATGAGTGTTGAAGAAACAAACCAGAGAAGCTTGAACAAAGGGAATGAGGGGACAGCAATCACTGCCTTTTGGACAGCAGAAAGCTCACACATGACTTATATCCAATTCTCTATCTTTCCTATTCACTAGCTACTCTTTTGTTTTTTATCTTGACTTCTAAAGTTAACTGTGAACTCTGACAACAGAGCCTGTGACCTTTACCCCTTCTGCATGTCCCTAGTACTATTAAGTTGATGCTTGCTGAATGTATCCATAATGTCTTATGGATTCCATGGCCATGTATGGTCAGGTTCAAAAGGATGAGTAGGCATGACTAGGCTTGTCAGGGTAGCTTGGACATCAGTCCTCCTGCACTAGTGGTGAGCCATAACTTCTACTTGTGTTAACAAAACATCAGTAGGTAAATGGCACTTGTACTTTGTTTCAAAGCACTACCTGCTTTTATAATCAAATTTTAGCACCAACGTGCCTCTTAAACTGGCTCACTGACATCTCTCTACCTAACAAATGCAACACTGTGAGACAGACCACTAGTAACTCACCTGAACTCAATGTGTAGCAACAGAATCAAGTATTTCTCATGCAGACTGGGAGAGCAGGGGATGCAGAGACTACAAACACCCTGATCCTTTTAGAAGCCCTGCACAACCTCTCCAGATCTAGCAAGAGCCTTAGACTGAAGACACTAGTACTCCCGACTCTTGTATTTCAGATATCTGGATCATAAGAATAAGCTTTTAAAAGGTTAGTAATGACTAAACACGGTAAACAGTCCCAATCACATCTATAAAGACTTACGACAAAGAGCACTTAGTTAAGCAACAGAGAATTTATCTCAACACAGTGAGTCACCCACTTTATAATGAGAAAGGAGCCTTCCCTTTACTCCTTCCTCTTCTTATGCAAAATGTCCAGATCAATTTCCATAGTTCCACTGAATTATGCAAGTTGCATATAAGGAATTGAGGGATATGTATTAAACACTTCCCTATTTCTGGTTTTAGTCTTTTAAAGTAGCAAAAAGAAAATCCATTTTGGCCCCAGAGTCAAAAATGGTGTATTTTCACCTCAACCCTGGGTGGAATCCATCTTAGGAGAAATAATTTTCCATATGCTGAGATGCAATGGAGGAGAAGAAAGGTAAAGGAGAGAACAGAATGTGTTTGCAACTGCAACAGACCTCAGGTGCTGTTTGGGCTAGATTTAACATCCTCAATCTAGATTAACACCCTCATGACGGTGGCAGAGGACCAGGGCTATGTGAGGTAAAGCAGAGCCCCTACCCTCTAGTTCAAGATAACAGGTGAGCCTTTCGGCCCCACACTGCTCTCCCTCAGGCAACTGCTGGTCCTGCTGGCCCCACTAAGCAGCCCTAACAGTGCAGGGGCATCACTGCCACCAGGAATGTTGGTCTCAGAGTCAGGCAGGTTCCTATCTACCTGTGATGATCTCTGTTTCATCATAATCTGTGAAGGGCAAGTTTCATCATAATCTGTGAAGGGCAAGTAATCCAGGAATAATAGCCACACGAAGAGGTGCTGGCTTCAGAAAAGCAATCAGACCATAATACTGAATCGAAGCTAAGTTTACTGATGATGATCCCTGTACTGTGGCTGTGAAAGAATGATACTGTATTTTTTATAAAATTCACTGAAGCATTTAGGGTAAAGAGGAACAATGTCTTCAACTTTTTAACAGGTCAGAGAAATGCAGCAGGGGAGAATGGTAAAGCAATGGGGCAAAATTAAACAGTAAAATATAATTAATAAATGTAGGTAACAGGCATAGGGGAGCTTCTAGTAGCCGCTCTTGCAGATTCTTTGTAAATCTGAAATTATGCCAAAATAGTGACCCCAAAACCAACCTCTACCTGAAGCCCCAACAACAGGTGGGCATGTTGTCCCAGTCAGAGCAGAAGCTTCCTGCCCAATACACTTAGGGGTCAAAGCAGCAAAGGTGACTGTCAAGGTAACGGGGCTTAGGGAGAAAGAGATAATTTGTAATGTTAACAGGTACCTGGGAGTATCTCCAGCAAGAAGTCACCTTATTGGCATGAGGAAATAAGGCCATCTTTACCAAAAGTGGGCCAGGAGGCACCTAACCAAAAACTTCAGCTTATCTCCTGTATCTAATCATCGTCCCTCCCCTCTTTCCAACATTTGGTACCAGGTCCCTTCCTCTCCATCTCCTGGTCAAATTCCTTTTCATGTCACTCCTCCAATTATTACCATTGCTCTCGAGTGGGTAAATCCCAACCCATGGACCAAATACAACCTCCTAGAAAAGAATGTTTTTTACATTTTTCAATGCTTGAAGAAAAAAAGAATCAAGACTTTTATGGCATATGAAAATTATATGAAATTCAACTTTCCAGGGCACAAATAAAAGCTTTGTTGACGCACCACCACACCCACCCAGTCTACAGTATCTGTGGCAGCTGGCATGCTACCACCACAGAGTTGGGGAGCTGTATTGGAGATCACCCAGCTGATAGAATCTGAAACATTTACTCTCTGGCCCTTTAAAGAAAAGTTGCCAACTCCTTCCACAGCAATCCTGCTTGATTCTCCTCTCTCCAGCCTGTTTAACTGACCTAAAATACTACTTCCGAGCTGTTGCCCTGGGCCCACCCCCAAACCCATGAACTTCCCATTCCCTATAAACAGTGCCTGGATCATCAGACCTGGGAATAAACTCGCTTTTCTCAGTCAAACCCCTAAGGCCATGTATTTGTTCCTGCCATTCTCCACCTTTTAGAAAGCCATTCTCACCTTCACCTGCAAAGTTTGCCTCCAGCCTACCTTCCAAGGCACTGGGAATGTTTCCTGGCTTCCTCTCTGCTCCTACAGCACCCTATACTTACCCTCACCTCAGCTGTTACCACACTGCACTGAAATCATCTATTTGTGTGTCTGTCTCCCCAGCTACAGTAAGATTCCACAGAGCAAGAACACAGCTTACTCACCTCCCAGCATTCAGACAGAGCTGGCACAGCGGTTCATAGATACTGAGCTCAGCTCCAAGCCAAGCAGACCACCTCCTCATTGCCCCAAATGCACTAGGCTCAACCCTAAGCTTTTGCTTCCATCAGCACCACTCTTCTCAGCTACACAAACCTGCCCATGACCTGTTACACAGTTCAAACCACATTTTGTACATAGGCCTACAGTAGCCAGTGTGGACCAGGTTCAAATCTTAGGCTCCTTTCATTCATCTGCTGAATGCCCCTGGACAAGATCCTGGGGTCTATGAATTCTCACTGATGATACATGTGAAGTACCTAAACCAGTGCCTGGCACATAATCAATTCTCAAAAGATTACCATCCCTATTTTCCTCTATTGTCTATCCCATTTTTGTATTTTCTGTCCCCCACCTATTGTAATGTATTACTATTGTATCTTCCAAAGTAGGAAGACTCATGAGCAGCGACAAAGTTATATGTATCTGTGAGCCTTGTCCCTGCTCTAACAGCCAGTGTAGTGCAATAGGTGAAGGGGTCTGATCAATAAATTAATGAATAAATTATTTCAGGAAGTCTAAAAGATTACTAATAAGAGAAACTAAGCAAAGCACCAGGGGATGAAGCAGTCAGTAAGGAGAAAGTGAGCAGGAGTGGGAAGTTAGAAAGGAACAAATAAAAGAGTCAACCAGAAATGAGCCAGTGATGAGAGTGCGCCTTCCTCGCAGTTGGTACTGCTCATGCTTCTGACACAAATACTGTAAAGAAACCTGCTTCTGACTCACTGCACAGCCTGGACCCACACGTTGCCCTGAAGACCATTCCCTGGGTAAGAGGAGACCCAAAGCCCCAGGACTACACTCCAAGTTTCAGAAGCAGGGTCAACACAGTACTAGCTAATGAGCACTCACTGTGCTCACTCACCACATGCCTGGCAGAATCTACATACCTATAACCATACAAGGTAAGTAGGACTGTTAAGCCATTCAGTGCACCAATGAGAAAACTGAGGCCCAGGGAGGCTAAGGAACACACCTAAGGTCACACACTCCAATAAGTAGTGTACTCTAGTACAGTCTGGTTCCAGAGTCCATGTTCTTAATGCTAGCTGAGAGATCTCAGGCAAGTCATCTACCCTCACTGAGCCTCCTGTTCCCAACCTGGTAAACTGGTGTAATATCCTTAATTGGCTAGGATTATTCTAAGGATTAAAAGAGATCATGACGTGTACTTCTAAAGTAGACTCCAGATTGGTTTCCTTCCCAACATAAGTGAGGTTTTATAACCAAATCCCTTGAACTCCTTTACTATCAGGGATTAATCTGTATGTCGCTCTGGATTTCCTGCCTATTGCCTTTGCCTAAGCATTCTGGACCTCATAAAAGCTTGCAAAAATAACCTGAAGCCAAGCATGAAAGGCAAGCAACTGCACATGGAACTTCATGAAGCGGCACAGTTGGAGATGGTGTAGATGACTCCTATTGTGCCAGTGAATACTGCATGAGCAAAAGCTGGGCCAGCCAGGCCCTACCAGCACACACAGTGACTGACAGCCTGTGACAGCACCCAGTTCTTTCTACCACACCAACAAACTGAGACAACAAGGCCTGGGAAGCTGCAAAGGCAGAGTCCACTAACATGAGAACTCTGAGGCTGCATGCGTGCTAGGGGGACAAAGAGCTGAACACAGGTAAAAGTGACAGGCAAGCAGGAATGGGAGTGCATACCTGTAATCCCAGCATTCAGGAAGCGAGCCAGGGGGATTACTGAAGTTAGCCTGGGCAACAGGGGGAGATCTTGTCTCAAAAAAAAAAAAGGTGACAGGCAGTCATTCCCACCAGTAGGGAAAAGTCAGACTGCCTGAAAAAGTTGCATACAAAAAAAGGAATTATGTCACAAAATTCCTTTCCTGTGATGAATTCCATTTAAAGCCAAGAAGTATAGATACATGCTATCCCCTTTGGGGATGGGAGAGGAAGAATCTACATTTCAATACATCACCTTTAAGCCAATGAAAACTTCTCTGAGATCACTAGTCATGGACAAAAAGAACTTTTCACTAGTAGCATGTGAAAGTGTCTTATATGTGATTACCAAACTGAATCAACTCAACTAATAAAGCAGAGAGCAGAGGTCAGAAGATATTTGATTCATTTCCAGGAGATATAAAGCAATTTCTAGTGAAATGAACCTGATCAAACTGATCCAAAGGTCTTGGAAAATATGATTAAAACACAAGTAAAAACTATATCTCACTAAGCACACCCAGCAATAAGAGATAGGCCTCTTCCCACAATACATCAGTTTCCAAATATAGCATATGATAATGAAAGACTTAAGGAAGACGGAGGAAAAGAAGAAGAGACAGGAAACAATGCTAATACCACTATAAGTTTACAACCAGGTTCTGAGGTCATAGTAGGCACAGTATTGCAGTCCCAGAGTCAGAATGGAACTCTAGAAGCAACATGGTAGGTTTAATCCCCAAAGTGCTAATACAACAGCTCCATGCCAGTGTTGCTCCATCATATCAGAACACCTGAGAGAGGGCACAGCTGGCAGAACATCTTCTAGGAATGGTTGCTCTATTGCTGGAGCACCAAGCCAATAAATCCACGATGGCGATTGATCCAAGGGCAGTGTACAAGAAGGGGAAGTAGCCCAGCTCTTCCTGCAATTAAGGTGCAGAGCTGTCATCAGGGAAGACACATAATTTCTAGTTCTCAGGAAGGTACTATCACTCACACATCTCCATTTTACAATAGGAAGACCAGAGTGGTCAGGTCCATAAACCCAGTAAATTGTATAGGCTTCAGGGCTGCAAAACAATCCTGTTTGCAAAATACAAATATCCCAGAAATAACAGCCACAAGGGGTAGGCAAAGTCTAGAAATTCTCAATCTTATATGCAAGGGAGAAACAAAACCCAATCAAGGAACACTGTGCTGTAAGTAGTACACTTTTACCTACCACTCCATGTTCAGTGTTCCCTAGCCAGTTAAGTCACTTAGCACAACATACTACAGTTTACTACATTTCTGTTGATACCATTAGAAATATGGTAATGCCTTGGAGGTGGACACTGTCTTATTATGTGGCACTGACCTTATTATGTAGTAGGCACTCAATAAACGTGCTGAAACAAAGTCCAAGTATGTAACATCCTAAAGCTCTTAAGTTTTGAATCCCTGTTGTCCTCTGGCTTCCTGAGAGTCGTGGAGGCCCACTGGCTTCTTTGTGCCCTACTTTCCCCACTAAGGCTGTATACAATGTTCAGTAAATCCCAAGGGCTGACTCAATTTTCCCTGCCTCATGTTATCTATTTCCTCCCCTTCCTCTTTGCTCCCTCAACATTTCATCCTATATGGAGGGGCTTACAGGCTCAGGATGTACAGTCGCTGAACCTATGCAACTTGCTTGGTTTATTGACCTAACCTCTTTGGAACAGTCTCCCTATTGTAAAATTGGATTGGCGGGGGAGGGTGTGAGTGACAGCACCTCCCTAAAGACTCAGCATAAGGGCCACCAAACACTTAGTAAGTAGCAACTGTTATGGCCCTTCTTGTATTACTGTGCATCCAACAGACTTGGCTAAAGGTACGTAAAACACAAAGGCAGAGTTGGTTGTTTCCCCCACCTCTGCAAAGATGGTTTTGAGAACATCCTATCTGTTTTGGAAACAAACTGACATAAGCCCATGCCACTAGTTAAAATACTTCCTTTTTCCTGTTTCACAGGGAAATAAATGACTCTAACTGGTCATGGCCAGTTAGAGTTCTATTCCAAAAGTTCACTTGCCAATTAATTATACACAGTGGTAGGTTTCCCAGACTAGCTCATCTTTAAAAAAAAAAAAAGACTTCCAGAAATTAGTTGAGCTACAGCAATGATAGGTTTACTTGAGTTGGAGGCCTTGGAAATCAGATCAGAAACCCATGCCAGGCCAAAAGATAGAGGAAGGAAAGGGGTTTCTTCACCTTTTCTCGTAGCAGGGTTATACTCAACAATTTCTAGATCATATAGCACAGCCCTAAGACCCTAATATTGTCCTAAGCTCCCCTCTTGGGAAGCACACAATTACCTGACTCTGCCTTCTAAACAAATGTGACAGGAACATTTAACAGAATCTGACTTTAACCTAAGTGGATCTCTCCTGGAGCACTGCAGATACGTAACTCAAGAGTGAAGGGAAAAATGTGAAGCGGTTTCTGAAGACAGGAAGGGCTGAGCCCTAAGATGGCAATAACCCTGACAGAGTCTAACCAAGTCCTTCAGAGCACAGAGCGGAACCAGAGGCCTGGTGAGAATCCTGATTTTACCACTTTCTTAGCTGAGTAAAAGAGGGATTAGTAACAGTATCCCAACTGCTGCTGCTATGAAGACACATCAGGACGCCCAGCCCTCAGGACCAACCACACACACAGGCCACAGCAGCACAGTCTGACATTGTGATTATGACTGCCATCAGCCCCAGCAAGCTGCTTTCCCCTCCCCACCTCTCACTTTCCCATTCACAAACCCAGTAATTCTCAATCACTGAGCAGATTTGGGAGTGGAGGCAGGGGGAAGGGGAAAGACAGAGGAGTATTAATGGGACCTTGCTGAGTCCTGAAGACCTCAAGGCTGTAAGTACCTGAAGTGAGTACTCTCAACCCTCCCTCCTCTCTCAAGGCTCCCAAGGTGGAGGAGGAAAGCCTCCTAGGCCTCAAACCTCCTCTGCACAGAAATCCACAAGGGAAGAGAGGCAGCGGAAGGAGAGACAGCCAAACTGGAACCAACCAAAGTCTTACTTTGCCTTCGCCCTTTTTTCCCCCTTAATACTCGGGATGGAAGGCAGGGCCTGGGCAATTTGCTAGGAAAGTACTCTATCACCGAGCTACACCCCCAATCCCTGGTATTTATTTTAAAAGGGTAAGGAAAAGTCAATTGCAGCTACTAGTTAACCACTGGCTATGCTGTCCCTCTCCTCCCAGAGTTAGCCAGACCAAATCCTCCACCACATATACAATTAAATAGGACCCTGAAGACCCACTCAGTGCAGGAATTTCCTCTACTGCCATCACTCACACACCACTGCAGAGGGGAACAGGGACTGACACACACAAAAGTGGATCTTACTACTCAGCAGAACCCCCCAGCCTTCTTACACTTTTCACAAAGGCACAAGCCCATGGTCCTACTTCTTCCTTCTTTAATCTGATGACCACTTTCCTTTGTTTTAAGCCGTAGCAATTTTCTGTCCTCCACATCACACACACACACACACACACACACACACACACACACATCAATGAATTGCAGGGTTTGGGGAAATCATTTCACTGGGTTTGGTTTGGTTTTATTGCCAATACTGGGGTTTGAACCCAGGGCCTTGCACTTGCTAGGCAAGCACTCTATCAATTAGGCCATACCTTCAGCTCTCTTTTGCTTTTTAGTTACTTTTTTGGAAAGGGTCTAGTGCTTTTGCCTAGGGCTGGCCTATAACAGCAATCCTATTTACACTTCTGGATGCCACCACACCTGGCTTATTGGTTGAGATGGGGTCTCACTAACTTTTTGCCCAGGTCTACCTGAAACCTCAATCCTCCCAATCTCCACTGCCCAAGGAGATGGAATTACAGGCATGCAGCACCATGCACAGCACTCCTGTCCTCTTGATAATCATGCCTGTGCACACAAAGATGGCCAAAGGCCATGCCCAAGAAAACAGCCAATCATGTATAACTAAGCCCCATCAGGCAGCAATGGCATTCTGCTCACTGGCATGCCTAAGCACCTGACTGTCTGACACCCACCCCCACTATATCTAATTCCACAGGATCAGAGCTGAATTCTGGAAAGTGGAGCCAAATATGACAGGAATGGCTAGAGGGAAGGGGAAGTCCACAAAGAGTTCAAGTAAATCTTCAAATAACATCCATTCTATTTCCACAATATGGAAGCTAAGGACTAAAAAGGAATCAAGTTTTTTGTTGTTATTTCATGGGACGGGGGTTTGAACTCAGGGCTTTGCACTTGCAAAGCAGACACTCTACGGCTTGAGCCATACCCCAGTCCAAGGAATCAGTTTTTGACTTTGTCATTTAAAGCAGAAAATAAGGGCGTTACTTATTGCACAGATTTTAGCAAAAGTGTCACACCTCCAGTGTTAAAATTTCAGCTTAAGTTAAAAGCTTGAGCACTAAAGATGGGCTCTGGGTTGGAACAGCACTAATTTCCTCTGTCCACAAACCTCTTCCATTCTTTCCTCCGTAATCTTCCCATCTGTTTTTATTAAATACTTCACACTCTCCAAGTATAGATGCTTTTCCAGTTGCTGGGTTTTTTTCCCCCTAATGTAATAACCATTCACCTGGCTATGGGAATGTTTCTGGCAAAGGAAGAGACAAGAGTGTGAAAACTATATGTAATACAAGGCAAAGCCCTGGTCCACCACAGCCACCTACTACAGGGAGGGAGCAACAGGTGTCAGAATTCAAGCATGGAGTTGGTAGGACACACTCCAGAGTCAGAAAGCCAGGTCCAAGCCCCAGCCTTGCTTTTAGTCAAGGCTTTCTCACTTACTGACACCCCTTGACCTGGGACCTCACCAAAATTAGTTTGTCAGCTAGAAAACTGATAATATCTTACATACCTTGTATATGGCTATAAGGAATAAATGGGCTAATGTGCACAAAAGCACTTAGCACAAGTTCCTGCAGATAAGCACTCAAAAAATGCTAACAATTCTTAATTATCCAGTGATCAGAAAAGTACAATAGTCTAGTCTCTTTAAGACTTTCAGCACCCAAACACATGGTAAGGCAGTGTATGTGTGTGTCTGTTTTCCTCTAAAGGTATCAATGAGACTAATAGAAGGAAAACCCAATTCAGGTGCTAGCTCAGTGACCAACTCACTTAAGACTTAGAGCCAATCATGTCACATCTATGACATGGAAATAATATACCATACTATAATTTGATGAAGTCAAAGACAAATAAAAATAAATGAAATGATGTTGGGGTGTGAATGAGTGGTAAAGTGTTTGCCTGGTGCACACAAGGCCCCAGGTTCAAGGACCCCCCCCACACACAAACTCAAAAGAATCAACACGTGAAGAAAAAGATTCCACATCTCCAGAGAAAAAGGACTAAGTAAATGCAGAGCATGAGTGTTGTTAAAATGCCACGCCCAGTATTATGGGACACAAATAAACATTAGTTGGTTTTTATTTATGGTTCTTACTTTTTCAAGAACATCAGGTCCCATAGCCTTTTAATCTGTTCACAAGGGCCTACTACAAGCAAGAATAGCTAAAAGGCTGCCCCTAGTTCAGAACCCATGAAAGCTGACAGTCTACCCCTGCCTCCTGGTCTGGTCTCAATCATCCCAGCCACTTCTCAGATATCAGAACCAGGAGAAATTAGGTAACACTTCTGGCTCCACTTGGACATGTCAAGCCAACAACAAGCAAAATCCTCACCTGTAACACTACTCAACAGAGACAAAAAAGGGTCAGTTCTGACCATTTATTCTCCTATACTAAGTGGTATTAAGACCTCCTGTAGGGCATGCACCATCCTTTCTTTAAAAATGGAAGACATGAGGAATGGGCATGGTGGTACACACTGTAAACTCAGCACTCCTGGAAGCTAAGGCAGAAGGATCGAGAATTCGAGGCCAGCCAGGGCTATACATAGCAACACCCTGCCACATGAGCCAGGGGAAAAGCTCAATTTCTCTTGTTTGATTTTGACTTCTAGGTCCAGAGGTATGAGTTTCATTTACAACATACTAATATACACTTTTTAAAAAATTAAGGACAGTTAGGTAGAACAGGTCCTTTCTGGAAGTGGATAACAGTGGGAGCAGGGAGGGCATAAGGAAAAAGTGAAGGGTGAATATGGTGGATGTATTTTGTATTCATGTATGAAACTATAATAATGAAAACCTGTTGAAGTTGCTCTAAGAAGAGAGGCTAGGGTATGACAGAGATGGAGGGGGTGAATCTAATTAAGATATATTGTAAGCACATATGTAAATGCCACAGTGCATCCCCCCTGTACAACTATTATATGCTAATAAAAAATCAGCTTCAAAACAAAACTGCAGGGAGAGCCAGGAGGGCTGAGCTGAGGCCAGAGTGAAGACAGGAGATGATCTGCCCAGTTTACAAAGGACTCATGAAGTCAGAACTGCACACAATTTCATCATCCGCAGGAAGGTCTCCCAACCCAGGGATGAAGGAAAATCCTACGAATGTTCGCTGAACACCTCCTATGTGCCAAGCACTGTGCTAAGTACTTTCCCTACATTCTCTCCAAAGCCCATGTTCTCCCACACACCCAGGAATACCATGAAACAACCATCCCAAGGGCAGGCGGGTGGGAGGAAGGAATTGTAGTCAAGTTTTAGACATTTCAAATGTTAAGGATGTGAACACCAAAGGCAGCTGTGGCTGAGAACCACGTCCATGTTCTAAAAGATTATTTGCAAGAGGGACAACCAAATGACATCTCTCCTATAATTCTGAAATTAACTCATGCTATTTAATATACTATCAAAAGATGTTTTAAAATTTTTACAACCTGGAGCACAAGAAAAAAACTTACTGTAAGGCTAAAGTAACTAGAGTCAAATTTCTGACCTGAGTGCATGTAGCAATCAAATACAGAATTTATAACATCCTCTTAAAAGCCCTTTAGAGTGTGCTCACAGGAGAAGGTAACCACAACAATGAACCAAGCTTCTGTGCAGCCAGGTAATGAGGTGACTTGTTCCTGCTGGCAATAGAGATTTGTAGTGAGATGTCTTTCTTACCATAAACTCTAACTCACTCTCACCCCTGGGGTACAAGCCATCAACCTAAATAACTGTCTATTTAACAATCTGTCAGATGGGACAAATATACATTGGTGTCTAGTATTTAAAGGCCATGCTCTCTATTCACATAACACTTAGAAACAGATTAAAACAAACAAAAACACCACCCACAATTCATCTCCATTGCTCTGCATTAACGCATTTTAGATAAACCATAAATAATGTCTGCCTTAAACAGCAACATTAAAAGAACATCAATGTGGCTTGTATTGTTAGAAATACTGTCTTTGCCTCCAGACTCTTAAGAAAAACCAGCCAAAATAGAGGGCTGGCCAATATCCTCTAATAGGCTGAGGACAGAGGCCTTGCCTGAGGCGCAGAAGGACCCCCAGTAAACAACTGTTTGGCTTTTCACTAATACCAGGCAAGCCCCGGATCTGGGTAGGGCTCCTCAACGTGATTCTAAACTAAAGATTTCCAGTGTGCCACGGAGACCTCCAACGGCGTTGTCACTTTGTAAAGCAGCAAAAGAAGGGAGGAGGCCATCAGGTAGGAGGCTCCTTGGCTGCCATTATCCAACTCAGCCCACCACCAGAAGGAAATTTCAGGGTTCTCTCGTGGCCACCTGCCATAACGACCTCATCAACACGTACACAGCACAAGCCAGATCCCGACCAGCGATAGCGGACAGGATGTATCCTCTGGAGACTGGGCGGTGCGCAACCCCATACCCAAGCCTCCCGAGCCTGCCTAAATGAGGGACCTTGTCCTCGCCCCCACATACAAAGCCTCCCCCGCACATCGCGTCCAAGTCATTCTCTCTGCTACTCCTACGACGAACCGGACGCCTTCCTAGACTTCCCCGGTGCCAGGCTGCCCCGGACACCCGGGAGGAACTTGACCTAACATCCCGCTCCCGGAGGTCAAGGGCAGGGCCCGGCAGGGCGGGAAGCGCGCGGAGGGGGTTTCCTCGCGGACGCCGCTGCCCCGCGAGCGCAAGGGCCGGACACCGCGGCCAGAAGGAGGCGCCAGGCGCGCACGGCGGCCGGGCCCGAGGGGCTGCCCCGGCGGGAGGTCTTCCGCCACTCGTTGGGTCGCAATGGCCACCCGTGCCACAGCAGCCTGCCGAGGCCAGTCCCGGCCCCCGCACCCGAGTCTGGAGCGCAGGTAGGATGCGGCACTCTCCCCTCGCAGTTGGGAATGTCGGGGACCCGGAGCCCCGTGCTCACCTCCGCCTCATAGTGCTATGTACCCCGGTGCCGGCGTCCCCGAGGCCGGCCGGGCCGCACCGCCCCACGCCGGGACCTGCAACCCGCAGCCCCCAGACCGCGGCGTCCAAGCGGCGGTAGCAGCAGCAGCAGCAAAAGCAGCAGCGCCGCGAAGGCAGGGCGGGCACATGGGAGGGCGGGGGCTGCGGCCCTCCAGGCGCGACCACCTGACCATGGCTCGGGGGCGCGCGTGCTCAGTGAGGCCAGGAGCTGGCACGTGGCTCCTGTCCTCAGGGACCCGGTTGCTACCTCCAAGCTCAGACACGGTCAGAATCTCATAGGCCATTTATACAAAAGGTAAAGGAATGAGCCATTGCCATTCCTTACTCCTGCTCGCCCCCCCCCAGCGCAGACCATATGGTACATTCCCGAAAGCTCAAAGGAGTAGGAGAGGAAAGAGATGATTGGCTGAGAATCCTGGAAAGGGTCAAGAAGCCACACAAAACTGCCAATAGGGAAACACCGGGGGCATATCAAAGCCGGCCAGACAGAGGGACGGGAGGATGCATTTAAAGAGCACTGGTTTGTCGCGTTCAGTAGCTGCCACAAAACAACCAAAAAAAACTAGATTTTTTTTCTCCATGAGCATATCCAAATGGGAAACAAAAGTAGGGGAATCTCAGCCTTTTAGGAAGAAAGAGCTAAAGAAAATATACAAAAAAATTGAATCACATCTACATGACCTTGAGTAGGTAACTCTCAACTCTGCCTTAGTTTCCTCATCTAATCCAAAGGTGGCCCTTCTCATATTTTGTAATACTATCATCCTTTACATGGAATTATTAATATCTACAATTTTGGGCATGATCCACCATCTTAAAGAACTTTGGTTGAAAGTAGGTAGACTTTTTGACACCAAAACCTTTATACACAATATCAACCCCATTTTTTTTTAAAGCAAATTCAATATTCTTTCTGAATTCCTCATTTCTTAAAGAACATTCTTCTTACACATGGAGACTCCCACCTCTGAATATCTCATAAATTCTGCTCTTCAAGAATCACCAATTCCATGTAGCCTTCCCAGAGTGACCACCAGCAGCAGCTGGTGTGTAAGAGCTCCCATTTCTGCCCTGTGCCTCCAAAACCCTGATTGTCCATGCTCTGTGCCCCAGAATGCATTCCTGGTTGACATAGTTCCTTCTCTCACTAGTATCCAGCAGCAACTTATGCTAATCAACTGTTACGTTGGATATGAAGTATCCCTCCAAAAGACTTAGGGGTGGAAGGCTTGGTCCCCAGCTGGTGCTCCTATCTTGGGAGGTAATGGAAACTTTAGGAGGTGGACAAAGTAGACCACTGGGGGTGATCCATGAGCTGTATCTTGTCCCTGACCCCTTCTTCTCTGTTTCCTGTCCACCATTAAGTAGCCTCTGCCACAGGCTCCCACTGCCATGACCAATGGCCAGGAATCAATGCAGCCAAAGACTATGGACTGAAACCATAAGCCAAAATAAATCCTTCTTCCCTCAGACTGTTTATGTCAGGTGTTTTGTGCCAAGAAGGAAAAAAAAACCTAACATATTAACTGCTCCTTATAAGCTTGGTACTGTTGGGAGGTGCTTTGTATGCATAATTTTATTTCATCCTCACATCCTTTCATCCTGTGAAGTGCCATTATTAGTCCCATTCATACCATTATTGTTCCTGAGAAAAAACAGGAGCTTAAAACAGCTGATTTGCCTAAGTACATGCAGGGGTCTGACTCTAGTGCCCCTGCCATGCAATGCTGTCTCCTTAAGAATCTACTGCATTCCAAGGATTGGCGGAGTGACTCAAGTGGCAGAGCACCTGCCTAGCAAGTGTGAGGCCCTGAGTTCAAACCCCAGTACCACTAAAAAAAGAAAGACTTCTGAGGGAGGTATGCCTCAAGTGGTAGAGTACCTGCCTAGTAAGACTGGGGCCCTGAGTTCAAATCCTAGTACTGCCAAAAGAAAAAAAATCAAAGACTTCTACAAGAGAGTAGCACTGTGTATTTCCTTTTACTGGCTTTCTGTCCAAGTTCTGCCAGTCAACTATGTCTTTGACACTAGCAAATTCAATAGGCAATAAGAACTGCTCCCACTGCCTGGAATGCTTGGAGGTTGAACGGGCCCATGTCCATGAAGAAGGGACTTCTGTGTGCAGTGGCTCTGCCAGCCAGTTCCAGACGTTCTCATTTTGTTTACAACATATCCTGCTTCACTAGTAGTTGTAACACAGCACTGGCAATAAAGCCTGGGTTAATTATTTTATTCTTTTAAACTGTTGAAATCCTAGCAGGGAGGGCACACTAGCAAAAGTCTGTAGGAGTAACAAACTAAATATCCCTTAAGAAGCCTGAGCAAGATAATCCAATAATTTTCACTCTTAGAGCTCACCTGTCTTCTCTTATCCCCAGAAAGCTCTATGTGGCTCTGCTTGTCCCGATGCTTTATATTTATTCAAACATTTATTGGGCACCTACTGTGGACAAAAGCACTGTCAGGTTGGGTGGGGTTATCCTGAGGATGGCACAGGAGATGTGCACTTCCTGAGGAGATAGATTGATAAACATCAGACCACTGGGCTTAGGGACCGAGTCAGCCTAAATTACCTAGGAAGTGTGGGGCAGGATGCATCCTGATTTTGTTCATTTGTTTGTGATATGGGAGTCCTACTGTGTTGCCCACACTGGCCTGGAACTCCTGGGCTCAAGTGATCCTCCTTCCTTAGCCTCCTTAGCTGGGACTACAGGGGCACCAAGGCACTGTGCCCAGTTTCGTTGTTACTATTTTGATATATGTGTTTTCCTTTGCACACACTTATGTGTAGCACAGGCTGGACTCAAATTCAAGATCCTTCTGCCTCTACCTCCCGAGTTCTGGGATTATAGGTGCACACCACTACATCTAGATAAAATACGATTTTAAACAGTTGCATCATTTTGTCATACCTTATGTTACTTAATCAAGATTTGATTTTTGCCATTAAAATCATTTCAAATTTTTCATTATTATATGTAATTTCAACAATTAGCTTTGTATGTGTTTATGTATTTTATGATTATTTCCTAATATTTCTAGAAATAGAACTGCTTGGCCAAAGGATAGGTATGTTTTTTAAATTGAAATGTCTCATATATATTGCCGAATTGTCTTTCAGGAAGTTTATACCAATTTATATTCCCGTCAGCAATGTAGGATGCAGCTATTTGTCTGAACTCTCACCAATTCTGGGCATTTGTGTTTTTCTGTTATCATTGTCAATTTGACAGATAAAAAAATGATTTGTTTTAATGACTAGTCTATTGAAGGCTTCCCCATTCCCTCATTCCCAATGTAGCTTAGATGGTATTTACTACAACCCCTCTCTGGACTTGAAGTGGGATGTGGGTAGCTTGGGGAGTCTCTGGCAGCCATCTTGGGCTATGAGGATTGAGCCCACCTGAAAGTAAAGACAATCTGGAGCTCAAAAATGGAGAGGAAGCAGAATGGTCATCATATGAGCCCAGGATCAAACCTCATATGGAAAGCCAGTTGCATAAGACAATCTCTCTCTCTCTCTCTCTCTTTCTCTCCTACAACTGAAACCAGTTTCGGTCAGCTTTCTGTCACTAACAAAGCAAAGAATGCTGATGGGACATTTGGAACACATGGGTGCCATCCAGTAGAGCCTTGGTCTGTCCCTTCCAAGCATTTCAAATGTCACATGCAATACTGCCACAAGTTTGACTTCCATCCTCCCCAGGGTGTTCCACTTAAGGTACCACCAGGGAAACACCAAGCTGTGCACAGCCAAACGGTTCACAGGAACCTTGGTCAGGTTCACATGCCCATCCCAGCTCTGTAGGATATGAGGTCCACAAACAGGAACAGGGAACAAATATGATTCCTGAGCTGCATCCCTTGTCACTGGGACCTACTGAAGACACAGGATATGGCAGGCTTTGTGTCCTTGCCCCTCTTCTACACTATAGGACTGGCTTGGAACCAACCCAATCTGTAAGAGTAAAGCTAAGTGATCTACAGACTGGGATGTGCCAGAGCTGGAAGACTTACTCGTGGGCTCTGGGGTTTATCCCTAGGCTAGCATCTCATAGTGAGGTTAAAAAAATAGAAATCTATTACTTTCTAAGTTTGCACCCTGCCAACAGAAAGCAAATTAAAATGCAGCTTGAAGCCAGGAGTAGTGTACACCTATAATCCTAGAGCTCGTGAGGCCAACTTGGGCTACCTAATGAGACCCTGTCACAAAAAGCCAAACAAAAAATTAACAATTATAAAAAAGTATATATATGTATATATTTATATAACTTATATATGAACATGTATAATATTTATATATAATTTATAGCTGTATATTATATAAATATATATAATATGTATATTCTAGACGACTTAGATTCTTTGAACACAGGCCTTAGAGTCTCTGTGCCCTGTGTCAGAAAGGACTAAATGTTACATATCTGCAAAACTAAAATAAGTAAACTCACCCTAGTGATTGTTTTCTTTTGCAGTGAGGAGGGGAAGAGTCTATCAAGTGGTTACAATCCTACTTGCTCAGATATGACTCTTAAAAACATTAGCTGGGCATAGTAGTACATGTCTATAATCCCAGCACTTGGGAGGTAGAGGCAGGAGGATTATGAGTTCCAAGCCATCGTGGGCTACTTTATCACAAAAAAAAGTGAACAAGTAAAAGTAAGTAAAATGAAAATATTAGTCAGGCATAGTGATACACACCTATAATCCTAGCACTTGGAAGACTGAGTTCAAAGCCCCATACTGCCAGAAAAAAAAAAAAGCCATAGTCAAACAAATCATCTTTTTGTTTTACTTCTGCCTGTCTATTTGGGAGAGGATGAATTATTAAGCATATGTTTATAAGAAGAAAATATATAATTTCTAAATACCAGTTCTTTCCCCTCATCCCCTCCCTCACACACAAAAAGAAAAGAATCAGAAAAGGGATTGACATCACTATCTCTTCCAGATTTTATGGTATGTTAGGTCCTCAGGCCACCTCCATGGTCACAGGACTTCAGTATTTGCCTTTTGCCCTGCTTGCAAACCCACCCTGTTAATAACAAGAACAGCCCTGTGCCCCCCTCCAACCACCCCCATCTCAGCAACACCAAAGGCTTTAATAACCAGTACCATGATTGACAGGTGGGTAGAGAGATAAAACCTCTAAGATAGTCTAGGCTCCCTGAGCCAGATATCCCTAACCTCATTGAGAAGTTACTTTTATTTCCTGAGAACCTTGAATTCCTGACAATGTAACAGAAGGAAGCTGACAGTCACAGTCACGGTTAGAGCAAAGGCCAGTGGCCACTATTAACTCCACCCCCTTCTGCAGTGGGGAGGAGGTGTAGTTCCATGGTAGAGCTCTCACCCACTGTACAGGAGGCCATGGGTTCCATCCCCAGCACCACAAAGTAAACAAACAGACAACAAACAAATAAGAGCACTTTGGACCAGGAAAGGAGGGTGGCAGAGCTGAGACTAGGTGATGGGTTGAAGTTTTATCAGACTGGTGGGCAGGCACATCAAGGGGATTTGTGCTCCATCTATGTATGGTGCAGGTGGTGGGTGGCCCAGCCTAGGTCACTCTGACCTCTCTTCCTGGAATTTGAGTGTGAAGCAGACAGCCACACAAGAACTGAGAATGACCAGAGCTGGTTCATCCAGTCAAGAACACCCTGAAGAAGGAAAACAGCCATCTGTTCTCTAGATCCCCATGGCTGCCTGTTCTCATCCTTCCCAAGCCCTGGTTACTGGCTTTTCATAGTTATATGAGCTAATTCCTATTCTTCCAATCAGCTTTCTCCACCCCTTCCTAAAGTTAGACTGAGTCTATTTCTAATGTTTACAACCAACCTCACCCCAGGTATAAGTCCTAATCCCCTTAGAAACTTCATTTTGTGTCATTATTACCCCTATTTTAATAGAAGGTAATTCAGCTTCAGAGAAATCAATTTACTTGCCCAAGGTCACACAGCTAAAGAGTGCCACAGTTAGTGGCACTCTAATTCTGTCTGACCCAAGGCAATGATGAGAACAGGAATTTTGTCATGAGAACAGGATGAGAGTTCAAATCCCTACTTCTCCACTTTCTGCATAAAATTCCTGTTCACGTTATATTTCAGAATTGCAGTACCTTTCTCTAAATCAGAAAAATGGGGCGCTGGGGGCCATGACTCAAGTGGTAGAGCACTTGCCTAGCGAGTCGGAGCACCTAGACAAAAGAAAAATGGAAGTTGAGCTGTTGAGGGTTGATGTAGGTGACTTAGATGAAAGCACCTGGCCTAGAGCACTAAGTATTAAGTTCCCTCCCTAAAAGTGAAAATTATATCTGCATAGTAAGGTAAACATCACTGACGTCTTATCTAGTCCAAAGAGATTACTTCTTCTAAATTAACCCAAGTATAATCTCTCTCTCTCTCTCTGTTGCTGTCTCTTCTCTTTTTTCACTCACTCACACGATCACTTCCACACAGAGTTTTGTTTGTTGGGAGTTCCTTCATATCTCTATCCATCCTTATTACTTTATAAAACCTTAACATTTCCTAGTGTCCTGTCTATGGAATGTCTACTAGAAAATGCATTACCCTTGGGGAGAAAAAAAAAGCATGGGGCTTTGGAGAAGGAATAGAGCAAGAATATTCCTTCCCTTTCAGGGTGATGGCATGAGGCCCAGAGACACTGCTTATTCACCTGAGGTTACGTGGCAAGCCACAGGTTAAAGAGAACCCAGGAATGGTATCGAGGTCATTTGATTCTAAAATACCAGAGCCTGGAAGAAATAGAACAGGTTTTCCAAGTTGTCCCTTTTATTCCTGCCCCACCTTCTTCCCCTTCCCTGTTTCCCACTTCAAAAGAAAAAATCTCCATCATTCAAACATCCAACTAAGGTGAATTTCTAAGAAAGCACTCTCTGAGCACTGTTCATTACACACCTTGCCTTTCCCCAACAGGTGTGACCTACTTAAAATGTTCTTACAACCTCCACCACCACTTCTCCAGCTGGAACCCAGGGCCTGGGGGGGCATGCAGGGACTCTACCACGGTATATTTCTTTTAATGAGGGGAAAAAGTCCCCAAAGGTATGATCCTTGTGCTGCAAAAATTAAAGTCCCTTTACTACTTATGGTTAAAGAGAAAGTGTTATTTGTGCTAAAATTTCTGATACTTCTTCAGAGATGAATTCAAGTTTTTCCAGGACTGTGATTCTGAAAAGTCCAAGTGAAAGTTGACCCTGACATTAGTCAGTCAGTTAGATATTCACAAACTGTCCCAAGCAAGGAATTTACCAAACTAATCTATAAGCTTAGAGGAATAGCAAGAAAATCCACAGCTTGCACTTACTCTATGTAATTGTGACTCTTGGGAGTTTTCTGGTCTCCAGGGCCAAGTAAACATCATTTTACATTATCATATAATAAATACTGGGATTTCACTGCCCATCCTTGACACTGATGCCGTCCAGTCTTGAAGGTTTTATTTGAGGCTTGTTATTAAAAAGGCAATGTAACAAGAACAAGTGAGTTTTAAAACTGAAAACTCATCTACAGTCCATCACTTGAGCAGAGCTGCTTACACCTGTACATTTTGTCTTCCACATGCATACAAATTACTTGAAGCTGCAAACATGTTGTGTGCTTGGTATTTTGCATTCTGCCATTGTGCAGCTTTTTTCCCTTTTTTTGAGACCAGGTCTCCCCATGTAACCCAGGCTGGCCTTCCCTTAACTTTTGATCCTCCTGTCTCAGATCCCGAGAGCTGGGATTACAGATATGTGCCACCATGCCTGACTTCTTTTTTTTCCTTTTTCTTTTTTGTGGTACTGGGGTTTGAATTCAAGGCCTTGACCTTGTTAGGCAGGCACTCTACCACTTGAGCCACTCTGCCAGCCCCCCGCCCCCCTCCTGCTTTTTTTCTTTCTTTTCACTTGAGCCAGGCCCCCCAGTCCAATTTTTTGTGGGGGGGCAGTATTGGGGTTTGAACTCAGGGCCTCACACTTGCATGCTTGCTAGACAGGCACTCTGCCACTTGAGCCATTCACCAGCCCTTCTTTGGTTGGTATGTTTTGAGATAGGGTCTCTCAGACTATTTGCCTGGGACTGGCTTTGAGTCATGATCCTCCTGATCTCTGCCTCCTGAGTAGGTAGGATTGCAGGCATGAGCCACCATCAATTTTTTATTTTATTGTGAATCTTTTCCATGATTCTTTCCAAACAAACTCTAAAGTATACCTGTAACACTGGACATTTCATCTATGTCCACTTTTTCTATTATAATAACACAGTAGAAGACATCTTTTGTGCATTTGGAAAAAGATTGTGGGGTAGGGGGTAGTACTAGGATTTGAACTCAGGCCTCTCCCTTGCTAGGCAGGTACTCTACCATTTGAGCCATGCCTCTAGGCTTTTTTTGCCTTAGTCTCACATTTTTGCCTCTGGCCAGCCACCATCCTCCTACCTATCTATGCCTCCTGAGTAGCTGGGATTACAGAAGTGTATCACCTTACCTAGCTTGTTTGTTGAGATGGGTGCTTGATAGCTTTCTCTAGCCTCAAATTGCAATCCTGTTTTTCTCCACCTCCCGAGTCACTTGGATTATAGGTGTGTACCACCATGCATTTGGAATGTTTTTCCCTTGGTGGTAGTGGAGTTTGAACTCAGGGCTTTGTGCTTGCCAGGCAGGTGCTCTAACACTTAAGCCACACCACCAGCCCTTTTTTGTGATGGTTTTTCTCAAGATAGGGTCTCTTGAACTATTTGTCCAGTCTGGCTTCACACCATTATCCTCCTGATCTCTGCCTCCTGAGTAGCTAGGATTACAGGCATGAGCCACCAGCACCTGTCTTGGTTACTAGTTGGGATGACAGGTGTACTCTACCATATTCAGCTTTCATTGGTTGAGATAGAATCTTTGGCACTATTTGCCCAGGCTGGCCTCAAACCACAAAGTTCCTAATCTCCGCCTCTCAAATAGTTAGGATTAAAGGACGAGCCACCATATCTGGCCCTACATTTGGAATTTTGAAAATCTTTGTTGACTAACTTTATTGGGAAAAATTCCTGGGTGTAATGATTTGAGGCTTTTCCTACGTATCATCATACTGCATTCCCCACAAATCTTATCAGCTTAAAATGCAACTTGCAGCAAACAACCTCCATAGCATTATGTTATGTTACGTTTGGTTTTGTTTTTTTTTGGTGGTACTGGGGTTTGAACTCAGGGCCTCATGTTTGCTAGGCAGGCACTCAACACTGAGCCATTCCACCAGCCCTGTTTTGTTGGGCAATTTTGAGATAGGGTCTTGAGAACTATTTGCCGGGTCTGGCTTTGAACTGCAATTTTCCTGATCTCTGCCTCCTGAGTAGCTAGGATTACAGGGATGAGCCAATGGTGCCCAGCTATGTTATTTTTTTTTTTGTAAAGAATATCAATCATGGGCTGGGGGTGTGACTCAGTAATAGAGCACTTGCCTAGTATGCTTGATGGGTTCCAACCCCAGCACCAAAAAAAACCCAAAAAACAAAACCCAATTAATAAAATAAAAAGAAAAAAAAGAAAGTTCATCCTTATTAAGATGTAAGACAGTATGGTGGTTTGCTATTATCTGCACTTTTGATTACTGTCAATAATGAACACGTCTATTATTTATTTCCTCACTCTGTTTCCCTGTATGGGTGAATTTCTTCTCATGGACTGTGAATGTATTCATGGAGGTTTTTGTATGTTTTTGTTTTTTATGTCTTTTTATGTTTATTGAGGTATAATTTACATATTTTAAAGTTTATTGTTTCTAGTGTACACTTCTATGCTTTTAATGAATAGATACAGTTGAAGAAAAGTTCTTGCATCCTAAAAGGAAACTTCCTTTTATCATGAGATTCTCCCCTAAAACTTCAGCCCTGGGCAATCACTAATCATTTTCTTTCACTAAAGTTTTGTCATTTTCAGAATGTCATGGAAATGGAATGAATATACAGGGGTGCTGATTCACAGCATTCCAGAGCTTTTTTAAGAATATTGAAATGGGTATGACTCAGTTGTAGGGTGTTCACTTAGCATGCACAAGGTCTGGGGTTTGATTCCATCATGGCAAAAAATAAAAAAATTTAAATGTTTATTTTTTCTTTCTGCAGTATTCAAAATGCTTTATTAGGCTAGGCGTGGTGACCCAAGCCTGGAATCCCAGCTACTTGGGAGGAGGAGATAGAAGGATTGCAGTTCCAAGCCAGCCTGGGGAAAAAATCTTTGCAGATCCTAATATCAAAGAACAAAGTGGGTGTGGTGGTTCATGCCTGTAATCCCAGTTTCAAGGAAGGCAGAGGTAGCAGCCGTAGGAGGATAAATGTCAGTAAAAGCAAGACCCTATTGGGAAAATAACCAGAGTGAACAGGGCTGGAGGTGTGGCTCAAGTAGTATAGTACCTGCCTAACAAACTCAAGGCCCTGAGCTCAAACCCCAGTACCACTAAAAAAGCAAAACAAAAACCAAATGAAATAGATGTAAAAAGGAACTATATTTTGCATCATGACTCAGTACACACATACATATACATAAAACTGTAGCACAAATTTCAGGAAATAAAACATCCCTTTCAATATGTGATGTACTCTGATATTTTTCTATTATATTTGTTTTTTTCTTCTTAAAATGGGGGTCATGACCAGCCAAATTAACTTCATAACCCCCTGATCAGTCCCAATTCACAGTTTGCAAAAGCATCAAGTAGACTTTAATATCCCTAGAATTTCCACTTGGGTAGTGCTTACTAAAGATGAAATCATAGACGTGTGTCAAGCCAGTTAACTGGACACATTCCCCCAAAGGCCTGTAAAGAAAACTCCCAGCTGGGTGCTGGTTGCTTACACTTCTAATCCTAGCTACTTGGGAGGCTGAGATTGGGAGCATCGTGATTTGAGGCCAGTCCAGGCAAACATTCTTCTCGAGACCCCATCTCCAAAATAACCACAGCAAAATGGACTGGAGGTGCCTGCTTTGCAAGCATGAATCCCTGAGTTCAAACCCCAGTCCCACCACAAAAAAACAAAACAAAACAAAACAAAAACCTCTCTTTTCAGAGAACAGGTATTAGTGGTTGTGGAGGGTGGGGAGAGTGAGAAATGATACATGGTTTTGCTTTTCCTGGACTAGCTGTCTGGTGAACGGGCAGCCTTTGCAGGGTTGGCCCACCTGTCTTGTAAAGTAGATCAGTTCTGAGATGATAACCTGTCACAAAAGGGCATTAGCACTGGACATTGGTGGTGCACACCTTGATCCTAGCTATTCAGGAGGCAGAGATCAGGTCAGTTCAAGGCCAGCGGGGGCAGATAGTTTTGGGAGACCCTATCGGGAAAATACCCAACACAAAAAACAGGACTAGTGGACTGGTTCAAAGTGGTAGAGCATCTGTCTAGCAAGCATGAGGCCCTGAGTTCAAACCCCAGTACCAGTATTTATAAACAATGGACTCTTACTCAGCCACAGAGAGGAATGAAATTTTGTCATTTGCAGGTAAATGGATGGAACTGGAGAACATCATCTTAAGTGAAGTTAGTCAGGCTCAGAAGGCCAAAAAGTCTAATTTTTCCCTTATGTGTGGGATATAGACCTAATACTATGAAAAACTGGTTATGCTTAGGGGAAGTCACATAAGAGAGATGGAGGGTAAAAGAAGGAAGTTAAGAAGGTGAATATGGTTGATGTACTTGTATGATTCATTCATACAAGAATGAATATAGATTTTTTAAACCTGTCGAAATCACCATAAGAAGGGAATTAAGGTAGAAAGAAGAAAAATAGAGATGAACTAATTTGGGTTATAATACATATACACATGGAAATGTCACAAGGACACTCCCTGTGTAGCTATCTTAAACAGACAAAAATGTCATTTTTTTCTCTTTTACAAAATTGGAGAACAGGAGGGTGAAACATCTGGCTTGGGAGGGCTGATACAAGTGGGAGGGGGGAGGAGGTGGGGAAAGAGTGTGGGAGGTGAATATGGTGCAAATACTGTGTACACATGTATGTAAATGGAAAAATGAGACCTGTTGAAACTATTCCAGGAATGGGGGAAGGGGGGAGAAAAAGGAGAATGGAAGAAGGGGTGAATTCAAGTATGATATATTTAATATTTTGTAAGAACTTTTGTAAATGCCACAATGTACCTCTACCCAGCACAATAAAAAAAATTAAAATAAAAAATAAAAGCACCTGCACCCCCCACAAAAAAAAACAAACAACCAAACAAACCAGTACTGCCGAAAAAAAGAAAAAGGCATTAGGGCTGTATGCATCAGAAGCCACTAGGAGCCATCCCTTACGCAGAAGCAGCGCCAGTTCTGTGAGAGAAGCTGAGTCGTCCATCAGATGACAAAAAAATGCCTGTGACCAGCTCTGCTCAGTGAAAGGGGGGAGATCCTGCAGGAGGCTCAGGAGTGGTAAGTGGAGGTGGTGTCAGGAGGTCAGGGTAACTGCAGGAGGAGACGGAATAACGTATATACGGCTGTGCACTGACCAACGGGAGGATGGAGGAGATTTAACAGTCTCGGCTTGCTTGGGAAAGGAGGCATGAGGAGAAGGCTTGTCTAGGTCACTAGCTGGGAATGTCGTACACTAGGTAAACAATCTGGTACAGCAGCGTGGGAGCTCTGTGGCCATGTTGTGTCGGGAGATACCTCCCAGCCACTCCCTCAGTGGCCCTGGCACAGGACACTTCGTGATCCCGACAAGTTGGGTTGGCTGGCTGCTCTTTACAGAACGACTTAATTCTCTTGCTGATTTATGAAGTGAATGAGCCTTGCCAAGGGGTTCAGAAGACAATGTACTGTCATTGTCCCCCAAGGGCACCTTAACCCTTCTCTTTCTAAAAATTAAAGCAAGAACTTGTGACAATGACACAAGTTCTGGCACCAGGCTGGCAGATCATACTCCTCA
Organism: Castor canadensis; assembly: GCF_047511655.1. NCBI lineage: Eukaryota > Metazoa > Chordata > Mammalia > Rodentia > Castoridae > Castor > Castor canadensis. The sequence continues at coordinate 44,071,153 of NC_133391.1, forward strand.
TGCATTGAAAATCTGACTTCTCCAGCCTAGAGTTTTAAGGTCTTACTTAATTTCCTTTCACACCTTAGGCATTTCGAACTCACTGTGTAGTTTCTGCCTCCCACTTGCTTCTCAGCATTTATGATTTATGAATATTCATGAGGTGGCTTCAGAATGCAAGGGTTAGAAGAACCTTTTGGCCCCCCATGGTCTGGAAGAGTACTGTGGAAAGGATCTTACCCTTGGTGCTCCAATTCTTAGGGAAAGAAATTTTCTGGAATTTCCCTCAGTTTTAGGAGGTGTTTAAGCCATTTTGAAGGACTTGGGGCCTGAGAAAGGTTAGGACTATAATTACTAGGTGATATTACTGTTGCCTTTTTTTTTTTTTTTTGGTGGTACTGGAGATTGAACCCAGGGCTCCAGGGTTTTGCACTTGCTAGGCCACACCCCATTTTTTATATTTCGTTTCTGAGATAAGGTCTCGTTAACTTTGCCCTAACTGACCTCACAATCCTTCTACCTCTGCCTCCTGAGTAGCAGGGATTATAGCACACCCCACCATGTTGGTTGCTTGTTGTTGCTTCTTCCTTCATTAGATTGGCCACTGCATTCCTACCTGCTTCTTTTCTAAGTGTCCATTCTCCCTGCAGTAGGTGGGTGAATGAGGAATGTACACAGGTGACTGATTGGTACACGGACCTGAAGAACTTAAATTTACAGGGCACCAGAACTCTCACTCAACAGACTTGCAAAGGTATACATCTCCTTTTCTCTGGCTCAGATCAGAACACTTCATTCAGTGAGGGGACCTCTTCTGAGAAAGATGCTCCCTCCCTCCTCTGAAACATCACCTTCATCCTCTGCTGCTTTGAGTCGCAAAGTCCCTGACAGCTCTCTTGCCTACAGCTTTTAGGCATTCAGGTCAATCACATACCCCACCCTAAAACAGCAGCCTATTTGAGAGGCTAACCCAAAGTTCACTTGGAAAAACATCACCCTGATTGATTACAACAATGCATTGCCACCTTCGCTCATTAGAATTGTCTGGGAACCTTTAAAAAAAAATTCCCAGTACTTAGGGTGTATCCCAGACCAATTAAGTCAGAATCTCTGGAGAATGGGACCAGGCCTGGAATTTTTGAAAGTCCACAAGAACCGTGCGGGGGCTCAGTCTAACGTCTGTCTTTCACTTTTAGCAAGGCCTCATCTTTCCCTTGCATCTTTCCAACAATGACAATTCGAAATAGTTGATCACAGTGCAAGTGGAATAAGAAAGGGTTTCTGGGGAAGGCTAGGGGAAAGGAGTTTCCAGGAAAGGAAAGCACTTGATATACAGAAAGTATCTGCCACGGAATCACAGTCATTCAATGCTAAACCAAATACAGTCCTCCGAAAGTCATGTGGCCCTTCCCTTGGCCGCCAGGAGGAAGGAACGTAGCGGTCTCTTTGTTAAAGATCACTGGGAGAAGCTGCTGCGTCGAGTCCTCTGCAGCCTGGGAGCACAGCCTACGCGTGTGCTGGCGTCCTAGGCCTGTTTACCGCGCTGTGCAGGGAGCGCTGGCGCCCTCTACCGGGACGAAATAGACGTTCCCCACGGTGTAACAATTGTTCCTCGGGATGAGCTAATGGATGCTCACCAGCAAGGACACGGCTTCTTTCGCCAGGAATCTCCTGGCAGTCCTGTGACATCTACCATACCACTGGTTCGCCTAGGGACGTTATGTCTTTGGTTGCAGGATAGGAGCTTAAGGAAAATTGCCTGGGAAACAGCTCTGCTGCTCAAATAGGCTTTGGGGCGTGCACTTGTGGTGCATGGGATTTGCGCTGGTGGAGTGTTGTGCGGCAATGGAGACACGAATGGGGGGGGGGGTAGCTTCCACTGTTTGAGAAGGCAATGCATTTAAAGGTAGACAAAGCAGTTCCAAGAAACCCAGAGATGTTGAAAGGCAAATGTAATTTGACGTCATAAGCAATTTAAAGGTATGACTTTCTTTTTAAATAAGGTATCAATCAAGACACAAAACGTTGACATTTAGGAGATTTGCTCACCCAAAGGGAGATTTGAAGGCACTCACCGATTAGGACAACACCCAAATCCTGCGCCCCAAGGTCGCTAGTCCTCAGTACACAGGTGCTGCCATGGCTGCGCGCACCCCAAGTGCCGCGCTCCACCTTCCAGCTGGAGTCCCTCGCGAGGTTAGCATCCGGAGGCTCCCAGGAACTGCCTTTCACTCCCTGCCCCTTTGCCACGGTTCTCTCAGGGTCCGCAGGTCCCGGGTCGGCGCAGTGAGGCAAAGGGAATCCTGGGCCCGCCTCTGTCTGTCGGTCCTCACCACTGCATCGCTGCTGAGGCTGGAGAAGTCAGCGCAGCAGCAGAGCGGGCTGCGAGCCCCGCGCGGTCGCCATGGTTACCAGGGGCAGGAGGCTCCCGCGGTGGCTGCGGAAGGCAGTGGAGAAAAGGTAACAGATGAGTGATGACGCGCTGGACTCTCTCCTAGGCATCTGTTGAGCCACTAGGGACCTATGGGAAGTGGAGTTTCTGGGTGGTACCATCCAGAAAATCTATTCTTGAGACTCAAATCAAAACCAAGACCAAACTCTGCCTTCACCGTGTCTTTTTGTCCCTTCTCTCCAACCCCTACTTCAGCATCTTCAGGGTTAGAAATTCCAGCATTATTCTCAGACTTCCTGCCCCAGAGAATCCTGCTACGCACAAAGCTGAATGTTTGCTGAACTTGCCCTTGAAAATCGCCTCCCAGTGGGGGCAGCTGGGGGACGCATCTCTGAAGACCTGAAGGACCCAAGGGTTGAACACTGAGCAACTCTGAGTTGCTGTGAAGTTTCAACAGTCTGAAAGACACAAAGTTGTCACAAAAAATAAAGGTGCTATAAGTTAAGTTGCTATTACTACCATTACTTTAATGATGATAATGGGTTTGGGCTATTATCCCAAAAGACACAATCCTTAATGCCATAATCCTGAATGACCAAACATCCCTAAAGTCTAAAATCCTGAAATATCAACATCTTGACAACATAATTCTCGAGAAAATTTGAAATCTTTTTTTTCACAACAAAAATCAATTTAAATATTACGAATATACTTGGAGGATTGTCTGCCCACACATCATTAAACATCCTACAGAGTCCTCAGCATTTTAAAGTTGAAACCAATAGTGTTAATGATGGTAGAACTTTTCTTCCCCAGGAAGACAGAAATGTTTCATAGCTTGATAGAGAGGTGAATTATGAGTATATACATTTTCTGAAACTCATTGAACCTAAGAAGCTTGGATTTGATTGTATGTAAATTATAATGCAATTTAAAAAGAAATTTAGGAAGATAAAACATATTCCACCCCTCCACACTTTGCCATGCCTCAGAGCCCCCTCAATAGATGATTACTGCTGGGGGTGTGACTCAAGTGGTAGAGTGCCTGCCTGACAAGCATGAGGTCTTGAGTTCAAATACCAGTACTGCCAATAAAAAAGTATATAAGAACAAGGACATCATTACTGTTACTACCTGATTATGTATAATTACAAGCATTTTCTATGTATATGTATGTGTGCTTTTTTCCACAATAGGGATTTAAAAATTATATTTATTTAAAAGACATTTATAAGCAGGGCACTGGTGACTCATGCCTGTAATCCTAGCTACTGAGGAGACAGAGATCAGGAGGATGGAGGTTCGAAGCCAGCCCTGACAAATAGTTTGGGAGACCTTGTCTCTAAAAATCCCATCACACACAAGAACAGGGCTAGGGGAGTGGCTCAAGGTGTAGGCCCTGAGTTCAAGCCCCAGTACCAAAAAAAAAAAAGACATTTATGTACATCTTTTAAGTGGGATTTACTTGAAAAACATAAAAACATGACAGAACACTTCATAGACCACTTTACAGTGTAAAACTGGCAATGCATAAGTATTTTTCAAGCATAAACACTCAGGTATACTAACAGTTGTACAAATATAACAATTATGAGTGACAAACCATACTCATAGCTAAATAGGTCAAAGGGCAAAATGTATTTAAAAAGCACATCTCTTTGTTTATTGAGAAAATTTCAACCTTTTTGTGCACAATGCTTATGCACAAAGTCAACATTGGAATAGCACACCTTTTCAGAGTCAAATTTGCAAAAACTGAAAAAAAAATTAGACCTCTCTAAATGTTTTTACATAATCTGTAAAATTCAGTATTGGAAATGATGAAAAGTATCATTGAAGACTGGAAAAAAATAATGTTGACAATTTAAGTACTGGGAAAAGAAGAAAAAAGACAAAGAAAGGAAAACAAGCAAAACTAAAAAGAAAATCAGCCATGAAAAGGTATTACAGGGGTAGGTCAAGGACAGTTACATGGAAGGAGTCAAGATCACCAGCTATGTTCTTAAGTCCTGCATCATGACAAATAGGTGCTTTTTTCTTTTAGGCCATGGTTCTCCATTTTCTATGTGGCACAGCTCTTTTTGAAGCACACTGACACGGTATTCCCTGTTATGTTTTCCCATCTCTGTGACTTGCTTCTGTGTTGTTTTGGATGAGGCATCCTTTCCATATGCTCTCCTATACAGACCACAGATCTGGTAGAACAATATTAGATCGAACGGCAGCACCATTGCTTAAGTCTCTTCTTATCTATCCTACTGTGCACATAATTATTTTCTAACCTGTTAGTAACTTAGCTGGCTTCTTCAGGCAAAAGCAATTCTTTTTTTTTGTGGTACTAGGGTTTGAACTCAGAGCCTTCACCTTGAGCCACTCAGCCAGCCCTTTTTGTGATGGATATTTTCGAGATAGGGTCTTGTGAACTATTTGTCCGGGCTGGCTTCAAACCTCCATCATCCTGATCTCTGCCTCCTGAGTAGCTAGGACTACAAGCGTGAGCCACCGAAGACTGGCCAAAAGCAGTTTTAATTCATTAAAATTTCCTGGAATTTCATCAGCTGGAAGGAATGCCAATTCAGACCAATGATGCTTTGGGGAGGGAATTGCTGAGCAGGATCGTATGTAGTCCAGGCGGTCCTTGAACTCCTGAACTCCTGATCCTATTCCTGTCTTCATCTCCCTAGTGCTGGGATTGTAAGTGAAATGATACTTTTTTTTATTTTTATTTTTTTTGCCTGATATTTAAGATTGAATCCAGGGCCTCACATATGCTAGGCAAGTACTCTACCACTTAAGCCATGCCCCCAACCGGATTGTATCTATTTAATTGAAAAAACCATGGGGACAGTTTTGAAAGTGCTAGCAATGCGTGCTACTTTTCTTTTTTTCTATGTTAGATTTAGTGATAAATATAAGGAGTCTATCTTCGACAGTCAAATCCTTGAGAACAGCTCACCATTCAATGTGTTTTGTACATTGGAGGGGTCACTGTATCAGCCAGTGTCTGGTTCAGAATGTCTCCAAATTTGTCAAGTTCTTTTTATTCACAAAAAAGGGTGTTTTTTGAAGGCAAGCCTGACATTGTGTGTGAAGGGGCAGAAGCAGTATACAAATGAGTGATTTGGCAACAATCCTACGTACAACCAAGAACACACCAATTCCTTCCCCAGAATCAGCTTTTCACCTCTCTCATGAGCCTCTTTCTTTGATGGGAATTGCAGAACATAGGATTTTGGCTTTGAGATTTCAACACTTGGAATTCTTTTTGATTGTTTGTTTGTCTTAGTGGTAGTTCAGTTTGAACTCCAGGCTTCACACTTGCTCTACCATTGAGCCACACCCCCAACCCTTTTGCTTTAGTTATTTTTGAGATAGAGTTTCTCATTTTTCCTGGTGCCAGCCTGGACAGTGTCTGTGAGCTACTGTGCCCAGCCAACATTTGGATTCTAATCTTTCAGGACTGTGATATTTGGAATTTTTACCTGGGATTTCAGGATGATATGGCTATAGATGAACTTGTGGGATTTCAGCATTCAGTATTGTGGTGTTCAGGATTGTTACTGTCAGGATTTTGGGGATGGCCCTGAAGACTAGTGCTGACTCCTTGGGGGGGAAGGCTGCAGCTATGAGGCCTCTCCAGGGCTCAGCTCATATGACCCTTTTCCCACTCTGAGAATGGGTATTGGTGCTGGAATCTGAGTAGTCCCCTTTCACACTTCCAAAGGATCCCCTGCGTTGTCACAGCCCATGGAACTTGAAAGAACCCACCGAGCACTCAAGTCAGTTAGATGGAGGACACGATGGATTTGAACAAATTCCTGCCAGCATCTGCTTGTTAGAATCATGGTATTATTGTCAGAGTGGAAGGAAGCCTTGCAGATGATTTTGTCTTTAAGTGTCATTGGTCATTGACCCTAGTATTATCTCTATCTGAAACTGGATGGTTGAAAACAGATTGAAGAGAGCCAGTGCTCTCAGAAGAGGGCTGGCCCAGAGCCAGGTACCATCACACATGCTGTAATCCCAGCTATTTGGGAGGCAGAGATGGGGAAGAGCAAGGTTAGAGGCCTATCTCAGCAAAAAGTTAGTGACGCCTCATCTCAACCAATAAGCTGGGCGTAGTAGTTTAAGTCTGTGATCTCAGCTGGTAGGAGGCATAGGTAGGAGGATAAGGTCTCAGGCCAGCCAGGGAAAATCAAAAACAAAACCAAGAGACCCTGTCTGCAAAATAAGTCCAAAAAGACTGGGGGGCATTTCTCTAGTAGTAGAATGTCTGCTTAGCAAGTCCCAGTTCAAGCCCCAATACCAACAAAACAAAATCCCAGTCTCGCAAAAAGAAGAGGGATAACGCTTGGCTGGTGATTCTTGTTCATCCCCATTGGTATTTTTTCAAAATGATATCATTGTCTACCTCTTGTTTCCACAGCCAGCATGGAGCTGACAGGATCAGGGCTGTGACTCACAGGTGGCCCCTGCTCTGTGCATTGGTATCTGTTCCACTAGAAATGGATGGGTGCTTCTTTTACATTTGCAGAATAAGGGGAGGTAACACATTCTTACTGAACTCTGACAAAGTGTCCTGGCCTCTCATGAATTGTGTAATTTAATCCTCCTGTCAGCCTGTAGGATTTTTACATCACTGTTTTACAAATTATGGACCTAAGAACAAAAGAATAAGTGATTTGGCTTGTGTACGTTTATACAACAAGTTAAGTGGTAAAGCTGGAGTTCTCTTCCAGTTCTACCTGATACCACAGCTGGAGGTGTAGCCCCAGTGGATATAAGGGAAAAACTTCCTGGGATGTTCAGATTCTCTGATAATTTTTCCCGCCTCCCATTTATTGATTTTTACTTATTTCCCTGTTCTTTTTTTTTTAAGTGTGTTGTGGGGGGGACAGACTTACTATGATGTAGCTCAGACTGCCCTTGAACTTGCTATATAACCCAGTTGGCTTCAACCTTGAAATTCTCCTGCCTTAGCATCCTGAGTGCTGGGATTACAGGCGTGCACCACCACAATGCCTGGCTTCTTTTCCTTATTTTATTTTAAAGCAATTGGATGCTTAGAAAAATTGAAATATATAGAAAGATAAAGGAATAAAAATCACCTCCACCCAAAGGAAACCAGAAATAATATTCTTATTTCCTTTAAGTCATTTCTCCAGCTTTCTATTTTTGAACAAACTTTAGTCAAGAGCATACATATATGCATATATGTATACTCACACACACACGCACACAAACCTCCTTTTCATTTGAAAATAAGTGAAAAATTTCCCCTTCTTTGAAGATTTTTAAAAAGCATTTTTTATATCTATGTGGGTCTGGGGTTTTAATTCAGAACTTTGGACTTGCAAAGTGGCACTCTACAGCTTGAGCCATGCTTTCAATCCTATTTTATTTATTTATTTATTTATTTTTGCAGTACTAGGGTTTGAACCCAGGGCCTTCACCTTGAGCCACTCCACCAGCCTTTTTTGTGATGAATTTTTTTCAAGGTAGGGTCTTGGGAACTATTTGCCCAGGCTGGCTTCAAACTGTGATCCTCCCGATCTCTGCCTCCTGAGTAGCTAGGATTACAGGCGTGAGCCACCAGCACCCGGCTCCCTGTTTTATTAATTACTTTTGGTTCAATTTTTGAGTTGGAATCCAGGGCCTCAGAGGCATGCTAAGCACTTGTTCTACCACTGACCCATGGCCCCACCTAAAAACATTATTTTAAATACTATACAGTATTTCATCTTATGAATTTAATTATTGGATGTTTCAGCTATTTCCAGTTTTATTGATTGCAAAAAATGGCAATACAATTTTTTTCTTCATAAATCTTGTGCACGTTTGTGATTATTTCCTTGTGATTAGGTCCTAGAAGTGGGTCAAAGCATATTAAATTTTTTTTAGACAGGCTGGCCTCTCAGGTGCTGGAATGACAAGCATGCACCACCATAACTGGCCAGTATAAACATTTTAAAGACTTTCTAATCCGGGAGCCAGTGGCTGACACCTATAATTCTAGCTACTGGGCGGGGGGTGGGGGGGGGCTGAGATCAGGAGGATTAAGGTTTGAGGCCAGAGCCAACAAATAGTTCTTGAGACCTCATCTCCAAAATAACCAGAGCAAAATGGACTGGAGGGTGGCTCAATCTGTAGAGCACTTGCTTTGCAAGCACAAAGGTGAAAGCTGAGTTCAAGCCCTCATCCAACAACAACAACAACAAAAAAGAGGTTTTTACTCTGTAGTGGGGATTTTTTTCTTTTTTTGGTGGTGGTGGTATTGGGGTTTGAACTCAGGGCTTCACACTTGCTAGGCATCTCTGTGGATTTCTGGCTTACTGTCCACCCCCAGGAATGTGCTGCCCTTCTCCACTCACTCCTCTCTGCCCATCTGATATACTTTCACTTGATATCTGGCCTTTTATTGCTTATATCTTGAACTCTTTGGGATATTAGGATTAGTTCTTTGTAGTTTTGTTGTTGCTGTTTTATTCACCAAACCTCAATAGCTCCTTTTTTATTTTACAATTCTATATAAGCAAGAAGCAGGCTTTAGGAAGATTTGAGACAGAAGCAGTAAGCTTTCCAAGGCCCCATGGCAGTACATCATGAAGGCTGGAACTGAGTACTGGATCTACCATTAAGCTACGTTCCCAGCCATCCACATTTTTACTTCATTGATTAGATAAACTTAAAAATGTTGTCATAGACAGTTGGACTTGGATGAACTGGGTGAGTGACTACTGGGGAACAACCACTATTGTAATGGACCTTTGCACAGTTGGAGATAAGGCTGTCTGTCATGTTGAAATACAAATTGGGCTGGCCTCCTTTTTTCCTGGGAGAAGAAGATGGCAAAACAAGAGGACACCTGAATAGGCAAGTAGAGGTAGGCACAACCCTGCCCATACAGTATCTTCAAGCCCTTTAAGCATTTGTTAATCCCCCACTAAAAAAGTTCAGTGTGACAAGGAGAAAAGGCAATCTATTCCTTTTTAATAGTTTGGAATTAGGCTTCTAAAACCAGTTCAGGTCTGGTTTTTGCTCTTGATTAAGAACTAAAGGCTTTTCAAAATTGGTGGTAGAGGATACAAGGTAATAGATCTTTCATAAATTCTCTGGTTGAGTGAAATTCTGAATATTAACAAATGGTATTTAGCACTGATTTCATTAAAGGCAGTATAAGGCTAATATCTCAGCAAGTAGTGGATAACGTACTAAATTGAGGAGCTGAATTTATTGCAATTGATTGGCAAACTACTTGTAAAATTTTGCATCTTTTCTCCTCCACAAACTGGAGCTGTGCAAGAATAGTCTTATTGTGTGGTGAAAGTATCTACTATGTTCTCTTCAGAGTTTAATTTGTGTAAAGTAATGTCTGAGGTTTAAAGTTGAAATCTATACATATGAACACAGAACATTTACTTGACCAGTTTATGCCATAAGCAAAACGTGTAAGTCCATTCTTTTTTTTTTTCTCCTTCTCAATCTTTTACCAGGTGGCTGTTGAAGTTTTGATAAGATACACAGTCCTGCCTCCATGGGTATTTATGGGAGACTAGTTCCAGGATTCCCTGTAGATGTCAAAATCCATGGATATTGACATCCCTTAAAATGGCATAGTATTACATATAACCTGTCCACATCCTCCTGGATACTTTAAGTCGTTTCTAGATTATACGTGTACAATGGAATGGCATGTACATAGTTGTTATACTGTATTGTTTAGGCAATAATGCCAAGGAAAAAAGAGTCTGTACATGTTCAGTACAGAAACAATTTTTTTCCCCAAATATTTTCAATCAGTCCATAGTTGGTTGAATTCTTGGGTTTGGAACCTACAGATATAGAGGGCTAACTGTACTAAAATTCCTTGGGACCGAAGAGGCCATTCCCTGCTCTCTTTCACAGATGAGGAGACAGGTGTACAGTAGTTAAATGACTAGTCAATGTGACATTGTACTTCATTAATAATCCTGAAATCTGAAGGCAGGCAGATAAAATTTGCAGATGACAGGAAGCTGGGACAGAGCTGATAGAAATATTTAAAATTTACTTTTAACTTATATTTGACAAGATAAACATTAAAATGGTTTGCTTGGAACAGTAGGCTAAAACTAGTAAGATGAGATTTAGCATGAATAAATATAATGTACTGCACTTTGGGTTGAACATCTAGTGTACAGTACAAGCTTGACTTGGCTAAGATTCAAATGAAACAAAAGCTGACAGAGTCAAGTCCACCACGATTCCTTAAGAGCAGTGCTAAAACAGCAAATGCAACCTCAGGTTATTTTTCTGGAGAAGTAGGATCATTACAGAAGAGGGTCAATGAGAGAGGGGTTTCTGTTCAATCTAAGAATTTTCTAACATTACTACTCACTGCAGAATGTTCTGGAAGTGTGTTCAGGGAAATGCTGGGGACCAGGCATCTAAGAACTTTGGAGAGGGTATCTCCTTTGGGATTGAAGTTGACTCCATGCTCTGTAAGTTCCCTTTAACTCAAAGATTATGTGAGTCTTGATGGGTTATTTTTCTTATGCAGCTATTCCACTCCAGTAGATGATATTTTAGTGTTCTTGACCAAAATAATTCAGAATGACTAGTAATATTAGAATATATTTAAAACACAAATATAAATTTTAGTGAAAACTTGAATCCAGAAGAACCCCTGGAGAAAAGTGAATTTGGGCACTAAATTTATTTATTTATTCATTCATTCATTCATTTTGCAAGTGTTGGGGTGTGAAGCCAGGGTCTTATGCATACTAGGGCCTTACATTTAAATCTAAACTACTCAAAGTCTGTGCAAAGAGAGAAGTATATGCTGTTATAGGTTCTTATTCTTCTATGAAGTATAAAAAAGCATAAGAAGAACACACTTTCTTCTCCTGCCCACCCCCCCCACCTTGGGGATACTTGGGATTGAACTCAGAACTTCACACTTGCTAGACACTACCACTTCAACCACTCCACCAACCCCTTTTGTGTTGGTTATTTTTGAGATAAGCTCTTTCATTTCATGCCCAGGCTGGCTTGGACTGCAATCCTCCTATTTGTGCTTCCCCTTGTAGCTCAGATGACAGGTATGTGCCACAGTGCCCAGCCATTGGCTGAGATGGTGTCTTGTTAAATTTTTGCCATGAATAGCCTCTAGCCTCCAGCTTGTGCCACCCCGCCTGGCTGGAAGACTACACTTTCATTTGCATTAGCATCGATCTTGTTTTCCCCATGGGATATTAGATCTTTAATAACAGGGAACAAGGCCTTTCTTCATTTTAACTGTTTTAACTGACAGCAGTTATCTAGAGTAGGTAATCAGTGTATTTTGAGTGATCTGACTTTCTTGAAGGTGGAATTGGAAATTCTTTTCCTTTTTTTTTTTTTTTGTTAAGAGGGGGAGATTCTTTGTAGCCAGACTACAAGTCACAGTTCTGAAACTATATTCTATTGTTCCAATGAGGAAACCTGAACTTGGCCTATAGCAAGCCCTGGGCTGCCATAATTGCATCCACGTGTTTTCAGAACATGTGTGTACCTCCAATGAGGGTCATTATTGCTCTGTGATAGTGGCTTCCTTTCCTATGTAGCACTACATTGTACTCAGCGGTAACAACAACCACATCAGATGCATTTCACTTTCCCAGGACATAAGCACTGTTGTAGGGGATTTCCGTATATTTACTCATGCTGTTTATTCACTCCCAGCATCAGTTTTATACTCCTGACCACTCTGCTGTTGCTCAGCAAGCTGTCCATTTACAATGTGTATTTAATCAAACCAGCAAGGGAACAAAGTTCAAAATGAGTTCTGTGTTCTCAGTAGCAAGACCCAGTGGTACTGAGGCAGGTTAAATTAGGGAAAGATTGGGATTTATATTAAAAAAATTACCTCTTAGATTAACCATGCTTTGGCTCAGGAACCACCCTCACCTGGCTGGGAACTGCCCAGGCCCCTCCCCACTCCTTGATTATTGAACGAGAATCATCTGGTCCGCCCCTTCCCATAGGTTATCATAGGTTTTAAGAGCACCTGAAGGGCAGAAATACTCCCTAGGTTTGCAGCTTCTACCTGGGCCTTACCATGTTTTCCTTTGTATTTCTCTTCCCTAACCTTTAATAAAATCCTTTAACACCCATGTGTCCTGCCATGGATTCTTCCTGGTGGGATATGAAGAATTTGGAATTCTTCTGATCACAGACTGCACCAGCGCTGTTAACAGTACCAGGTGTCCTCTGCCCTTTTCTCCCTTGCTCCTCTGTGTCCTGGAGATCAGCTAAGAACCTGCCTTGTTGTATTTCCCTTCCCCAGCCCAGTTTGCTGGGCTTGGCTGCCCTCCAATCTGTTCCCAGGTCTGCTTGGCTCAGAGGTTTGGAATGAAAGACACAAGACTGAGCTCCTGCGAGTGACTCATATCTGTTTGGAGCGGTTACAGCCTGTTTTTGTGTTACTTAGCAATTTTTCTTCTCCAAACTCCAACCCCCCCACCCCGACTTTGTTTTCCTAAAAGTGCCACAGGGTGCGTATTTATTTTTAAATCAATGTGAATTTTAACACATTTAGCTTTGAGAGTTTGTCAACACTCCCAGTCCCTTCATCCTACCCCCATCCACTGCTTACCCCCCCTCCTGCCCCCAGCATCATTAGAACTGCCCCCATGGTATTGCAAAACCAGGAGACCCGGTTACTGCTAGAGGGCATGGCGTTGCAGAACTCATTCTACCTGCCTGAAACCTGCAGGTAGACACCTAGTGTTTTCTAATGAAGATGTCTCACGTCAGGTGGAGAGAGGGCTGGGTCCAAGCCCTGCCCGTGGCTTTGTCCAGGCTAGAGTGGAAGGAGACAGGTCTGTACCTGGCCTCTTGCTTCTGTTCCTGTTAGATATAGCTAAGCCAGGGAAGGACAGGAAGAAGCGGAGGGTGTGCCATGAGAACTCCATCCTCCCTTATGCCTCCCACACAGCCAAGAGTCAGCCCTGTCCTTTGTTCTGACCAGCTGTTGCCCACACCACCAAACATGCTGGCTGAAGCTGGATGAATCCTCAATTGTAGGAGCTAATTGTGAGGCCAAAGGGTTGGGAGAGGCTCCTTATCGTAAAGCAGTAAGCTAGCAAGCCTGGGCACAATGAGCCTGCATGCCTGGGGATGGCCAGTACTCCATCATGGACTTAATCACACCAATCCAGACAGAAGCCAGATTTAAGAGTCTTGCAGGGAGTGTTCAGATCTTTCATTTCTGATCTGGCTCTGTTACCAGGTGGCAAGAAGAGTGATAATAAATGAACACCAAGGATACCTCAAAAATATCTTTAGGGATTTAGACTTTTAGACATGGAGAAGGCCTGAGTTTGAGTTTCAGTGGCCTCATTCATTAACTGAATGACCTTTAACAAATCAACGGACTTCTCTGAGGAAGTACTTCCTTGTGGGAATAGGAATATCAGTTTCCCCCATTTTACAAGAGCTTGTGAGGATCAAATGACAATTCGTATGAAAATACTTTGTAGCAGTAGGGGTGTAGCTCAGTGATAAAGTGCTTACCTAGCACACGCCAGGCCCCAAGTGCCATTCCCAGTTATACAAAAAACAAAAGAAGAGAAAACAAACAAACAAAAACTTTGTATGCCATAATAGTGCTATAAGAATATAAGGGATTATTAGATATTTTTATTTATTTTCGCTAAACAATGGTAATTTCATCAGTTTATTCCTCTACTCAAGTTTTGACCAGTGCTGCTCGTGCTTTGTCACTGAACCATAACTCCAGCCCGAGAGCTTCGATTTCTCTTTCTCCCTTTTTTCTCTCTCCCAAGGCAGGCAGTCAGGAGGCTGTATTGGCAGGTGCAGTGTAAGCTTGCAGGTAACACATGAAGTATGAAAGAGCCAAGTACTCATTATAATAAGGCAATTGAACAAAGTAGAATTTGGGGCTTACTAGAGGGGGTCAGTGTGGCTACAAGAGTAGGCCCTCCCAGGCATATCTGACCATCAGACAGTGGAATCAGTTTGACTCAGAAGGTGAGCTAAAACAAAATTTGAAGCCAAGATGGAGATAGATGAGGATGCTGGACCTTTGACAAGGTGTCTTTGCAGAGTAGGACTTCTAACCTGGGCTGTAGTCACATTTGGAATGAAGATGTGGTGGAGAGAAGAGTTCTAGAGCAGAGGAATAAGTAAGCCAAGATTCAGAGGTAGGAAATCTCCAGCTGAATTCAGGAGACAATGAGCAGGCCAGTATGACTGAAGCAGACTTTGAGTTGGTGAGAAATGGGGGTGGGCACAGAATGTGTTTTGAATGGACATGAGTATGAATCATGGCTCTGAGTCCAAAGCCTATTGAATCATAGGCCTTCTACAGAAAGAAGAGGCTTTTGGAGAAAAGTTAAAGGTGTGAGGTGGCCAGAAACACTGGTTCCTGTGGCTCAGCTCCTGGTTGCCCTCACCTCTCACTGTGCACAGAGTCACCTGCGTGCCGGGCTCCCCCATCCCAGCTCCGTCTTTGGTGGGGGGTGGGAAATCGATTCTTAGTCTCCTTTATCAGGCAGTGGCTAGTGGGGAGGAACGGGCTGTGAAGCAGGCTGGGGAGTGGCAAGATTAGAGCTGATGTCACTGGAGAGTTGGAGGTCTGCCAGCAAGGCCATGTGTTTCACCTGCTTCTCTCTCTTGCCCAGAGAGTGTCAAGGAGAGCCTGGGACAAAGCTCAAAGTCCTTCCCCATACTCTACCTCACTGCCCTGATGCAGATTAATACCAGCCTCTACAGATGTGCCTTCCCCAGTGCATGTGTGTGCATCACTGCTGTCATACATGAGCAAATAGGTAACCCGCACAAGCAGGCTTAGGTTACACAGTGCATATGTAAAAGCATATGCATGTGTATCTCTAGGAAACGTATATGTGTTTGGAATATTTTTCAGGATACTGAAAGTCAGAAGCATGTTGTCATAAAAGGAAGATGCAGGCTTCACCCAGATCTGCAAAGTTGCCCCCCAACCCCCCACTATTTTCTTTGGCCTAGGACAAATGCACAGGGTTTCCTGCCCCCACCCCCAGGTTTCCAGGATGGCTCTCCCTCTCTCTACAGTCCTCATCTGATTGGTTGACTGTGGGCACTCCCTGTTTTGATGCCCTCTTTGTGACACAGAGGAAGGAAGAATTGAGCTAGCTCCATGGCAGTGGGCCAGGGCTGAGGGCAGTAGGTGACTTTAGCTCACAAGCGCATGTCCTCTCTGCATCTTGCCGCTGGATCTACTGGTCCCCTCTCCCTCAGAAGCATGCAAATGCTTCCTTTCTCATTCCATGGTCCTCTTTGGCCTGAGGAAGGCCTGGACCTCCAAGAAAACATGCCAGAGAGAGGGTTTCTCTGGATCCCCATTCCAAAGAGAAGACCTCAGCTTCTCTGGAAGCTCTACTGTGGAGACAAATCACTGTTTGTATGAGAGAAAGGCATTAAATTTGTGTCTGTATTTTCAGGTCGGGAAATGATTTTTCTGTAGCAACTTTTCTAGATGTGATACATCAGTAAATGCTTACAGTATTTCTGTAACAGATTTGACATAAGGATACCAAAAAAGGAACATGAGGCTCATTTCCCCTGGGAGCTCCCATTATCAGTGAGAGACAGACACCTGAGGCAGACATCGAGAGCCTAATTTGGGGAGACTCACTTTGACTAAAACTACAATCAGATCTCTCCCCCTTTTCCTCCTTGTAATCTTCATCATCCTCTTCTTTCTCCTCCTCCAGTGCTGGGAATAGAACCCAGGGCCTCACACATGCAAAGCATGTGCTCTATCACTGAGCAACACCCCCAGCCCTCTAAAAACAATTGAAAAGCAAAAGGAAGGAGATTGGAAGGAGACCTTGTGAAATTCCACCAGCTTGAGATCATGCTACTGACTTTTCCCCCATCCTGGCCATGTATTTTAGGTTTTCTTTCCCACTGAGACAGATTAATCATTGCCAAAGTTCCTCCCTTATAACCTTGCCTGTATGAGTGGACTGGCCCTTGGCCAGCCTGGGATGCAGAAACAGTCTGCTTTTTGCACTTTCAGTCCTCTTCTGTATGTTTCTCTCCAGGATCCCTCTGAGCTGCCTTCAGGCCCCCAAAACTCTTTTCCTGCAAATTTCCATCTCCCCTGCATCTCTCTTTCCCATAAGTCCACATTACATCTCTTAGTTCCTTGGGGGGGAAACTAATCTCAGAATGGATTTGCACTAAGAAGTGAGTGTCTCACAGTTTGGTTGTAGAGCCATTTGTTGAAAGTGACTTCAGAAATCATTTAGTTAAACTTCATCTTATAGAGGAGGAAACTACAGTCCCTAGAGGAGCAGTGACCTGCCTGATGTCCCAGAAGCAGAGACACAGTTGTGGTTTCCAAGTCCCAGGCACTTAGTTTTTGCCCCCAAGAATGTACAAGAATTGTAAAAGTTGGAGGATTTACACAGCATTCTGTGTGTCAACATCTACCCAACCAGACCCATGTCTGTTTTATTTCCAAAATATATCTCTTAATTCACCCACTTCTCTTCTCTACTGCCACCCTTCTGGTGCAAGCCATCATCTCTTTGCTTGGACCTACCAAGCCACCTAATCAATATTCTTACTCCCTCCCATCTCAGAATTCACCGTCTTTTTTATTCCTTTTAGTAAAATATTCATATCATGTAATTGATCACTTTGACCATTATAAAAGTTGCAGTTACCAAGCCCCACTCATATAAAATTTACCATCTTAATCATTTGTAAAAGTTCAGTACAGCAGTGCTAACTACAGACACATTGTTGTACAACTGCTCTCTGGAACTTTCCATCTTGAAAAACTGAAACTCTGTAAACTTGAGTAGCTCCCTTTCTTCTCACCCTCATTCCCTAGCACCCACTATTCTACTTTCTGTTTCTAAGAGTTGGAGTATTTTAGATACTTCCTATAACTGGAATCATAGTGCTGGTTTCTTTTTTTTTTTTTTTTTTGAGACGGGGCTGACCTTGAACTCACGATTCTCCTGTCTCAGCCTCCTGAGCTCTGGGATTACAGGTGTGTAGCACCACACCTAGCTCCTAAGCAGTGCCTTTTTGTGATTGTCTTATTTCACTTAGCAGAATGTCATTAAGGTTCATCCATATTGTAGCATATAACAGAACTTCATACTTTTTGTTTTCCAGTATTGGGGTTTGAACTCACCTTTGCTAGGCAGGCACTCTACCATTTGGGCCACTTCACCAGTAAACTTCATTCTTTTTAAAGGGTGAGTAATAGTCCATTGAATGTATATAACATATTTTCTTCATGCATTCATCTGTTGTTACACATTTAGGTTGCTTCCAACTTCTTGACTACTGTGAATAATGTTGCAAAGACCGTGGATAGGCAAATATCTTTTTTTCACTTTTATCTTTTTGAGACAGGATCTTCTTATACTTTCCCCCCTGAGTCTGGGATTATAGGCATGATCCCAGCTAATAATGCTATCTTAATTTTCTAGCTGCACCATTGTACATCCCACCAATACTGCACAGGAGTTCCAGTTTCTTCACATTCTCACCAGCATGGCTGGCAAATATTCACTCACACTATGTAGATTCCTCTGTGCCTTCAGATGCTTCCTATTGCTCTTGGAATAAAATACAAAATACTGCTGAGTGTGGTAGTAAGAAGGATATTTAGGGAAAGTGCTTAAACTGGGTCATGAGGAACAGGCGACCGCCTTGCAGCAGAGCGTCTCAAGGGAGCAGGTAACTGAGCTTCATTCACAACTACCCCCAGACTCCTCTTTTGAAGTAGCATTTTCATCTGGGGCATGCGCACAGGGCTCCTAATTATAGCTGCTTGAATTCATAAGACCAATCTATTTGGCAATCACCAAAAATGACTCCTAAGTACCACCCAGCTCTCCCTTCCTTGCTCACTCCTTGTAATGCATAAATACCTAATATCTAAACTAAGACACCGGCTGCTCTTAAACCACTTTGCTGGTGCCTGCTCCCCGCTTTCTTGGGGGGTGCACTTTCCTGTTTTCACTCTCTCTGACTCCCAATAAAACTCTGCTTTGCAACCTATGTGTCTCTATCCATTTCTTTGTTCAGAATGCCAAAGATCTGAGATGTTCTTGACCAGGGTCTTCTGAGATCATCCACCGGTAACAGTAGCATGCACTTGTAGGTCCCAGCTACTCTGGAGGCTGTGGCAGAAGGATTGCTTGAGCCCAGGAGTTCAAGACCAGCCTGGGCACCATAGTGAGAGTGCATTAAAAAAAAATTAACAAGTAAAAGTACAAAACCCTTGTGACACTGTCTGATGCGACCCCTGCCTACCTCATCAGCTTGTTTTCTACCATTCTCTTCATGCTGCTTTTATTCACTGTCTCCACCCCTTTGCAGTGTTGTTTTCCCTCTGCAGGGCATGTATTTCCTCCCCTTCACTCCCCCCCTCCCCCAACCTTTGCCTGTGACGTCTCTCTGCAGCAAGCTTGCCCTCCCTCTTTTGGAGTAATAGCTCATAGCACGACAGCTGCCAGGCAGCACTGACCACAGATGTAATTAGCTTGATGCTCATCTTCTCCACTCATCACTGGGACAACTTGGCTTTTCTGGCTTTCAGATCATTGAAAGACATTACTCATTCATCATGAGTGAACGGTGGAGAAAACAGGCTTCTTTGGGAACTGTGGAAGTTGCAATATGCAGGGCCCTCTATTTTTAATTGTTTTGCAGTGCTGGGGATGGAACCCAGGGACTTGCTTGGTCCCTTCTGCTGATACTCAGACCGCCATTGAGAGAACAAAGCAAGCCCCTGTCCAAGAAGCTAGTGCTGGAAAGTCTCTTACTGCGTTGTTGCCAGAATGTCCAGTCCAGGGCCTGCTGGACTCTCCCTTGCCCACTGCTCACCTTCCATCCATGGGGCTCTACTTCTGCCTACTAGCCAGTTTCCAATGCAGGGTTCAGCTATCTCCCAATATGTTCAATCAGCTTTTCAAGAAAGATTCTTATAATCCCATCCCCAAACTATGAGTCTCCACTCATTTCTGAAAATGTGTACTGTTTCATTTCTCTTTTAGCCTTAAGATACATTCTAACCTTAGCTCAGAGGAGGGTTAGAGGTCAAATCAGTCCTTGTCAGTAAATGTTTCTTTAGCTTTTTTTCACCCTGGTCCCTGGAGTCTGAACCCAGGGCCATGTGTATTGTTTAGTTTTCTTTTTTTGTTTTGTTTTTGGTGGTATTGGGGCTTTGAACTCAGGGCCTCATGCTTGCTAGATAAGCACTCTACAGTGTGAGCTCTGCCCCCAGCCCTTTTCACTTTAGTTGTTTTTCAGATAAGGTTTTGCATTTTTGCTTGGGGCAGGACTCAGAGTGAAGCCTTCCTACCTCCACTTTCTATAGCTGAGATTAGTGCCACAATGCCTGGCTTGTATTTTGGGATAGAGTCTCACTAACTATTTATGGTTAGGATTAGCCTGAAACCACAATCTTCCCATCTCTGCCTCTTCTGCAGCTGGGGTTACAGGTATACACCACTATGCCTGGCCTGTTATTTAATTTCTTTATGTAGTTATGGTTCTAGGCTCTGGGGGCACAAAAATGAGTAAGAGCTGGTACTCCTTGCTTTTGCTGTGATGAAAATGTGTATATAAACAAATACTTTCAATTGACTAGAATAAGGGCTTCAGAGGGCCATGGGAAGCAAAGAGGGATTCTTGGGTCAGTTTGGGAGTTCAGGGATGGCTCCTGGGGGAGAAACGTCTAGGCCATTGAAAGACAGATACTTTTTTTTTTTGTGGTACTGGAATTTGAACTCAGGGCCTCACACTTGCTAGGCAGTTAATCTACCGTTTAAGCCACTCTACCAGCCCTGAAGGGTAAATAAATGTAGCCATCCCAGTGGGGCAAGGTGAGAAGGCATTCCACAGGCTGTCAGTTATGACATAAGTGAGGACAAACTACAGTTGGCTACTATACACAAGGAGTCCCTGAATGGTGGGAGAGAAGCCTGAAGAGCAAGAAGGGAGCTAGGTCAGAGGGAGCCTTGAAGCTAAGCCAAGGAACATGAACTTGATTCTTAGTGGCATGGAAAGCCCCACTGAAAGCAGCACAATGGTGTGGCCTGAACTGAGTTTCAGAGAGTGCTGGCTATGCGTGGAATGATCCCTGAGATATATTGGTGAAAAAAGTAAGATGCAGACTAGTATATATCATTGCTACAGTTTGGATTTGAATTTCCTTCAAAGATCCATATATTGGACTCTTTTTTTTTTTTTTTCAGTACTGGGGCTTGAACTCAGGGCCTACACCTTGAGCCACTCCACCAGCCCTTTTTTAAAAATTTATTTATTTTATTTTTGAGATAGCGTCTTGCAAATTATCTGCTTGGGCTGGCTTCAAATGTCAATCCTCCTGATCTCTGCCTCCTGAGTAGCTAGGATTACAGGTGTAAACTATTTGTCCCTGCTGTATTGGACTCTTGATTGCCAGCCTGTGGTGCTCTTGGGAGATGGTGGAGACTTTAGGAAGTGGACCTTGTGGGAGGAAGTTGGGTCACTGGGGGCATGCTCGTGAAGGGGATTGTGGGATGCTCAGCTCCTTCATGTTCTCTCTTTTTGCTTTCCAGCTGCCATGAAGTGAGCGGCTTCCTTGGCCATGTGCTCCTGCCATGATGTAATATCCAGGCTCAAAGTAATGGGGCCAAGCAACCATTGACCAAAATCTCCAAAACTATGAGACAAAATAAACAGTTCCAATTTTTAAGTTGATCATCTCAGATACTTTGTGATGGTGATTCAAAGCTATAACTATAATAGGCAGTTGGTCCTCCATATCTGAGGGCTCCATATCCATGGATTCAACCAACTATGGATTGAAAATACTTGGAAAAAAATTGCATCTATACTGAACATATAGAGACTTTTCCCTCTTGTTGTTACTCCCTAAGTAATATGACATAACATCTATTATATAACATTAACATGGTTGTAGGTACACTAAGTAATTAGAAGTTATTCAAAGCATATATAGGAGGATGTATGTAGGTTCTGTGCAAACACTACACCATTTAATATAAGAGACTTGGGCAGATTTTGTGTCTGTACTAGTATTTCTGCTACAGATAGATATACTCATGTCCATATGTGTCTGTACTTGGAAATGCATACACTGGCTCTAAGAATACTCATGAAGCAGTAGTTGTCTTGGGTAGGAGATGGAGTAGCTAGTGACGGATATACTTAGAAATATTTAGGGGTACGATGATGTGAGGGAGGAGAGGACATGGAAAGGAAGAAAGTCTGTTGAAAGAGGGAAGCAAACAGTGTCGATGTTAGGAATAGTCTGGGGGACTATGATATCAAAACGGGTACAGCTTTGGTATGATGGGGATTGAAAAATAGCAGGAGACCTGAGCCCAAGTCCTATCACTGCTACTTGTAATCTAGTGACCATGGTGTGCTACTGAAATTCTCTGAGTTTCAATTTCCTCATTTTCCCAGACGTGATTTGGACTTCCCAGGGTGGTTGCAAGGCCTAAGTGACTCACTATACATAAAATATACTTTGTAAAGTGCTAGACCTGAGGAGGCTGAGTGAGGACGTATGCTTAAAAAGGACACATGGTGGGTCAAGTAGAAAAAGTACCTGCCTAGTAAGTGGGAAGTCCTGAGTTCAAAAACCAGTACCCAATAGTGCTTACAAAGGACACACAGTACTCAAGACAGAACTCTTGTGTTTATTGTGCATTGTACGTTAAAGAGGAAACCCAGGAAACCCTTGTTCTCGGGGTGGGGATTGTTGGTGCCTAACCCTCATCTACTCTCTCCTCAGCCTCCTTTGCAAATGCAGGCAGCCAATTAGATAGAGTGGGAAATATTTGGGTGTAACTTCTTGGGGAGTTATTTAATGAGAGCTAACTTGACGGGGAGGCACACTCTATTGTACTGACCCCCTTCTTCTTCCTTCTACTGGGAGAAGATGTGATGGCTGAGGTTCTATTAACTATTACGGAACTATAAGGTAACCTTTTTCTTCCTTACTTCCTCCCTCCCCCTCTCCCTCCCTCCCTCCTTCCCTTCCTTCCTTCCTTGATAGAGTCTGGCTATGTATCCCAGGCTGGCCTTGAACTCACTTTTGTAGCCCAGGCTGGCCTCAAACTAGAGATACTTCTTCTTCAGCCTCTTGAGTTCTGGGATTATAGGAGTGTACCACCATATTCAGCACTATGAGGCAATCTTACGAAGAATGCTATTCACTAAGGATAGCAGAGGAGAAAGACAGAAGAAGCCTCAGTCCCTTGTAACCACAGGGATACTTTATCAACCCAGTCCACATATTCCCATACTTCTTTTATAGGAGAGAAAAATAAACCCTTCCCTTGTTTAAACTACTGTTTGGTTTCTTTTGGTGCTGGGGTTTGTAGTCAGGGCCTACACCTGAGTCACTCCGCCAGCCCTTTTTTGTGATGTTTTTTTTTTTCGAGATCGAGTCTTGTGGAATTGTTTGCCCAGGCCACTTCACACCTTGATCCTCCTGATCTCTGCCTCCTGAGTAGCTAGGGTTATAGGCGTGAGCCACTGGTGTGTGGCTTTTTTTTTTGTATGTGTGTGTACTGGGGTTTGAACTCAGCCTTGTGCTTGCTAGGCAGGGGGTCCTCCACTTGAGCCACTCCCCAGCCCTTAAGCCACTGTTACACGTAAAGCTTCGATTTCCAGT